>NC_136954.1:20413890-20631390 GCF_032717465.1 Coenobita brevimanus
AGGAGGCGGAGTCTCAGGCTCGTATTCAGGAGGCTGAATTTCAGGCAAATGCTCGTATTCAAGAGAGCACAGGTACAGGCTCAGGCACAAATTGAACTTGCTAGAGATTCAGGCAGACCATGAGTATCGCATGGAAACAAGGTGGAACTGGATCATCTAGCTCTGACGATGATTTTGATGTAGCTAAAAATGTTAAACTTGTCCCTCCTTTTAATGAATCTGATTTAACAAAGTATTTTCAGTTGTTTGAGAGGGTAACTACAGGTTTTAATTGGCCCAAAAAGTATTGGCCAGTACTCCTTCAAGCTGTTCTCACTGGTAAAGCTCAAGCCACTTATGCATCTTTGCCTCAGGATCAATCTGATAATTATGATGTAGACTAGAGCTTGATTCTTAAGGCCTATGAGCTTGTTCCTGAAGCCTATAGAGTAAAATTTAGGACAACTTATAAGCAAGATAAGCAATCCCATGTTGAGTATGCAAAAAATCAAAGAAGATCTGTTAGAGCGGTGGTTAAATTCTAAGAATGTGGATTCTGATTTTGGTAAATTTAAGCAGATGATTTTGCTGGAGGACTTCAAAAAAGGTGTATTAGTAAAGATGTAAGCCTATGTCTTGATGAGAAAAGAATAGATAATTTGTCTGATGCTGCAGTTTTAGCTGATGAATATGTTCTCACTCACAAGAGATATTCTAGAGAAAAAGGGAAAGCTGAAAGTAAGTACGTTGCCTCTACTCAGAACACAGGTAACAGGAAAGAGAATAAAGATGATGTTTCCCAGGAAGTAAATACCAACTTCACCTCTAGATTTCAGAAAAGTAAGTAATACTTATTGTAGTAAGCTTGGTCATACTACGGAGAGATGTTTCAGGAGACAGCGTGATGTGAACAAAAGAGGAGTCTTTAAATATTCAGTCAATTGGTCTAGTGTCCACCCTTGAGAGTTCCCATAATTCTTTAACTCAGTTAACTGAACATGCTTTGAGGGGTAACTTAAATTCTCATGATGGAGCTCCTCTTTTGAGCAGTAACGTGGGTGACACTCTCAAGAGTTCATGTGCTAATTACCTGTCTGATGGTTTTGTCAGTCCCTCTGTGGACAGTAATGACAGGAAATCAGTTAAAATATATCGTGATACAGGTGCTTGCCAATCCCTTATGCTGACCAGTGTTCTAGGCTGTAATGTTGTTACCATATCTGATGAAACTGTAATATTACAAGGTGTAGAGAATAATTACTTCTCTGTCCCTCTGTGCAGAGTGAATTTAGGACCTGGTTTTGTTAATGGTTCCGTTATGGTTGGGTTGGTTGAGACACTCCCAATGTCAGGTGTAACTTTCTTACTTGGAAATGATATTGGTGGAAGTCAAGTGTGTCCAGCTCCTCAGTTGTCTAGTGAGCCAGTAGCTGCGTCCCAGGATTGTGATGTCTCCCTGATGTGTTCCCTGCATGTGCTGTCACTAGGGCTAAGTCTAAAGTTACTGGTGATTTAGAGGATAATGATGATGATGATGTTATCCCTAGCTGACACTTTTCTTGCTAATTTGGACCACTCACCAGATGAGGCCGTACCCCGTAGTGTTGATAATTTGTCTCGTCAAGAGTTGGTTGAGTTGCAGGTTGCTGACCCACTGAGTTGAAAGGAGTCTAGCTAACTCTGCTTACAGTGAAGAAGAATCAGCCGGTGCTTCTACTTGTTATTATGTAAAAGAATCAGGAGTACTTATGAGGAAGTGGAGACCCCCAACAGCATCAGCCGACTGTGAATGGGAGGTTGTACATCAAGTTGTCATCCCTCGTGTTTGTAGGCAGGATGTCATTAGAGTGGCTCATGATTCCAGTTTGGCAGGACACCTTGGAGTGAGGAAGACTGTGGCACGCATTTTGAAACACTTCTACTGGCCAGGTATCTTCAGGGATGTTTCCTGGTATAGTAAGTCTTGTCACACCTGTCAAGTTGTGAGGAAGTGTAATCAGACCGAAAAGGTTGCACCTCTAGTTCCCATTCCTCCCTTTGAGGCGCCATTCACCCGTGTGTTTGGTGGATATTGTGGGCCCTCTTCCTAAGACTTCTTCAGGATTTTCCTTATGTGTTGACCCTGATTGATATGGCTACTCGTTATCCTGAAGCCATTCCACTTAGAAATATCTGAGCAAAGAACATTGGTTAAGGAAATGCTAGGGTTCTTCACAAAGTTTGGTCTGCCCAAGGAGGTACAGCCAGACCGGGAAGTAATTTCATGTCAAACGTTTTCAAGCAGTCTCTGAGAGAGTTGGGCATCACCCAGATCACGTCTTCAGCTTAGCATCCCCAGACCCAAGGAGCGTTGGAGAGATATCATCAAACACTCAAATCGATGCTCAAGAAATACTATTTGGAACATCAGAAAGACTGGGACAAAGGTCTTCCATTCGTTGTGTTTGCCGCAAGAGAATCTCCAAATGAATCACTGGAGCTTCTCACCTTTGGAACTACTGTTTGGCCATGAAGTAAGAGGACCCCTTAAGCTACTCAAGGAATGCTGGCTGTCGGAGGAAGATGGACGTCAACCTGCTGGAGTATGTGATGAAGTTCAAAGAACGGCTGTCCACTACTTTACAGCTGGCGAGAGAGAATTTAGGAGCTGCTCAGGAGAAGATGAAAACTTGGTATGATAAGAAGTCCAGGTTACGCCACTTTCACCCAGGAGATCAGGTTTTGATTCTGCCACCGGTTCATGTGCAACCTCTTCAAGCCAAGTTTAGTGGTCCTTATTTCGTGGAGAGAGAATTTCAGTGATGTCAACTATGTCATCGCCACACCAGATCGTACAAAGAACAAGCAACTTTGTCACATCAACATGCTAAAGTTATATCACAGGCCGGGACGAAAATAACCCAGTCTGCACTGTAGCTGTTCCACCCGAGTCTGCAAGTGAAGCTCTCCCATGCAGTATGAGCCTGAGTGATAGTTTGGGGAAGAATCCTGATATCATGAATGATCTCCAGACCAGCTTTCTCATCTACCTCCTCTAAGGAAAGGCAGGGAGTTTTCGGCATTACTGCGGGAGTACCCGCAAGATGTTCCGTGCCACTCCCAGGAAGAACTACTGTGTTGATGCATGATGTCGATGTTGGAGACGGAAAGCCAATTAAACTGCCTCACTTACCGTGGTGAACCCAGTGAAAGTTCCTCTCATCCAGAAGGAGCTTGTCTACCTGTCGGACCACAAGATGATTGGAGCCCTGTCAGAGCGAGTGGAGTTCTCCCTGTCACTCTAGTCCCTAAGCCAGGTGGGTCACAGCGGCTTTTCATCGACTACAGAACGTGTTAATCAGATAACCAAAACAGACACTTACCCTCTCCCTCGTGTGGAAGATTGCATAGACAAGATCGGAAAGGCTAGGTACATAAGTAAGTTTGATTTGTTAAAGGGATACTGGCAAGTACCTATGACTGAACGTGCTAGGGAGATCTCATGTTTTGTAACACTAGGAAAGACTTTTGCATGTTCTGTAATGCCATATGGTATGAAGAATGCACCAGCATTACATTTCAGAAGCTCATGAATGTTGTAACAGAGGGTTTGGCAGGGTGTGTTGTTTATATTGATGATGTATTAATCTTCAGTGACAACTGGAAAGATCACCTATGCCATGTCAGTAAATTTCTTGAGCGTTTGGTTCAGGCTAATCTTGTGTGAAGCTAATTTATCAAAGTGTGAGTTTGGTCAAGCTAAAGTTCAGTACCTTTGGGTATGTAATTGGTGATGGACATGTTGCACCACCACAGGAGCTAAGGTTCAGGTTATAAGTGATCTTCCCAGACCTAAAAGTAGGAAAAGAGCTACAAAGCAATTTTTTGGGAATGGTAGGTTATTACCAGGAGATTTGTTCTTAACTCTTTCTATTCTTGTATCACCACTTACAGACCTACTGAAAAAGGGAGTTAAATTTGTCTGGACCGGGATAACTGTGAATCCTCTTTCAACAAACTTAAAGCTATTCTATTAAGTCAGCCAGTGCTCGCTACTTCAAATTTTGCTAAGCCTTTTAAGACGGCTGTTGATGGAAGTGATACAGGAGCTGGGGCTGTTTTGCTGCAAGAGGATGATCAGGGTATTGAACACTGTGTATCTTATTACAGTAAGAAGTTCACTCCACCTCAAAAGAACTACTCAACTATTGAGAAAGAGCTTTTGGCCTTGATTTTGGGTTTACAGCATTTTTCATTGTATTTGTGTTCTGGTTTTGACCCCATAGTCATTTATACCGATCATAACCCACTGAAATTCCTTAGTAAGTTTAAAGATAAAAATCAGAGATTGACAAGATGGAGTCTACTTCTTCAGGAGTATTCATTAGACATAAAACATGTCAAGGGGAAAGAAAATGTTATTGTAGATTGCTTATCTAGACTTTAGACAGATTGTTTTAGAGTAATAAGAAATTTCCTTTGCAGAATTTCTTTATCTTTTGTGGGGAGTGTGTTACATAGCCTATGATTTCATCATCCTTTCTGTAATTTTAACGCACAGTAGGCTGCATGTTTGATCACGAGCGTGTTCTGCCTCATTTCCCCCCTTCTACCGTTATAGTAGAGTAAATCGTCCTTTCTGTTGTTCCGAGCGGGATTGTCAACTCTTTGTCCCCATGGCTTCATTTGCGCATCCTTCTTACAAGTTTTATCATGCTCTGCTGGCCCCTATATAATGAGCTAAGTCTCTGGATTATGTCCACTTATATCTACTCCTCATTTTGTTCACATCTCTGTCCTCCCCTGTACAGTTCTTATTATTGTGAGTGTTCAGGAGGTAGTTCCAACCATCTAGCAGCTGTGTAATTTGAGTATAACTGTTACTGCATTTTGTTCTTGTACTGGTATAGGCATAGAGCAGTGTTCATTTGTAGGCCTAGTGAGGTTTTGTAATTCATATTGTCGGTCATCATTAATAATATTTTGTATCTGTAATAATATATCTGGCATTCACTGAGTATTATCTGGTATCTCATTTTAACAGGGCTGACTTAGATTAATTTACTCACGCTAATTTCGTGTTAATAGAGGCTATTGCAATTAACCATATATTTAACCTGTTTTTTGCCATTACATTATCCTTATGGGGAGTCCTGAATTTTTTTGTTGTTAGTTTGAGCATTAAACTTTAACTTGTAATTTTACCTAACTCTTTTATTTTAGAACCTGGAACTCTGCTGGGACAGCTTTCTCTGTTCCGTAACCAATAGTCACGGCTGTGACCTAACCTCACGGAGTTTGAAGCGACAAAAGTGTGAAACAGGTGACCTCTGAAGGAAAGGGACAAAGGCGAAACGACCAAGAACACTATATCTTTTTCTCGGGAGTCTGTGATTACCAGTCAAGGTCTCCTTATTCTGTCTGTTACACCCGAGCTGGAGAAAATTATTACCTCTCTATTTTCCCTATTTACACAAGCCCTGACAAAGGCCTTTGTTTCACTCCAAGGAAGCTCTTAAGATCGCTAAATAATCTTTGGCGTTTTTCTGTCTCTGGGCAGAATAACGATGTTTTTCATATACTACACATACAGCCCTAGTCCTTGACCGAAGTGGGTGTGACATACCGTATGGGAGGGGCAAATGAGGATGTTTTCCACTAACTGACCAGCTCCACCTTCTTAATCCCTCTTAATTGGCTTGGAGTTATGATTTGTTAGCTTGTAATTGGCAGCTCATGCCTAATGTATGTGTAATAGGCTGGGGATTATAATTAAGACAGTACACTGGCTCGTTAAGTCTTAGGGGGTGGAGTATACTATTGAAGAACTAGCGAGTGGAACACATTTTTCACACATTTTATTACCAGGCACATTACTGCAGATACACTCTTTCACCTTTATTGCAAAACACACTGTTTGTGCACCATTTTTCCTTTTGGTTTACCTCTTTACATCATACGGGTGTGTGCTTGTATTACCAACGAGTTCTTATAATTCCTCAAGCTGTGAGTACTTAGCCTCCACACACCGTAACTTGTTTAGGTAAGAGATATAATTTATTGTTTTATATTTGTATTGTAAGGCTTATGTGATTCCCCCTTTTCACATACAGAACCTAGATTTTGTTTTTGGTGTGTATGTTACGGTGTAAAGTAAGTTTTCATGTGAGCTTTACCTTATCGCTTTTTGGTGCATAATTAGGGATTAAGAATGCACAGTTATATATATATATATATATATATATATATATATATATATATATATATATATATATATATATATATATATATATATATATACACGCAATTTAAATCAATAACACCTGATTCATAAATATGCTGATAACCACAAGGAAAAGGAAACACGAAATATCACGAGCGCTTTCGTGTGATTCAAATCCTCAGGGAAGACCCTAAAGATACCAACAGACGAAAGCTCGGGATATTTAGTGTTTCCTTTTCCTTGTGTAAATCAGCATATGTATGTGTGTAGACACTTTGTAATATATATATATATATATATATATATATATATATATATATATATATATATATATATATATATATATATATATATACACACACAGTAACCTTTCAAATAATGCGAGGGTTAGGTTCCTGGAGAGGTCAATTTTAGTTTAAAAAGGGTTTTTTAAACATAAATTTCCCATAAGAAACAAATCTAATATTGTGGTTTAAGTTCCTGTACTCTGGGAAAGTCTACCCATTTGGGGAGTTATGTTACTCTAAACTTAAAAGCAACAATATTAATTTGAAGGAAAATGCACGTAAATAAAAAAACAGTATACATGGGGAGAAATAAACAACATTTGAGCCCTCAGTTGGGCTTGGAGAGCGTTGTTTCACTTCTCCCCAAATACATAGTTTTCGTTCTTTACGTGGATTTTCTTTCAATTCTGCTTCATTCACGGCATTGTGAAAGTTCCTCAACATTATTAATGCATTAGTAGGTCTTAAAAACACTACAGTAAAAGCAACAGTTTCATTACAGTAAGTAGGTCACAACACAGCCTCGCTTGATCTATGCATCACTCATCGTCTGCTGCTACACACACCACAAAGTCAGGAGACAGGACGTGTGTGCTGGGCATTCCCCAGGTCCTGTTCTCCCCACTTACTCTTTTTTAATCAGCCCATACACCACTGACCGGGCTAATGTATGGCCCGGCCTGCACTATATGTGCAGGAAATCTTTCAAAAAAAAAAAAAAAAAAGTCTGCTGCTATCCCTCTTCACCCCGCTACCCCACCTCCCGCAGCTCCCCACCCTAAATATGTTGTCCCTCCTCGCTCCTGCTGTCCTTCCTCTTCCTCCCCAAGACTCCCGTACTACTGGTGATGAAGATAACTCCCTTAAGTTTTCTGTCTTCTTCATAAAGAACTGCTCTATCTTGGTCTGAGTGGCTTTCTTCTTTCTGTTCTGCAGCATCAAGTAAGTTGTAACAATATAGATCTGCCATCACTTTCCTGGCCAAATTTTGTCCGAAAATGAGGCAAATTGCTCAGAATGCGGCCAAACTTCATTTTCGAATATTATACAGTAGTTTGAATAAAGCCAGTTTAAGCAATAGACGAATAAAAAAAGAAATTAAATTTAAGCATAAACTGCCCCACACAGTCTATCATCTCGGGACTGTCCAAGGCATGCGCGGCTAATTTGAAACCATCAGGTACTGTAAAAGTCGCGTTAAATCGAGAAACCCTTGTTAGTTAAACATAACTCCTTAAATATTTGCTCGTGTTAAAACGAAAAAGAGATTTTTTTAACCCGTGTTAGGTAAGAGGTTACTTATATATATATATATATATATATATATATATATATATATATATATATATATATATATATATATATATATATATATGTATGTATGTATGGGGGCGCTCACCTCCACTCACTTCATGTAGTGCTGCTCTCAGATGTCTGCGCTTTCCTCTCCACCATCCTTCTTTCCGTCCATCCTCTTCTGTCTTTCTTCCATTCTTTCCTTGTCTTTTCTGCCTACGAGTGACTTTGCACTCCCTCTCTTCTGTCTTTTTCTTTCCTTCATTCTTTCCCTCTTCCTTCTGCCTGTTGGTGACTCTACATTGAATGATTTCAAGCCTAATGGTTTCCTGAACATCAGGAAACCATTTAGTACGCACTTGGGTGGTAACCATATAACCAAATTATGGCGCCTGGTGTGGTTTAGTGGGTAATTACGTCGCTCCAATAGGATTGAGCCGGTGAAGATTTATATCCAAGGGATGGTCGGTTTTTTTGGCTCATGTATTGCCACTCAGGGATGAGTGAGGTTTTCACTCTCATCTTAAATGTCAGGACAAACTTGCCTAGCCCCGGGCTCCTACGCTCCTCATGAGGTAATGTAGGATTGGATATATATATATATATATATATATATATATATATATATATATATACTGAATAGTAGATAATTATATTGCTTCTGTGAAATATATATATTTTATATATACACATTATATACGTGTAAATGAATATATATAATATGTGTATATATATATACAGTATATATATATATATATATATATATATATATATATATATATATATATACAGTATATATATATATATATATATATATATATATATATATATATATATATATATATATATATATATATATTTAATTATACTTATATATATATATATATATAAATATATATAATAAAAAACGGAGGAAGGAAAAACAAATGAATAAAAATAATAATCCATACACCAGATTACTGGTGTCCTCTGTTCATAAAATATCTGTAACAGTTAGACTTGAACAGCTGTGGGTTGAAATTTGGAGGGAAACAACTCTGGGGATGCGAGTTCCAGAGAGATGCAGTTCGGGGAATGAAAGAATTCTGATAGGCAGAAGTTCTGCAATATGGCTGAGTGACATACCAGTCATGAGCGCTACCAGATGCCCGTGTAGCACGAGGGAAGGCATGGAGAGGTGGCACCATGGACGCAACTTCGTCTGAGCATTTGCCAAAAAAATATATGTAAAATAATGCAAGGGAGGCAACATTCCTTCTTACTTGTAGGGGAGGTAGTTTATTTGTAATGGCAGGGTTGTTAATAATTCTAACAGCTTTGTTCTGAATTTGGTCTAGTTGTTTTTAATGCAACCTCTCCACATCCATTCCACAAGGGTGAGCAATATTCAAGCTGAGAGCGCACATGACTCTTATAAATTATAGCTAACTTCTCATCAGCGAAGAAGTTACAGACTCTGTACAATAATCCAAGTTTCTTTGAGGCGGTTTTAGCAAGTGATCTAACATGAGAGGTCCACCTCATGGCACTGTTAAGTAAGACACCAAGAATTTCAATACTTTTGGAGATGGGAATACTAGTAGCACTGAAGGTAATGTACGAATCTGGCAATATCTTTCTATTAGTAAACTGTATATATTTAGTTTTACTAGCATTAAAAGAGACTAGGTTGTTTTGTCCCCATTCACTGATGGTATATATATATATATATTGTTACATAGCCTATGATTTCATCATCCTTTGTGTAATTTTAACTCACAGTTGCTGCATGTTTGATCACGAGCGTGTTCTGCCTCAGTCCCCCCCTTCTACCGTTATAGTAGAGTAAGTCGTTCTCTCTGTTATTCAGAGCGGGATTTTCAGCTCTTTGTCCCCATGGCTTCATTTGCGCGTCCTTCTTACAAGTTGTATCAAGCTCTCCTGGCCCCTATATAATGAGCTCAGTCTCTGCATCATTGCCACTTAGATCTGCTCCTCATTTTGTTCACATCTCTGTCCTCCCCTGTACAGATATTATTATTGTGAGTGCTCAAGAAATCTCCAAACATCTAGCAGCTGTGTATTATTTGAGTATAACTGTTGTTGCATTTTTCTTGTACTGTGTAGCATAGGGTTGATTCTTAGGCCTAGTGAGGTCTTTGTGATTAATGTGGGGTTTTATATCAGTCATTTTAAATAATATTTTGTATCTGTAATAATTTATCTTGCATTAACTGAGCATTACCCGGTGTATTTTCATTTATCAGGGCTGACTTAGATAAATTTACTCTTGCTAATTTCGTGTTAATACAGGCTATTGCGGTTAACCATATATTTAACCTGTTTATTTGCCATTACATTATCCTTATGAGTCCTGAATGTTTTGTTGTTAGTTTGAGCATTAAACTTTAACTTGTAATTTTACCTCTTTTGTTTTGAACCTGGAACTTTACGGGACAGTAGTGATTTTTAGTATTCTCACTTTAAGTGTACATTATCTTTCTCTGTTCCGTAACATAAATTTGGCGACCTCTCATCAGGATATTCAGGATATTATCATAAGGATATTGCTTGATATTTTGTGACTGTTACTTATTCATGATGTCTACTATTACTACACTTGATGAAGCCAAAGATTTTTTGTCAAATGTGCAAACAGTGTGTGATGTAGAAAACAGAACAAAGAATGAACTTAAGCTTGTTGCTCAACAATTGGGAATTGCTGTTCCCTCTCATCATTCTAAAGATCAAATTGTTGACATGATTAATGAAAGCTTGTTTAATGTAACTCCTCCAAATGAGCAAACGCAGATTGAATTAGCTAAGTTACAGCTAGCCCTGCAGGAGGCTAAGGCTAAGGAGGCGGAGGCTCGTGTTAACGAGGCAAATGCTCGTATTCAAGAGGCACAGGTACAGGCTCAGGCACAAATTGAACTTGCCAGGATTCAGGCAGACCATGAGTATCGCATGAAACAAGGTGGAACTGGATCATCTAGCTCTGATGATTTTGATGTGGCTAAAAATGTTAAACTTGTCCCTCCTTTTAATGAATCTGATTTAACAAAGTATTTTCAGTTGTTTGAGAGGGTAGCTACAGGTTTTAGTTGGCCCAAGGAGTATTGGCCAGTACTCCTTCAAACTGTTCTCACCGGTAAAGCTCAAATAACTTATGCATCTTTGCCTCAGGATCAATCTGATAATTATGATGTAGTTAAGAGCTTGATTCTTAAGGCCTATGAGCTTGTTCCTGAAGCCTATAGAGTAAAATTTAGGACAACTTACAAGCAAGATAAGCAATCCCATGTTGAGTATGCAAAAATCAAAGAAGATCTGTTAGAGCAGTGGTTAAATTCTAAGAATGTGGATTCTGATTTTGACAAATTTAAGCAGATGATTTTTCTGGAGGACTTCAAAAGGTGTATTAGTAAAGATGTAAGCCTCATATCTTGATGAGAGAAGAATAGATAATTTGTCTGATGCTGCAGTTTTAGCTGATGAATATGTTCTCACTCACAAGAGATATTCTAAAGAAAAAGGGAAAGCTGAGAGTAAGTACGTTGCCTCTACTCAGAGTACAGGTAACAGGAAAGAGAATAAGGATGATGTTTCTCAGGAAGTAAATACCAGCTTCACCTCTAGATTTCAGAAAAGCAAATGTACTTATTGTAGTAAGCTTGGTCATACTACGGAGAGATGTTTCAGGAGACAGCGTGATGTGAACAAAAAGGGAGTCTTCAAATATTCACTCAATTGGTTTAGTGTCCACTCTTGAGAGTTCCCAGAATTCTTTAACTGAGTTAACTGAACCTGCTTTGAGGGGTAACTTAAATTCTCATGATGGAGCTCCTCTTTTGAGCAGTAACGTGGGTGACACTCTCAAGAGTTCATGTGCTAATTTCCCTGTCTGATGGTTTTGTCAGTCCTCTGGACAGTAATGACAGGAAATCAGTTAAAATATATCGTGATACAGGTGCTTGCCAATCCCTTATGCTGACCAGTGTTCTAGGCTCTAATGTTAATTCCTCTAATGAAACTGTAATCTTACAAGGTGTAGGGAATAATTACTTCTCTGTCCCTCTGTGCAGAGTGAATTTAGAGTCTGGTTTTGTTAATGGTTCCGTTATGGTTGGGTTGGTTGAGACACTCCCAATGTCAGGTGTAACTTTCTTACTTGGAAATGATATTGGTGGAAGTCAAGTGTGTCCAGCTCCTCAGTTGTCTAGTGAGCCAGTGGCTGCGGCCCAGGATTGTGATGTCCCTGATGTGTTCCCTGCATGTGCTGTCACTAGGGCTAAGTCTAAAGTTACTGGTGATTTAGAGGATATGATGATGATGATGATGTTATCCTAGCTGACACTTTTCTTGCTAATTTGGACCACTCACCAGATGAGGCAGTACCCCGTAGTGTTGATAATTTGTCTCGTCGAGAGTTGGTTGAGTTGCAGGTTGCTGACCCTGAGTTGAAAGGTCTAGCTAACTCTGCTTACAGTGAAGAAGAGTCAGCCGGTGCTTCTACTTGTTATTATGTAAAATCAGGAGTACTTATGAGGAAGTGGAGACCCCCAACAGCATCAGCCGACTGTGAATGGGAGGTTGTACATCAAGTTGTCATCCCTCGTGTTTGTAGGCAGGATATCATTAGAGTGGCTCATGATACCAGTTTGGCAGGACACCTTGGAGTGAGGAAGACTGTGGCACGCATTTTGAAACACTTCTACTGCCCAGGTATCTTCAGGGATGTTTCCTGGTATTGTAAGTCTTGTCACACCTGTCAAGTTGTGGGGAAGTGTAATCAGACCGAAAAGGTTGCACCTCTAGTTCCCATTCCTCCTTTTGAGGCGCCTTTCACCCGTGTGTTGGTGGATATTGTGGGCCCTCTTCCTAAGACTTCTTCAGGATTTTCTTATGTGTTGACCATGATTGATATGGCTACTCGTTATCCTGAAGCCATTCCACTTAGAAACATCTCAGCAAAGAACGTGGTTAAGGAAATGCTAGGGTTCTTCAAAAAAGTTTGGTCTGCCCAAGGAGGTACAGTCAGACCGGGGAAGTAATTTCATGTCAAACGTTTTCAAGCAGTCTCTGAAAGAGTTGGGCATCACCCAGATCACGTCTTCAGCTTACCATCCCCAGACCCAAGGAGCGTTGGAGAGATATCATCAAACACTCAAATCGATGCTCAAGAAATACTGTTTGGAATATCAGAAAGACTGGGATAAAGGTCTTCCATTCGTTGTGTTTGCCGCAAGAGAATCTCCAAATGAATCACTGGGCTTCTCACCTTTTGAACTACTGTTTGGCCATGAAGTAAGAGGGCCCCTTAAGTTACTCATGGAATGCTGGCTGTCGGAGGAAGATGACGTCAACCTGCTGGAGTATGTGATGAAGTTCAAAGAACGGCTGTCCACTGCTTTACAGCTGGCGAGAGAGAATTTAGGAGCTGCTCAGGAGAAGATGAAGACTTGGTATGATAAGAAGTCCACGTTACGCCACTTTCAGCCAGGAGATCAGGTTTTGATTCTGCTACCAGTTCATGGGCAACCTCTTCAAGCCAAGTTTAGTGGCCCTTATTTCGTGGAGAAGAAACTCAGTGATGTCAACTATGTCATCGCCACATAAGATCGTAGAAAGAGCAAGCAACTATGTCACATCAACATGCTAAAGTTATATCACAGGCGGGACGAAAATAATCCAGTCTGCACTGTAGCTGTTCCACCCGAGTCTACAAGTGAAGTTCTCCCATGCAGTATGAGCCTGAGTGATAGTTTGGGGAAGAATCCTGATATCATGAATGATCTCCAGACTAAGCTTTCTCATCTACCTCCCAAGGAAAGGCAGGAGTTTTCGGCATTACTGCAGGAGTACCCGCAAGTGTTCCGTGCCACTCCAGGAAGAACCACTGTGTTGATGCATGATGTCGATGTTGGAGACGCAAAGCCAATTAAATTGCCTCCTTACCGTGTGAACCCAGTGAAAGTTCCTCTCATCCAGAAGGAGCTTGGCTACCTGTTGGACCACAAGATGATTGAGCCCTGTCAGAGCGAGTGGAGTTCTCCTGTCACTCTAGTCCCTAAGCCAGGTGGGTCACAGAGGCTTTGCATTGACTACAGACGTGTTAATCAGATAATCAAAACAGACACTTACCCTCTCCCTCGTGTGGAAGATTGCATAGACAAGATCGGAAAGGCTAGGTACATAAGTAAGTTTGATTTGTTAAAGGGATACTGGCAAGTACCTATGACTGAACGTGCTAGGGAGATCTCATGTTTTGTAACACTAGGAAAGACTTTTGCATGTTCTGTAATGCCATATACAGATTGTTTTAGAGTAATAAGAAATTTCCTTTGTAAATTTATTTTTTCTTTGTGGGGAGGTGTTACATAGCCTATGATTTCATCATCCTTTGTGTAATTTTAACGCACAGTTGCTGCATGTTTGATCACGAGCGTGTTCTGCCTCAGTCCCCCCCTTCTACCGTTATAGTAGAGTAAGTCGTTCTCTCTGTTATTCAGAGCGGGATTTTCAGCTCTTTGTCCCCGTGGCTTCATTTGCGCGTCCTTCTTACAAGTTGTATCAAGCTCTCCTGGCCCCTATATAATGAGCTCAGTCTCTGCATCATTGCCACTTAGATCTGCTCCTCATTTTGTTCACATCTCTGTCCTCCCCTTTACAGATATTATTATTGTGAGTGTTCAAGAAATCTCCAAACATCTAGCAGCTGTGTGTAATTTGAGTATAACTGTTGTTGCATTTTTTCTTGTACTGTGTAGCATAGGGTTGATTCTTAGGCCTAGTGAGGTCTTTGTGATTAATGTGGGGTTTTATATCAGTCATTTTAAATAATATTTTGTATCTGTAATAATATATCTTGCATTAACTGAGCATTACCCGGTGTATTTTCATTTATCAGGGCTGACTTAGATAAATTTACTCTTGCTAATTTCGTGTTAATAAAGGCTATTGCGGTTAACCATATATTTAACCTGTTTATTTGCCATTACATTATCCTTATGAGTCCTGAATGTTTTGTTGTTAGTTTGAGCATTAAACTTTAACTTGTAATTTTACCTAACTCTTTTGTTTTGAACCTGGAACTTTACGGGACAGTAGTGATTTTTAGTATTCTCACTTTAAGTGTACATTATCTTTCTCTGTTCCATAACAATATATAGATAGATAGAGAGATAGATAGATAGATAAACAGGTAAACAGAGAGAGAGAGAGAGAGAGAGATAAGCAGACAGACAGATAGATAGATACAGCCTCTGTGGTACAGGGGTAGATTGTGCATCTGGCTCGCTGGTGGACGCGGGTTCACCTCCCACCAGAGTTGTAAAAACTTTGGGAAGCGTTCACCGAGCCACTGACCGCTTTGGCAGACATAAGGGGTGCTGTGATTGAACCAGTTCCGCATATTAGTATGCTTGCACTCAGTCGGCTTAATGGGGGCCGATTACACTGGTTCACAGACCACACACACATCCAATGCCCCTACAACATTACAATCACACTCACAAGCACTTCTCACTCAACATACAGTCTCTACCAGACAGCCTAAGCCACTGGGTAGAGATACATTGGCTGTATCGTCCCTGCTTCGGTAGGGATAGGCCGGTCCCGCAGTGGACCTCAATGGCTGATGATATATATATATATATATATATATATATATATATATATATATATATATATATATATATATATATATATATATATATATATATATATATATATATATATATGCATTTTCTATACTGTATATGCAATGTATAATACACGTTATATATTCATTTATGCTTAAGTCGGCCTCCGCCTCCATGCCCTAGGATGAGACTCACTGTCTCCCCCATTCTCCTGTGAAAACTCCACTCCTCCCTCTCCCCGTGTAAATGAAATTAGTTTCATGCTCCCTTTGCGAATACCAAAGGCTTTTATGGCAAGGGGTCCGTTGGCAGTGATTCGATATTGTCACAATAAAATGCCATGCAGTGATCTCTGGGACTCCATGTAAGAGGGCAGTGAGAGACAGTGTGAGTGCGAGTATGAGTGAAAGTGGAAATGTGTGTGTGTGTGTGTGTGTGTGTGTGTGTGTGTGTGTGTGTGTGTGTGTGTGTGTGTGTGTGTGTGTTTTCTGGTGGTAATCAGTGTAAAATATAAAATTGTAGAGGAAACCAGAAAAGTATTACAAAAAGCTTCGTAGTAAAAGGTAATATTACTACAAGAGCTTTGGACTGCCTTGCTATGAGGGGATCAGGCGTATTTTCACTTGTTAGGCGGTGCGGGCCTAAAGCTGTATCAACAACAGTTTACGCCTTATGACGTTTGCATGGGCGATTTTTAAGATGCGGGGAATTTGCTTTAAAGAACAAGAGACAGGTGGGTAGGAGAGGAGGGACTGAATATAAACTGGCTGAGGAAAGGAGTGGGATGGGTTAAGCTGGGGTTGAAAGGTATGAATTAGTAAGGTATGGTTAGGTTGGGTCAGGATGGGTGTTAGGTTAGGTTAGGTTAGGATAGGTTAGGTTAGGCTAGATTTAGTTGGTTGGGAAAGACTGCGATTACTCAACTCGAGGAAGGAAAATTTTGATCATAACTCTACTAACAGCAAAACTACTATCCACAGAAAAGCTACAAACACGACAAGAGGTATGACTGATACCACCAAACTACAATCAAGAACAATTACATCCACCATTATCATCCACGCACCACAAACACCATGAACAACAGCAACTACAACCATTACCTTGAACTACCCATCATCGTTACAACCACCACAATTACAACAATCAATTTCACCACGGCCTATAAGCAAAAGTACAACCATCAACCACAATTATCCCATCCAGCAAAACAATCATCATAAACAACCACCACTACCACGACTACAACCAAAGTACAGTACAACCACCAACCACCACTAAAGCCATCATCACAACCACCACTAACACCATTAACAACTACAACCACAAGTATAATTACCAACCACATCAACCCTATTAATCGAGGTCCCACCTACTAACAGCCACAACTACCACTTTGAACCACACCTACAACCATCAACCACGATCAACACCAACAACTGCTACATCAATCAACCACAATCATTACAAGCAACCAAACCCACCATCACCAAGACAACCACCAGCCAAAACTCATGCCAAGAACTACAACCAACTACAACTACCACGAATAAATACAACAATCATTCACTACCATAACTACAAACCACAACTACCACCATCAACGAAAATCCACCATCAACAACAACTACCAACCACAACTACCAACTATATCAACCACCTGCAACTACCACCAAAAAATGAATCCATACAAGAACTACATCGACCAATCACAACAGCCACCGTTTCACAACCACAGCTATCATCAGCAACTACAACCACTATCACAACTACCGCCATGAATCACAACCAATAATTTACGCAAACACCAATCACAGTTACTACCAACAACTACAGCCATCCTCCACAACTACCAACGACTTTTGCAACTACAACTATCGCCATCAACAACTTCAATCACCAGTCACAACTACCACCAATAACCACAGCTGTCAACCACCAATAACCACAACTGCAAAAGCCACCAAGCACAACTCCCACCAAACCAATATCGACAACCGACAACCACAACTACCAACCACTTTTGCAATTACAACTATCACCATGACCAACCACACCCACCAACTACCACTACCACCAATAGCTACAGTAACAGGCACTGATGAGTCTACACGTGGTGGCTCTGTGTACGATGAAGCGATGCAGTTGCAGCGTCCACCCGCTAGCCAATCCACCTCATATTTCCCTGCAGCTCGTCGTGGGGAAGGACCCTGATCCGACTTTGGCGAGGCGCTGTTCCCTACACAGTGTATGAACTTTACTGTACCTGTAGGACGGCCTCACAGATGCAGTTTCTTACCTGTGGTCGACGGGTCTTCTCAGGTTGACAGACCGATGTTAACCAGCAGCAACAGTAAACAACAACAACAACAACAACCACAACTACCATCACCAAGTACACAGCAACAAACAGCAACACTGATATCGATCCTCGCAAAGTTTTTAAGGTCATTCTGCCAACTTTTTTTTTTTTTTTAACTCGTACACGTCCCCTTTTATGTTGACACTCCTTTTGACATGCTGAGACCGTCGCTGTGTGTGTGTGTGTGTGTGTGTGTGTGTGTGTGTGTGTATTAATCTGCTTAGTTGAATCAGCGTGGGTTTATCTACGTTTGTACTTGCTTCCGTGTGTATGTGCGTGCGTTCGGGTGCGTACAAGTGCGTGCTTTGGGTACGTGATTTGAAGAGACATTAATTATATGGGAAAATATATTCTGCATTTCTGTACACACACAAATTCTGACATTCTGATCTGTCCCAATGCCTTTACCGAACTTTTTGCTGAAGAAAATCGTCTGATGTCTGCATATTTATGGTGTTTGACTAGATAAGAAGCCTCAGGTATTTTGCAGTTTTTTTTTTTTTTTTTTTTCATATCGGGAGTGCGAAATCGTGACCCCAAACTCAAAATGTCTTGAAGCAAAGTAGGTCTATAACGAAACCAACAACTGTCGATTATACCGAATGTCTAATCGCATCAGTTCGAAAACCTGGTATTAATTATATCTGTTTTCACATGGTTTTCATTCAGCTTTAACACCTTCAGTCCCGTGATCTCTTTCCCTGTGCTCGCTACTACTGTTCTTTTACTTTAACTTGGCCTAGATTTTCAATATTTTGCAGCTTTTTCCACGAAGCATAATGGCAAAAATGGTAATAATACAGACGTGCATCGTTTCCACGGCACTTCTTCTTGACTAGCATCCTATTCAAGTGCAAATATATTATTACAGCTCAGCATTTAAGATGGTAAGGTGGTAATTTTGGGCCACGTTAGAGGAAAAACAATATAGCAGATGATTTACCGTAAATAAACCGGAAGGCTTTTAGATATGGTGGCTTAGATGAGTGGATGATTAATGGACTGGAAGACAGGAAGCCAGAATGACCTGGAATACTGAAAGATACTGGAACAGACTGAAAATAAAATAGAGCTGGTAACGTGAGGGATTTAAATAAACCATCGACTTTAAAACAGGAAATCTTTGGGAAACTGAAAAATACTGGAAAAGTTAAAGTGACAGCAAAGAAACAGGAGGTTAGCCTAAAGTCAGCTGGACGACTGGTAGATTTTCAGATGTACTGTTATCTATCTGTCCTTCTACCTACCTGCCTGCCTATCTACCTACCTATTTATCTATCTACCTATCAATCAATAGATTTTTCTTTTTACTTTTCTGGCAACTTATTATTACAACTCTTATAACACAGAAACCCTGTAGAAGACAGGAAGAAACAAAGTAAAGAAAATGGTAGTAGGAGGACTCAATCTTCCTGTCACCAGCCCTCCCTAGACTTTTCCAGCCGCAATTGTTTTTTACTCATTATCTCCTCACAGACAACGCCTACCCATTTATTTCCTTGTCACTCTTATTCACTGTTCATTTTAAGCGCGTGGTTATTACGTCGTGGTCACCTTTCACAGTCAGGTAATCGCTAATGCCTTTTATTTTTGCCGTTTATCCTTATTTAACAACTTTCCAATGGATGTTCGTAATATTTTTTCTTTTTAAGTGGTTCCTAATAATGAACTCCCTAATTTTTGCTGAATGTTTTGCACCACTTTATTTCGTCTCTAAGTGGTCATTCATTTTACAGTCACATTTTCTGTCATGTGTGTGCTATGGTCGTGAATATCAGGACTGTGGTTATTCACTTCGTAGTCACTCATTTTCCAGGGATGTTCACTATGGTCTTACTTTTTAGGTGATTATTCTGTACTCATTTCCTGGCAACTATTCATCACTGTCGTCAATTTTAGGTTAATATATACTCATTTTGCAGGAAGTCTCTGGTAGTTAAGCTCTATGGTCTTTCATTTTAGGTGGATACACATATTTAAGAGCTGTATAGACAACAGGTGAGAAACTAAATATAAAAAAAAGCGCTAACTTCTGTTTTTCGGCACCACCCCTTGGAACAGATATTAGCGGCCATGTATTAATAATATATATAGCATTAACAAATACCGTGAATAAAAAAGGGACGTAACTATATGAAGAAAAATCACAAACATAAATAACCATCTTAAAAACCAATATTACATCGACACAAAAGTATATGTCATAGTTTTCTTTAAGTATAAACGAAAAGGAATATCTAACAGTAAAAATGGAACAAAAAAAAAGAAGTTACAGCACACACACACACACACACACACACACACACACACACACACACACACACACACAAAGGTCACACGAACCAGAAACACCCCTGGTTAACAAATCTCCCGAGATTATATAACGCTGTAAATTTTGTATTAACTCAGCTATGCATACATATTCAGGAACTTAGCTGGAGGAGGCGAGGGATAAGGCAGGGCGAACTCGTTACCAACAGTCAGTGGAGCGCAGCTCTCTGACTAGGGCAATATTTCCAAACCACTCTTCATAATGGGTTAAGTTATCTCATCACAGATTAGAGTTTCGCAGAAAGTGTTTTTCAGATCCAGACTCTATATTACGACCAGGATCGGTCCCAAAAGTTAATCGATTGTTCCCTGAGGCATGGGCTATCTACCCACCAAATTTGGTTCAAATCTCTCTTTTAGTTTTTGAGTAATCCTGCTGACAAACAAACAACCAACAAACATCGGTCCCAAAAGTTAATCGGTTGTTCCCTGTGACATGGGCTATCTACCCACCAAATTTGGTCGAAAACTCTCTTAGTTTTTGAGAAATCCCGCTATCAGACACAAACAAACAGGGGTGAACACATACTCTCCATGTCGGTAAGAAATTAAAAATAGGAATATGATGGCCAGGCTGATAACTGAAATGGGTGTTTGTGAGTTTAGGTTTGACCGACGATAACAACTGCTAGAGGGGCACTCAGTGGAGCACATCTCACCGACAAAGGCAACGTTTCCAAACCACTCATCGTAATGGGTTAGGTTTCCTCGCAAAAGTGTTTTCCGGATCCAGAATCCGTAATGCGATCCGGATCGGTTCTAAAAGATAATCGATTGTTCCTTTGGGCATGGGCAATCTATCCACTAAATTTGGTCCAAATCTCTCTTTTAGTTTTTTAGTAATCCTGCTAAGACAAGCAAACAAACAAACAAGGGTGAAAACATACTCCCTTTGTCGGAGAGAACAATGGTTTTGAAAGAACAACAGAAAAAGTACGAAGAAAAAAAAGGTGAAAAAACAACAAAAATTAAAATAAAAAGAATACTGGTAATAATAGGGAAATGGATCTGATTGATTACTAGAATTGGTATTTGGGTGGTTACTGTTCAATAAAGGTTACAAAAACAATGATAACAACAACAATAACTAGAAAGTACTGAGAGGGCCCATACCCTCGCCAACGTAATTTTTTTTTTATTCCTGTATCCCAATCCGGATACATCTCAAAATCTAGTAAATTCGTCCTTGGCCCAGTGCTCTCCTATTTACCAGATTTAATTGAAATACGACATCAACTTTTCCAGATATCTTGTATACAAACAGACACGGGTAATAGACAATCTCTATCGAACTTCGTTGGCGGAGGTAACAATAACAACAACAACAACAACAACAACAACAAAACACCTAGAGAGCCAAAGAGTGCATACCTCAGCCACCGCCATTAAAATTTATTAATTGCTGCTATAATTCCCACTTCCTACCGGACCCATACATTTACGGTATCCCAAAGTTACATAATTCGAAGGTCTTAACAAGTCCTGTTACACCCTCTCTGAGAGCGCATACCTCAGCCAACACAGGTAAAATTTGTGGTTCATTCCTGCCTCCGGATCTCGATTAGGTTCCACGTCAAAATCCAATAATAAACTCTTTTGTGACCCACTGCCCTCCTATCCACCAGATTTCACTGAAATCCGAGAACAACTTTTCTTGTACACAAACAGACAAACAGACTCTGGTGAATACATAACTTCGGTCCAGCTTCGTTGGCGGAGATGATAACTACAGCAGAGGAGGAGGAGGAAGAGGAAGAGGAGGAAGTGAAGAAGGTGGAGGAGAAGTTCTATAGAAGGAAGAGCAACAAAAATATATGACAAATGAGTTACGCTGAACTTGGTATGAAAGATTATGAAGAAGGATGTGAAGGATGAGAAAGGATGCGTGTTAGGAAGGAAAAGAAAAAAGAAAAATGAGGGGAAAAGGAGGAGGAGGAGATATAAAACTGATGAACTACGGAGTGTGATGAGAGGAGGGAAAAAGAGAAAAGAATCTGATGTTCGTGGGAAGGCAAATGCGGGGATGGATGATGTGGAGGGGGAGAAGGGAAGGGAGATGGGGAAGATGAAGGGAAGGGGGAGGGGGAAGAAGAAGAGAAGGGAGAGGGGGAAGAAGAGGGGAAGGGAGAGGGTGGAGGAAGCAGGGAGAGGGAGGGAAAACAATGGAAGGGAGAGGGTGAAGAAAGACGAGAAGGGGGAAGGGGAAGAGGAAGGGAAGGGGAAGGGTGGACGAAGAAGGGAGGGGGAGGAGGGGAAGGGTGGACGAAGAAGGGAAGGGGAGGAGGGGAAGAAAGGCCAAGGAAGCGGGGGAAGAAGGAGGAGGCGGGTATGGGGAGGAGAAGGAGGAGAGATGGAAGGAGGGAAACGGTCGGAGGGTTAGTGGAAGCGAGAGGGAAGGGAGGTTAGGGAAGGAAAGAGGGAAAGAGAGTTAAGAGAAGGAATAAGGAAGGAGGCTTGGGGGGGGGGAGAGAGAGAGAGAGAGAGAGAGAGAGAGAGAGATGAAAAAGGGGGCAAGGGCTGGGAATGGAGCGAAGGAGTGTTACGGGAGGGGTCAAGGAAAGAGAGGTGGGGGAGGGGGACAGAAAGACGTGTGAAGGAGTGAGAAAGAGGTAAGAGGGAGGGGAAAGGGAAGAAGGGGTGGGGAGGAGAGAGGAAACAGATGGGGTGGGAAGGGGGAAGAGACAGATGTGGAGAAGTGACGCGGGAAGGGAAGAGAAATAAGGTAGGATGAAGTGAGGGACAGGGAGGGAAGAGGGAGGGTAGGGGGAAGGAGAGGAAAGGGCAGGTTAGGAGTTACGAGGCTGTGATGGAAGGAGGGAAGAGAAAGGGTTGAAGGTGAGAGACAGAAAGAGAGGGAGAGGAGGATGGTGAAGGGGATGAGGTGAAGCGAGAAGAAAGTGTACCGTAAGAGGAGGTGTAAGAGGGGAGGGGTAGGGGGGAAACAGGTGGGGTGTAACGGAGCGTCCCCCACGTTAATGCCTGGTGCCTCTCAGGTAGGGCTGAGTGCCGGAAAGTGGCCACCTGGGGACTGGAAGAAGAAGAAGAAGAAACAGATGAATAAAGAAACAAAAGACACTGAAGAAAATGAAAACAAAAAAGAATAAAAAGAAAAAGAAAAAGAAGAAGAAGAAGGGGAGGAGGAGGAGGAGAAGAAAGAAGGAAAGAAAGAAAAAAGAAAGGAAACGAAAAGGAAAAAGAATATTCGAAGGGAAAGATGTAGGTTTCTATATTTTATTCAGGACAGGGAGAGTGAAGATCTAAAAGGGTTGGTGGAGGTGAGAGAGAGAGAGAGAGAGAGAGAGAGAGAGAGAGAGAGAGACAGAGACAGAGAGAGAGAGAGAGAGACAGACAGAGAGAGAGACAGACAGACAGACAGACAGACAGACAGAGCGTGAAGGAGGGGAAAGGGGGGGCAGGAGATGGGGGGGAGGAAGAAGGAGTGTTACGGAAGGGGACAAGGAAGGAGAGGTGGGGGAAGGGGAGAGAAGGACGTGTGAAGGAGTGAGAAAGAGGTGTGAGGGAGAGGAATGGGAAGAAGGGGTGGGGAGGGGGGAGTGACAGGGGTTGGAGAAGTGACGGGGTAGGGGGAGAAATCAGACAGGATGAAGTGAGGGACAGGGAGGGGAGAGGGAGGGTTGGAGGAAGGAGAGGAAAGGGGAGGGAAGGGGTAAGGACGGTGTGATGGAAGGAGGGAAGAGAAGGGGTTGACGGTGACAGAAAGAAAGGGAGAGGAGGATGCTGAAGGGGAAGAGGTGAAGCGAGAAAAGAGTTAGTGTAAGAGGGGAGGGGTAGGGGGAAACGGAGGGGAGGTGAAACGGAGCCCCCCCCCCCCTCCGTTAATGCCTGATGCCTCTCACGTAAGGTTGAGTGACGGAGAGTGGCCCTGGGGACAAGGAGGAGGAGGAGGAGGAGGAGGGCGGGGGAAAGCAGTAGGATTCAATATTTTATTCAGGACAGGGAGAATGAAGATCTTAAAGCTGGAGGAGGTGAAAGACAGAGAGAGAGAGAGAGAGAGAGAGAGAGAAGGCTGAAGGAGGTGTAATGGGAGGGAAGTCGGAAGTGTGGTATTGGCGGAAAGGGAAGTGAGAAGGAGCAGGAAGAGTAGGTAGGAGTGGAGGAGGGAAAGTGGGAGGAAAATGAGGAAAGTGGGAGAGGCTGGAGGAGGGGCAGTGCCAAGGAAATGAGGGGGAGAGTGGGAGAGGCTGGTGGGGGGGGGGGAATGGGAGAGGCTAGAAGAGGGGGAAGTGGGAAGGAGAAGAGGGGGAGGGTGGGAGAGGGTGAAGAATGAGGAACTGGGAGGGAAATTAGGAGAGTGTGAGTAATAAAGAAAGCAAACAGCAATAGACCTACTGATCCTTTCGAGATGGAGAGAGAGAGAGAGAGAGAGAGAGAGAAAGGATTGGTTAGAGGTAACAACTATGCTATGAGAGACAAAATAGGAATGCAAGATGGTTCCCCCTCCCTTCCACATACCAAATCCTTCATCCAAAACTCGGCAGGAAATAATGAGAAAGACCACTCCGAAGCAGAGAAAAGCTGTCTCTGAAACCTTCACTGGAATGGATGAAAGGAACCCACAATTTCATACTATTTTAAGCTGAAAGGGCAACACAGACAGTCAGTATAATGAATATGTCAATACAGTTCTGTGGTTCCTGATACGCCCTCCATATTCTGAACCGCAGACAACTTAAAATATAAATGAAGTGGGAGGAAAATGAGAGGAACAGAGGGAAAGGAGGTGGGGAGTGGGAGAGTGGGGAGTGGGAGGGGGGGGAGGGAGGGGGATAGATTAAGGTGGGTGGCTGTAATGAACTAAGTAGCAAATTTAGTGTTGGCGCAAGAGGTAAGGTGACACTGTTCATTAAGGCACTAACAGGCTGCAGGTGTAATGAAGGTGCACGAGTTAAGGAGGTTTAGGGAGGCACTATGTACATGGGCTCTATGAGGTGACGGTGGAGAAGGGGAGGGGGTTGTTTTTCACTATTTTTGCTCCTTCCAGACGATTATACCTTGCTCAGAAGACGCATTTCAGATTAAAGAGGTGAGAGCAGCATTTATTTACCCGTCCCCTATAAAAGATCTACCCTGAACTTAACATCAGTGTCTAAAAGAGGCAATAATACAGGGTGGTACATATATAACGCTGCACTTCCATTCAACCAGGTGATTTCTCGTGTGTTGTGGCTAAGTCAATGTTATCAATATCTATCCTGCATCATTTATTCATCTCCTACTCCCACTGCCACAATCACGCCCACACTAGCCGACTGAGCCATCCCCAAGACACAAGACAATGCCACGTCAGTGTCTAGTATAAAGTTATATATTACAGGCCACTCCATCTATTGCAAAAAAAATAATAATAACAATAAAACTTCGTATAGACGGGTTTAATGACAATCGCTTATAACAGGTGGATGTTTAGGGAAAATTGACAAGCTAACCCCCTCAAACCGATGATGTACTTTTAAGCATATTCTTGCAATCTTCAAACGATTTCATTCAGCTTAGGAAAGAAGTGTCGCACTGAAGGGGTTCCCTAATGCTATTATCTACCTCCCAAAGTCCTAAATGTTTCTAATAACCTAAATACAAGCTTTAAACGATACCAAGAAAAACGATAATCGGACGATTAGTAGGATTAGGAGTGCGTGTGTTTCATTTAGGTTAAAAGGTTTAGGGAGTGAGTGTTTTAACGTTTTAACTTCCTCCACATCTTTTTCCTCCTCCTCCTCCTCCTCCTCCTAATCTGCTCTTGTTGTTGTTGTTGTTGTTTAGGGAGGGGAAGAAGGGGTTACAGAACTGTTACTGTGGCTTACTGAAAGGGTTGGAAGGGATCAGATGTCTTTTTAAATTATTCTTGCTACCACCAGACGAGTTGATCCAGCCTTTGCGAAACCTCTAATTGTGACTGGATTAGTGGAGTTTATTTCTAACCTCCTTCACTATCATTCGTCGCTCTTGTGCCGAATGAATTGTCAGGAGAGAGGCAGGAAGAAGAAAGGAAAATCTCCCTCAAAAAGAAGTTTGGGGTGAAAGTGTGTAAAGGGTGTGAGGGGAGTTGTCTGTGTGGCTCTCTCGAGGGC
This sequence comes from Coenobita brevimanus, assembly GCF_032717465.1. Classification (NCBI taxonomy): domain Eukaryota; kingdom Metazoa; phylum Arthropoda; class Malacostraca; order Decapoda; family Coenobitidae; genus Coenobita; species Coenobita brevimanus. Next base: position 20,440,059 of record NC_136954.1, read on the forward strand.
GTTGGTTTCAGCTCTATGGTTCCTATGGCTTACTCTCAGCTTAATAAAATCGTCTGTCTTCAGCAGAAATGAAATGCTACCGCTGCCTCGACCATGACGGGGTTAATGACGATAGTATTATCTCTCCCAGGCTCGTATTCTCGTTTGTCATGGAAGCTCGCTAACACCTTTTCCTAAGCGATTTATTTTGTTTATTACACCTTACTGTCCTATTCTGTGTTACATAAGTCCTTCTAATATCGCCATACTCTACAGGAATAACTCACAAAAGGATACTAACCACCCATATCCATAAACATAAATCACAAAGGTGTCAGGCAGATTCTTTAACCAACCAGAAAAAGGGCCTCAGGCTCCCGTGACGCGTCCTCAAAATCGTCTGGCGTTAGTAGGCTTGAAACACTAAAATTATCTCGGCCATAAGAAGGCTAATGGTGATGCTAATTATTATCAGGCTCCCATGACTCACTCTCAGCTGAACAGAATATACTCACGTTAACTGGTACAGAAGATAAAGTGTTGTTTCGACCATGACAAGATTATGGAATGTTAAGCTAAATAGGTAAAATATGCAAAGTTCCAGGAAAGACAAGAGAAGACTGACCCTGAGGGGGAAAAAAAAAAAGAATGATGCAAAAAGTTTTATATTAAAGACTGAGATGGTCCGGATATGCTGAGAGAGCAAAGGATTGGTGCGAAAGGCGAGATGTGTGAAGTGTGAACGTCGGGGGTACGATTGCGATAGACATCGCAAAAGACCTGGGATGAGGTCATAGAGTGTGACCTCAGGGACAAGAGACTGATTAGGGAGGCTGCCAGACTGACCAGCGTTGAAAACCGCCACAGGTGACCAAGGTGGACGCATGAATGCACGTTGGAGCCATAATAAATGATACGACACGATGCTATACAGGCAACAACCGGGAAAAATACAGAATGGTCTTTACACAGCCATCGTGCCTTTGTACAAAAATAAATGGTGTTTGAATAAAGTGCAAACATCACCTTGGCATAAGTCTGCTGAGTGTTGTAGGAAAAGTACATAAATGAATTAAAGACTGCCAATATTCTCAAGGGAATGCAGGATGGTCTCCACACGGTACACTGACATACTTCTGTACTAACTGTTACTTTGGTTAATGTACATAAAACATCACATTATCCCCACTCTTTAAATTATATGGTATGACGTTTGACCCCATATATATCTCAAAAGGCCTAAACAAAACAGGGGGTAGTGTCTGGTCCAAGGAATTAATGCACCAAGTTTAATGCGAATCGGTGAAGAAATAAAGGAATGCCACAAGCTGAAAAGTGTTTGGAAGAAAGAAAAGAAAGAAAGAAGAAAAATGAAAAAAGAGGTACACAGAAGACAAAAGAAGAGGAAGAATGTTAAGGAATACTGCTATTGTGTGGATACCTAGGCCCGCGTTCTCGTCGGTGATGGAAGCTTCCTGACACCATTTTCTTAAGCAACTCATTTTGCTTTGTGCATCTTACTGTCCTATTCTGCGTCTTATGAATGCTTCAAATATCGCCATACTCTGCACAAATAACGTACAGAAGGATAAAAATCCGCAGTATATAAAAATAAATCGCAAAGAAGAGGTGCTAGGGAGCCTCCCTACTCACCAAGAAGATGGGCCCACAGGACAGGAGGAATATATGGAAACAACTCCTTCAAGCTGTTAATGCATTGTTTCTTTTCTTCTTTCTTTTTTTCTGCTCAGACGAGTTCATTCAATACGAAAAGATTTAAGACAATGCAACGATTAATTGCTGCATTTCTCCTGGCCAGTGTAAAGTCGTCTAAATCGATTCCAGACTTAAGTTGACGTTTCCTTCTCATCTTGATCTTTGACCTTTCCCAGTGAACTTGACTTCAGATATTCTCAAAATCGAATCCATTTAATCTTGCCTTACCCCAAACCCTTCGACAAAGTTTGGGCTAGAACGGATAAAAACTTTAAACTGACCTTGCCATGTGACCTTGACCTTTGACCTATTGTTCTTAAACATTAGGTCAACACCCTGGCTTATCTTCAACCGTTGCATCAACACTGGTCGATATTTTTTTTTTTAACTCACAGGCACAGTCAAACTGACCTTGCCATGTGACCTCGATCTTTAACCTATTGCTCTTGAAAACATTACGTCAACACCCTGGCTCATCTTCCACCGTTGCACCAGCTGTGGTGGATTTTTTTTTTTTTTTTTTATCATAGGTACAGTCCCACTGCCCGGTAACCTTGATCGCTGACTGACTTCACTTCTCAAAATTGGCTCCCTTTGTTTTTTCTTTACCCTGAACATTTCCACCAAGTTTGTTCTAAATCATATAAAAACTGTATGTTGACCTTGTTTGATCAAACTTTAAATCAGGCCTGAGGTCTTGACCTTTGACCTGTTGTTCTAAAAATCAATAACTCAGCCCTATGGTTGTCCCTCAACTGTTCCATGTTGGTTAAAATAAGGTACAAACTGTTTATTTTGTTTATAATCAGACGGACAAACACTCAGCAAGCAAAATATATTATCCGCTCTCGCTTTGTGAGCAAGGGTGTAATCAAATAAACAGTATGCCAGTGAAGAGTAGTATATGACTTAGAAACCAGAAAGCACTCAGAAAGGCATATCTCCGCCGATGTCACTGCTATTTAAAAGGATCCGGATCCGGATCTACCCCTAACCCAAAATTTTACCAATTCTTTCTTGGCCCATGGTCCACCCTTCCACAAAACATTTATCTGTGTGTGTGTGTGTGTGTGTGTGTGTGTGTGTGTGTGTGTGTGTGTGTGTGTGTGTGTGTGTGTGTGTTCAGTAGTTCCCTAAATCATGTATTTAGTGAGAGTGTACATGAAGGTTGTATCTAATCTCTCGAGTTTCAAAATTCTGTCCTCAGTTGGAAAAAAAAAAAAATCGCATGGAGAAAGCATGAAAAAAAAAAAAAAAAAAAGTCCTTAGGAGGTCAAACGAGTCATTTCCCCTGGCTGACGAAGACGATTTTCCTCACCACAAGAAAATTTCCTTTTCCCCTAAGTGTTAATTGTGCAAATTGCACATAGTCGCGGTGGTCTACTGGGTTAAAGGGCACGCCGTCAATTTGGTCCAGCGTTCGATCTTAAAGGATGCTGGTTGACGTCAGGAAGGGCATCCAGCACCATATATTAAACTTTCATAAACAAAATCTATGTATAGAATTGTGTGTTCATACTCATGTCTTTACTCATACAACTACCAACCTTCTGTCAAAACGAAAAAGTTCCGTGATAAAACTGTACTTAATTATTATAATGGCATCCAGCAAAATAGTCAGGATCCAGTATAATAACAGACAAACACACATAATACCAGTACCATACACCAGACATTATTCAGGGGGCTAATAAAAGACAATTATATACTGACATTTTGAAAAGTTAATTCGCTAATTTCAATAACTTTGGGACGTAATAAATATACACTTACAGTTCAAGACAAAATCCTTAACCCTTACTTAGATATGCTCCCCAAAACACACACACACACACACACACACACACACACACACACACACACACACACACACACACACACACACACACACACACACACACACAATTATCATACCTACATTTACACCAACAATACACTTATATTCTAGAAATCTGCAGCCACCACACACCTACATTACAAATACACATACACAACTGCAACATTAACACACACCTTCATCCCACATCACACCTTGGCCAAAATTACACTTAAATTCTAATACAGTACACAAAATATCATTACCACACACTACACGCGCATACCAATACCATACACTACACAGGTAATACCAATACCATACACTACACACGTAATACCAATACCATACACTACACACGTAATACCAATACCATACACTACACACGTAATACCAATACCATACACTACACACGTAATACCAATACCATACACTACACACGTAATACCAATACCATACACTACACACGTAATACCAGTATCATACACTACACACGTAATACCAGTATCATACACTACACACGTAATACCAATACCATACACTACACACGTAATACCAATACCATATACTACACACGTAATACCAATACCATACACTACACACGTAATACCAATACCATTCACTACAAACGTAATACTAATACCATACACTACACCCACCAATACACCAACACTGTTCACACCTGCAACCACTACACACCTCCACTGCCAATACATACCTGGCCAAGCAACACACCTGTCCTTTGTTGCTCAGCCTGCCGTCCCCTGGTTATTGTGTGTGTGTGTGTGTGTGTGTGTGTGTGTGTGTGTGTGAGAGAGAGAGAGAGAGAGAGAGAGAGAGAGAGAGAGAGATGCACTTTGCAACAGTTGCGTCCCTCCTCTCCTTTGTCACTGATTGCCTTTGGTCACACTCCTCAATAACTGGGGTTCGAGTCCTATTGCCCCTCTCTCTCTCTCTCTCTCTCTCTCTCTCTCTCTCTCTCTCTCTCTCGCACACACACACACACACACACACACACACACACACACACACACACACGCACATACACAGCTTCAGGAGGCCAGGTTTTGAACATGCAATTTTTCCATTTTTCGGTACCATACGAGTATATATTGAAGGTGAAAGTATGAAACGGAATGCCTTGAACGTGGTTTTATGAAAGGCGTTCTTCCTGACGCTTTTACTTACGTGAACCCTCAAGCAGAGAACTGGTATCTCAGACGCTATGAATGCCCACCAAAAGCTCAGTAAAATCGAGAGGTGGTAAGAAGCATACAACGAAACGAACTGAAGGGTTACTTGGCCACACAACACCTCAAGAAGACGGATGGTCCCGTCCTATACACGCCGGCACAGGTATATCGTCCATTTTCTCATTAACTAATCTCGCATTTTTTTTTTTTTCGCCTGTGACAAGCCAAATGGTTTCCTGTAAACCAAGAAACTATTTACAACGCTGGGTGGTAACCATATAACCAAACCATACGTGCTCCCTACGTGTCAAGTGGGTTGGTGGAGGGTTAGTGCCCCTTCCTGTAAAACAAATAGAGTCAAATGGCCACCCCGTACGGGATTATGGCGTCTGGCAATAGATAGACAGACAGATAGTTCCCAAGCCATCATAAAAATATAACACACTTTGGAGTCCGACTGCATGAAATTTCCGGCGCAATTAGCGGTATTTTACGAACACACACACACACACACACACACACACACACACACACACACACGTTCAACTGGAATGACGCCTAACAAGGACAGAAGTGAGGTGGAGGGGCAGGCAGGGGGTAGAGGGGCAGGACTCTATTTTTGGACTCGATGCGAAGGTTCATAATATGCTCACAACTCCACTAACTGCTGAAAAATTATACACACACCCTACTATGTGTGTACTAATCGACGAAACATGAGATAATTAAAAGAATATTGCTAAATAACTAAATGCTACTTTGTTAAGCAGTAACGGAGCAACCTATCACAGAGCTTCCTTGCCCGGGAGTTGCTATTCCTCCTCCCCTCCTCCCACTTGCCTGACGTATGATGTATTATGCATACGATGTCAAGATTATCAATAGCAGGCCACTGGGACAGATATTTCAAACTATGTAATATTATCTTCTCTATCAGTGTGTCTATCTAAAGATAAAAAAATGTAATTATTTTTAGTTACGAATGATATCAAAAGCAGAGTAGTGACCGCTATATTTGAAAGCCACACAGCCCCCACCCATCTCTTTCTCTCAAGCTTTGGAAAAAAAAATACTTTCAGAAATAAGAAGACACTTAAATGATCACAAGCCACCGAAACAAAATATTAAATGGCTTGGCTATGCATGCAAGTTTAAATGGCCGTTCTTTCGTGCTCTTTAAATGGCTCCCACGCATCTCCTCAGCTATTTAATTCTACATTTTAAACGGCGATCGTCTCTTGGGCCTTAAACTTAAATAGGATGACGTCTTCTCTGATGCCGAGGCATCTCGGAGTGGCCTAGTCAGTCGGTCACGCCTAAGGATTATCAAACACAAGGTGGTTCATTCTAGCAAAACCGCATATGGTGATTCACTGTAGCTCCCAAAAGACTTTCACGTGCAGGTGCTTCACTATGACGCCCAATACTGCACTTCACTTTACCGAAGCTGTTGTATCGCATGTCTCTTGTATTTCTTTATATGACTGATTTATACTCCAAAGTGTGGAGAACTACTGTATTTCCTGAGTTTCTTTTTCTTCCACACAGTTTTTTTCAGCTTGGCGTCATTCCTTTATTTCTTCACCAATTCCCACAATTGTTCCTTGGGTCAATAGCCTCAAACACCATTTTTATTTTTATTTTCATTTTTTTTAAATTTTCAGAGGACTTAAGGAATGAGGTCAAACTTCAAATTATCAGACCCAATGTTTTTGTACGTTCATTACTCATCCTGGCAATTTGCATGTCAGTGTATTGCAGCTGTCTGGAGACCATCTTGCATTCCCTTGGCACTTTGACAAGACTGTTCTTTAATCTTTGTTGCTGCCGGATGATGGTATTCAACTTCCACACCCTTCACAATGATGACGTTTTTTGTATTTAGTTCTTGTTGATGTCAGGATTACATAGTTTTGAAGAGATTTTCAAAATTAACGGGGTTAGATACCTCTTTAACCCTTTCAATCTGATGACGTTACCATTTATTTTATCTCCTTATTTTGATCCTTGCATACACTTCCATTCAGCTTGAGAGTGACTTTTCGATATATATGTAAATAATGTGTGTGTGTGTGTGTGTGTGTGTGTGTGTGTGTGTGTGTGTGTGTGTGTGTGTGTGTGTGTGTGTGTGTGTGAACCCATGATAGGTAACTAGAATACTTCACGTCATGTTAAATGCTGCCGGGAAAGTTGGTCGGTCTCCTGCCCTGAACCACATCACTCCGATTACTTTCTTGTCTTCCTTTATTTTTGACATCGCCGAATGATATTATTCAACTCCGATGGGACTTTTCCAATAAGACAGATACCTAAGTCTACTAATACCAAGTCGGTTCACTTTCCGTCAGTGTGCAGTCTTCCTTTCCTCCTCATATTCTAGCCGACTTGGCGTATTTTCTCCCGATTCCTTTATAATGATCGCGACTAGATCCGGCGAAACTGCGAGTTGAGTGCCGTGAAATGCTCTCTCACTCTCTCTCTCTCTCTCTCTCTCTCTCTCTCTACACACACACACACACACAAACACACACACACACACACACACACACACACACACAGGAAGAGTCTCCAGTGAGTCTACTGTTAAATCTCTCGTCTTGGCAGAGGAATGCAGTTAGTATGACCAGCTGCTTCCTCCCTCGTTCCTGCAAAACAAGCTGGAAAGAGAGAGAGAGAGAGAGAGAGAGAGAGAGAGAGAGAGAGAGAGTGTGCTGGACGGAGGGATATTAATGGATAAAAGGCATAGAGAGAGAATGTAAGTGCCGGACGAAGGGATGTTTAATGGATGGAAGGCATAGAGAAAATGGAAATTGTGGAGAGACTGTCGGAATTTCTGAAATCTCTTCCACGACGTCCTTTTTTTAATCTATTTATAATTCTTGCCGCCATCAGACGATTTTATTTGCTTGCGGAAATCTCTCATGGAAATGATTACACACACACACACACACACACACACACACACACACACACACACACACACACACGCACACACACACACATTAGTATCCATCATGAAAGATCCCGACTGTAAGAAAAGAGAAGGAGCTGCTTGTGCTGAAGGAGTTAACTCTCTCTCTCTCTCTCTCTCTCTCTCTCTCTCTCTCTCTCTCTCTCTCTCTCTCTCTCTCTCTCTCTCTCTCTCTCTCTCATCTGACCTTGTTCTGGTGGCCTTAAGATGATCTCTGTTACTTCTCCCATATTAGTTAATTTGTGTGTTAGTCGTACTGTTTTCTTGCATTTCATTACACTCGCGCTCGTGTTTTGTGTGTGTGTGTGTGTGTGTGTGTGTGTGTGTGTGTGTGTGTGTGTGTGTGTGTGTGTGTGTGTGTGTGTGTGTGTGTGTGTTAACAAAATAGCTCTGTTTTAACTGGCTTATCCAAACTTGATGGCGTGGTTGGGGGTCAACTACTGAGTAACCTGCTGCATTTGAGAGTAACAGAGCAATGGTCAAGATTACATGATTAGGTCAAAGGATGACCTGGCAAAATCAACTTAAATACTTTTTATCCAATCTAGATCAAACTTGGGAAGGGTTGAGAGAAAGGTAATAATGAAGATTAAAATCTGAAAACAGTCAGTCATAGGTTAAAGTTACACGGTAGGGTCAAAGTTCACCTGTGTTGATATGTTAAGAAAATAAGTGATTTTTGATCTAATCTGGGCCAAACTCGGTGAAAAGAGTTGATGATCAGCCAAAGGGTAATTCAAAAAGTAAAGGTTCAAGGCACAGTGCAAGGTTGACTAAAATGGTTTACCCGATGTAGACTAAACTTTGTGGACAGATTCTGGTTAAGTGAGAGATTAAGAGATTTCACCGTGATTACAATCAGTCAAGGATCAAGATCAACGTGAAAGGTTAAAATCATGTTCACTGGGTAAAGTCAACTCAAACTGTTTTGATGTGATCTGACGCAAAGTTGGTTGGAGGGTTAAGGGTTAGACAAAAATGACGTAATTCGTGTTTGAGAGTAATATGTCGAAGGTCAAGGTCACAGGGCAAAGTTAAATATCTAAATCTTACACCAACTGGTGGGCGTGGTGTTGCAATAAGTGCTCATTCTTGTTATCTATTTTTTCTCTGAAATCCACTTTCCACTACACTACCTGTGCCAGCCCATCTGTCTGCTACACATCTTGTTTAGGTTTATCTGATCAGAGGTACCTTGACTCATATCTCAATCATCATCATCATCATCATCATCATCATCACTATAGGTAACGCCATTACCATCATCGTCATAATCATCCTATCCCAGGATGGCACTAATTCTTTCCGTGTGATTGACACTCGGTTCAGTACACACGAATATTTGCTGTTACAAGTATACATTAATTTCTATGTCTATTTTTCCATACTCAGTTCTCTGTCGCTCTGTGTACTTCGGGTCCAAATAGGTTTCAGTGATTCTTCGCTGGATATACGGAACGTAATATCCACCTTTATATCTATCTGTCTGTCTATCTATCCCCCATTTTTTCGAAAGCCTGTACTCGCGGCGGTAAACAAGGGAGCCCCGGGTGACAAAGTGATTTTGGGAAGACAATAACGCAACCAGGCTGATTCATTACGGTCATTTTTGGCCAACCTAGAGCGGCTCCCTTAATTACATTTTTCATGGCGTCTCTTTTTCAGCCAGAGATATTGTTGGGGGTCGAGTGGGGAGGAGGAAGGAGGGGTAGGGGTGAGAGAGGTACAGGAGGGAGCGGAGGAGAGGCAAGTGAGATATTAGGAGAGAAAGAGAAAGCGTGACAGGGGGATGAGAGAGGGTTTGGGAGGGGTTAAGGGTGGGAATGAGAAAGTTTGGGGGAAATAAGGGGGACAGCAGCAGTGAGGGAGAGGGGAAAGGGGCTGGGGAGGAGACAAGACACTTTATCTCGCCTGGGGAACACAAATATTGAGAGTTTTAGAAGAAGAACGGTAGTCGTCTTGAACAGAATATACAGAACGATCACAACGGAAACAAGCCACCCAAAGACATCCACATACTCTGCACCGGTCAACAAAACTTTTATTCCCCATTACCATACTCGGTTCCACGGAGTCTGACGCACTGATTTTGCCAGCCGAGGACAGGTGGATCTGGCAACACTGCGCGACGTACTCGGGCGGTGATTGGTGGATTTCCGTTGTTTGAATGTGCTCCAAATTGACTTTGTATTTCAACCAAGGCCTCATTGATTTGTAAGATACCGGATTATACAGATACAAATTAAAGCAATGATATCTTTAATGATAAATATGTGCCTTTTAAATTACTAGAGATAAACCTGAACGACAATGATAACAAAAAGTAAGTAAAGTCGTGACTGGACGCATGCGGACAGGTCAGCGACTGTGGCGGGAATTCAGACGTTCATAGCAAGGTGGTCCCGAGGTCCTGTGAAGGCTCGAATGTTTTTCCCACCACTACTACACAGTGTCACAGTCTACAGTCTGCACTATGCCCTTCATTACCTCATCTACTAATATACAACCTTACCCTAGATATGCTTAGCTTAGCTTCTAATAATTATGATTTGTGTAAGCACACACACACACACACACACACACACACACACACACACACACCTCACTGAGGCCAATACATGCTGCTCTATTCTCAATACATATAGTGTTCATACATATTTTCATTACCTTCATAGGTAACAGTACCTTTAAAAATCTGCATTTGTTTGTATTCAGATTCAGTAGAGTTATTTCTTACATGATTAAGTTTGGTGTTTGATTTTTACTAACATTTTCGTATCATAAGAGACAGACATACAGACGGACACTCTATCCCTGGTCACAATGCATCCTCAAGCATGTATCTCTGCCCCCTCGAAAAAGAATCGGGAAAGTAATGGATTACATCATTTTAGAATGAACCGAATTTTTGTTAATGGTGGAAGAAAGGAAAGTAAGATAAAAGCAAACCCCATGAGAAAATAATAGCTGAACTCTGCTGCTATAATAAAACCGCGTGCAGTGTAAACGAAATCAAACATAATGAAATAAATTTAAATCAGTCGCTGACCTGTCCGCATGCGTCCAGTCACGACTTTACTTACTTTTTGTTATCATTGTCGTTCAGGTTTACCTCTAGCAATTTAAAAGGCACATATATATCATTAAAGATATAATTGCTTTAATCTGTATCTGTATAATCCGGTATCTTACATATGAATGAGGGCCTTGGTTGAAATACAAAGTCAATTTGGAGCACATTCAAACACAACGGAAATCCACCAATCACCGCCCGAGTACGTCGCCCAGTGTTACCAGATCCACCTGTCCTCGGCTGGCAAAATCAGTGCGTCAGACTCCGTGGAACCGAGTATAGTTACTAGTACGAAAGCATCATCTGCATCCATCAGGTATTTAACACTCCCTCCTTCACCATTCATTACTATCAATATCCTTCCCTTCATAACTCGAGTTTTTTTTTCCTCTCTTAACCCCATCCAAATATATTTTCAACTGCCATGAGGACATAACACAAGCCTATCTTATATTAACACTCATATTAAGCCACTTAGACACCCACTTACCCCTTCACAAGCCTCACTCTCATCACAACTCTTGACTGCATTCAACAGCTTCCCACCTACACCATACATATGCAAAATCTTCCATAACTTCTCTCTGCTTACCCTGTTGCATATTTTCTCCATATCCATACCACAAATACCTTACCCACCACAAATGTACCTGCTCGGTCCTCAGGTGTATTTATGCTCACTAATTAATACACAGGTGACCAGGTGTGGTTGAGGGTGTCACTGGCTGGCATCTGATATTCACGAAATTGATGCCCCTCATTTCCCTCTCCCTCCTCCTCTTCCCTTATTCTTCCTCATCCCCTTTCCACTCCCTCTTTTTCTCATCATGCTTCGTTAACTCTTCCTCCTCCTCCCCTCCTTCTCCTCCACTTTTTCCTCCTCACCTTTCTCTTTCCCAATCTCCATTCCTCGTTCAGTATATATTTTTGTTCTTTCCTTCTTAACCCCAACCCTAATAAAGATACACAGAATAGAGTAGGATATGTATACAATTATATAATTAAATAAACAGTGCAGGATATCCAAGCTATCAGGATATACCAATCAAACTATCACCTACTTATCTCTCTTCACGTTCATCATGCTTATCATGATCATTATCGGTTCTTCTTTATAACGTTCCGTCCGTCTCCTCTTTCCTAATCCCTCTCGTCCTTTCTATTCCTTCTTCTCTTCCTTCCTCTTCCCCTCTCTCTCCTTTACCCAACTTCCCTCTCTCCCTAAAAATGATTAATGAAATATTCACCTCTAACTAACCTTTGTTCTTCCATCTTGCTCTTCCGTCTCCATTATTTTCCCCTCTTTCCAGTTTAAGCAGTACTCACCCCATCATCACTGACATCACCACGTCGGTGCCGACACGCCTATCAGCCTTAACAAACACCTTTAGGACTCCCAAACACAAGGCGTTTTAAGCCTTTAAACGCTTCTGTCCTTTGTCTTTGAGCGTTTCTGTTTCCAACACCACCAAAGTAGATAAAACATAACATAAACACACACAGTAATTAGCCAAACTTCCGATTTCTCCTTAGTCTTTTTTTCTTTCTTCAAATGGTTTACTCTAACATAACTTTTTTTTTTTTTTTTTTTCAAAGAACCTTCAGTCTCAAGTAGGTGTGATTCCTGAAAGACGGATTCATCGCACCTTCCGTAACAACAAAAAGGCTCTTCTTACCTTGCACAGGTACCTTGTCTAAATGCCCTCGTTCTTTCCCTTATTTATTTTAATCAAGGCAACTAATAAAAACAAATATTTGACAAAAATGTATGAAGATGTATGTAGTAGGGACGGCACAGCGCAAAAAAAAAAAAAAAAAAAAATCATAGGAGATTGGTCGAGACAGTATAAGCACATGTTAGCCAATCTCTGCATTATATTATCATTTTCTCTCTGCAATATAAGTACCACTGCGGTGTTGCAGTTATATAAGTGTAGGTGTACTATGGAAGAAAAGTGCTGTGGATATGGTATAACTATTCCTTTAAAATGCAATTCATCAAATATGTCATTATAAAAAGCCACGATTTTTCATGTGCTAATACTGCCTCCACTTGCTTCTCTCTCTCTCTCTCTCTCTCTCTCTCTCTCTCTCTCTCTCTCTCTCTCTCTCTCTCTCTTTTCAGTGCCGTCACTTCACATTCATACCTTTCTACAGAATATATCTTCATAATACATAAAGCTGTAAAATAAACTACGCTATAAATATAATCTTTAGGTACTTACATCTTCTGGGAATTAAGTCGTAGTGAACGGCATCTGGAAGGTGTTGGCGTAAGAATAATGGGTACCGTAGCCCTCTTCCTCAACTTCTCCTTCACATCATCTCCCCTCATCAATCTCCATATTCTTACTAGTTCTTCTCCTCCTCCTGCACTTCTTCCTTCATTTTATCTTCCTTCTTTCTCTTCCTTTCTTGTTTCATATCCTCCCCACTTCTACCTCTTTTTCCCTCCTTCTCTTCCCTCCATTCCCAATCCCAGCCCCACCTTAAGATCACCTCCTCCCAGCACACAATATAAACAAAGATATTCATAGTCTCAACAGTTTTCCTCCTCTTCCACTTCTTCCTCCATTTTCTCTTCCTTCTTTCTCAACCCTTTCCTGCTTCATATCCCCTCCACTTCTACCTCTTTCCTCCTCCTTCTCTTCTCCCCTTTCCATTCCCAGCCCCATCTTCACCTTCCCCTAGCACACAATATAAACATAATTCAATAACAGGTAAGTAAGTAATGCAGGTACTCACATTTTCCGGGAACCAGGGCGTAACGAAGGGCATCTGGAAGGTGTTGGCGTAGGAGTGGAGCGTATCGAAGCTGTCAGGCTGGACCGACCCCACCATCGCCCACACAGGCCGCGAGAACTGACGGCAGACTGGGGGAGAGAGAGGGAAACTAGAAGTGAGAATCATCATCATCATCAGTATCTTCATCATGATCATCATTATCATCATCATCATCATCAGTATAACCATCATCATCATCATCAGTATCACCATCATCATCATCATCATCAGTATCACCATCATCAGTATCACCATCATCATCATCATCATCAGTATCACCATCATCAGTATCACCATCATCATCATCAGTACCATAATCATAATCATCATTATCATCACTATTACCATCACCACCATCATCATCACTAATACCATCACCACCATCACTATCATCATTCATCACCATCATCATAACCTCTTTCCCATTCAAGGATGGGGCGAGATAGTGACCAGAAAGCAAGGAAGGATAAAACAGGAAAAAAAAAAGGTGAAACGTAGAGGCAGTAGAGAGGTCAGAAGCCAAAATAATAATAATAATAATAATAATAATAATAGTGCAGATGTCCAAACCCACTGACCAACACGAGACCAAATCTTCATCAGGGCAGGTAAAAGTACTGACCCAACACACACACCTCCTTATCTTATCTCCTGTCTACCCTCCTCACCTTAATTCCTCTCTGGGCCTTTGATCTTCTAAGATACATAGGCGGTGTCTTAGCCCCTACTCTTTCGCGATTCATTTTCCATATCACTCCTTAACACTCCCTTGTAAGATCCATTATTTATATCGGTTTAATATCGATATAGCTTGCACCAGTAGCATACATGGGGATTTTGAGGGATACGTGCTGAAAAAATCGCTAAGGAAAACGTGTTACGGGATATCCAAGGCCACTTAGGAATGATGCTCTAGTTTCTTTCTTCGTCGAGTGAACAGGAACTTAACTCACCATATTCGGGTTACAGTCTCTCTCTCTCTCTCTCTCTCTCTCTCTCTCAATCAACTAACAAAATGTGTCCAAAGAAGGCCAGTGAGTTAATAAATAGAGGCCAAAGTTATTTCTTTTATTCTTCCCATCTCCCAACGACTTTATTTAGCTTAGTATAACAACCTGAACCGTAGTGGTTGAATATATGACAGCCTTAACACAGCCCTTCAATGTGAGGGGCTGGAGAAGGAAGCCTTCGCGCGGTGGCATAGATACAGCTGGACGGTTCCGTTGACTGATTATACAAATGCTCCTCAACTCCTTCCCTATCGACTGAAAGGGAGTCATTAGACTGTATGAGAGGGGACACTTCAGCCTGCACTCTATGGGTTCACATTCAAATGAACCCTGAGTTACTACTACAACTACAACTACTACTACTACAACTACTACTACTACAACTACTACTACTGCAACTACTAATACTACTACTAAAACTACTACTACTACTACTACTACCACTGCTACTGCTGCTGCTGCTGCTGCTGCTGCTGCTGCTGCTACGAGTGCGAGGAGACTTTCCTACAATGAATTAAAGCGTCTCGTTGCAGCACGAATGCACTAATGTCATCCGGATTCCCGTCGGCTGTGGATGCGTCCTTGCACCTCTTCCAAAGCGATTTATTTTGGATATGGCTGGTTAATATCGTTTTTTACGTTATTTATGCACAGTACAACGATACTGGAAGGATTTACATAACACAGAAGAGGACAGTAAAGTGCAATAAGCAATATATATCGCTTACGAAAAGGTGTTAGGGAGCTTCCTTGGCCAATGACAATACGAGACAAAGAATGGACGATTTCAGCTACCAATCACTATACTTCTTACACGACGATCTCCAACTGCCATCACTGGCCTCAGTACTAACAAGGCATATGGGCCTGATGGGGTCCCTCCTGTTGTTCTCAAGAACTGTGCTTCTGTGCTTACACCCTGCCTAGGCAAACTCTTTCGCCTTTGTCTGTCAACTTGTACCTTTCCTTCTTGCTGGAAGTTTGCTCTCATTCAGCCAGTCCCAAAGAAGGATGACCACTCCCAACCCTCCGACTATCGTCCAATTGCTTTAACGTCCTGTATTTCAAAAGTTTTCGAGTCAATTCTCAATAGAAAAATTTTAAGGCATTTTTCCTATCACAACCTTCTTTCCGATCGTCAGTATGGGTTCCGTCAGGGACGCTCCACAGGCGATCTTCTCACCTACCTTTCAGACTCCTGGTCATCCTCCTTTCGGGACTTTGGCGAAAGCTTTGCCATTGCACTTGACATCTCAAAGGCTTTCGATCGAGTCTGGCATAAATCTTTAATTTCCAAACTACCCTCCTACGGTTTCGATCCTTCTGTCTGTGCCTTCATCGCTAGCTTCCTTTCTGGTCGTTCTATAGCCGCTGTTGTAGACGGCCATCGTTCTTCTCCTAGATCTATCAACAGTGGTGTTCCTCAGGGCTCTGTCCTATCACCAACTCTCTTCCTTTTATTCATCAATGATCTTCTAAGCTGTACATTTAACCCTATCCACTCATACGCTGATGACTCCACCCTTCACCTTTCCATTCGGTTCCCGCAACGCCCAACTCAACAGTTACTTCAACAAACAAGGGATGAGGCTATGGCACACCTAATGTCTGACTTGGCTCGTATCTCTGACTGGGGTAAAAATAATATGGTTGTTTTTAATGCATCTAAGACTCAGTTCTTACACCTATCAACCCGTCAAAATCTTCCACAGGTATACCCATTAATGTTTAATAATATTCAGCTTAATCCTGCATCATCCTTGAACATGCTTGGGGTTTCATTTACTCGGGACTTATCTTGGAAAGATCATATTATATCTCTTGTAAAATCTGCTTCCAAGAGATTGGGTGTGCTAAGCCGACTCCGCTCTTTCTTTACCCCTGCACAATTGTTGACTCTATACAGGGGTTTTATCCGCCCCTGTGTGGAGTACAACTCTCATGTGTGGGGAGGCTCCCCACACACAGCTCTTCTCAATAGGGTGGAGTCAAAGGCTTTTCGTCCCATTAACTCTCCTCCTCTTACTGACTCCCTTCAACCTCTGTCTCTTCGCCGCACTGTTGCATCTTTATCTCTTTTCTATCGCTACTTTAATGATCACTGCTCCTCTGAACTGTCTGCTTGCATTCCTCCACCTCTACGACGGCCGCGTAGCACCCGTCTGGCAGCAAACTCTCATCCCTTTTCTGTCCAACTCTCTAATGCAAGAGTTAACCGTTACTCCCAGTCTTTCATTTATGCAACAGGTCAGCTCTGGAACTGTCTCCCTCTGTCTGTATTTCCTGCTGCCTATGATCTCCAGTCTTTCAAACGCAGTGTGTCCAGGCATCTCAAAATGATCGGATCTTGAATTTGGCTCTCTATTGTATTTTGTTTTTCTCCTGGAGGGAACTGTTACTGCGGGCTCATGGCCTTTGGTTCCTTCTTCCTCGCATAAAAAAAAAAAAACTACAAGGACGAATAAAATCCTCCGCTGGTTGCAGGAATAAAACAAGTGAAATTTCAGTCGTCCCTTGCGGTATATTTATGACGATTTTAATGCAGGCTACAGTTAATTCTATCTCTCTATCTATCATTTGCCAGACGCCTTAATCCCATACGGGGTGGCCACAAACAAATCGCCTCCACGTCGCCCTGTCCCCCGCCATTTCACTGCCCTGCTCCCAGCTCACACCCCCCTCCCTCACATATACCTCTCCACTCCATCCTTCCATCTCATCCTTGGCCTCCCCCTCCCTCTCTCCCCCTTACACCTCACTTACATACACTCTCCTCGTCAGTTACTCCACTCAGTAAAAATTCCAATCTACCCAAATATAATCGTTAAGAGGGAGAAGAGACAGTATAAAGCGGAAAGGACGTCCGGTTATTTCTCGCCAAGTCCAGTCAGTTTTATGCAGCCTTAAAGAGGTCTGTTATGCTGTAGTGATGAATGTAGGATATATTTAACCCAATCATTTTCTGAACCCAACGTTGCTTAACTTCGCTGATCGAACGGGAAGCGGTGTACTCAACGTGGTATGGCCGTTAAGCAACGTTGGGTCTGTTTAGTACTTGGATGGGTGACCGCCTGGGAACACCAGATGCTGTTGGCATCCCTACGTCAAGTGGGGTTGGTGGAGGATTAGTGCCCCTCCCTGTAAAACAATTAACTCTAAGCCCTTGGCCACCCTGTCTGGGATACATGGCGTCTGGCAATGAATGAATGAATATGAATTTTCTGAACTCTATCCTACTCTGAAAGTAATTCAGAGACAGTATGAGTAGAAAGCAACATCCCTTTTTCCCTCCTCGTCATTCTTTCTGCCTCTCTTTCTCCACTTTTTTCCTGCTCTCTCTCTCTCTCTCTCTCTCTCTCTCTCTCTCTCTCTCTCTCTCTCTCTCTCTCTCTCTCTCTCTCTCTCTCCTTCCCATCCATTAATTCGGCCAATCCTCACCCTAGGCGCTGACACCTTTCATCAACCCTCGCTTATCTCTCTTGTCCCCCTTCCCCCCACCTCTCTCTCTCTCTCTCTCTCTCTCTCTCTCTCTCTCTCATCTCCATCTTACCTCCCCTCTACCTTCCCTTTGCTCACTTCCATCCTCCCCTCACTTCCCCTCTCCTCCCCCTCTCCTCCCCTCCCTTCTCCCCTCTGCCTCCTCTCCTATCACAGCATAATTCTCTTATTTTGGGGGTATCCTTAACCACTTCTCAAAAAAAATAAATAAATAAAAAAAAAGGGGGTGGGGGTCCTAAAGAAAACTGTCTGGTGGTAGCAAGGGAAAATGGTCCACATCGTTGAACGAATTAAAGGTAGTTATGTCTAATTACAGAATTCCTGCCTGAACTTTGATAATTCTTTTGTATAGTTATTTTATTATGCCATTCTACCCTTGATGATAGGTGGAGGCGACTATCACCCGCTCACTTGGTGTAGTGCTGCCTATTTCCTTCACCTTAGTCATTCTTTTTCTGTGTCTGCCCTCCTCTCTTCGTATTTCTCCCATCTTTCCTATCACTTTTTACAACTTTTCTTTCCTTTTCAGGTGGCTTTACATTGAATGACAGGCCTAATGGTTTCCCGTAGGCCAGGAGACCATTTACAACGCTGGGTGGTAATCATATAACCGGTCTATCTGATTCAAAAGCACACATGAGAATTTTAAAGTGTAACAGGCAGGATGAAATTGCTAAAGAAGAGGTGTTACGACAGACCCCAAGGCAGCGAGAATACGTTCCCCAGTGGCTGGAGAGAGAGAGAGAGAGAGAGAGAGAGAGAGAGAGAGAGAGAGAGAGAGAGGGAGGACGCTGGCTGGCCACTCCATGGATCGTGTCGAGTGAGGGGAGCTAATCTGGGGTGATGAGGGAGATGACCTGGGGTGAGACGAGGGGAGATTAATTGGGGTGAGGAGTGATTTATTGGGTGGTTAGGCGTGAGATGGAGTGAGAGTATGGGAGGAGGAATGTGAAATTTTGTTGGGGTGAAGGGAGTGTGTAGGCGTTAGACAAGGGGAGAAGGAGGGGAGGAAGGGGTAGAAGCAAGCAAATGGGTAGAGGTGAAGTGAGAGGAGGCGGGTGCAGGGGTGAGAGTAGGGGAGAAAGCGGGGAGGAAGGGGTTGAAGAGAGAATATAGGTAGGGGGGATGTAAAGGGGAAGGGTGAGGGGAAAGTAGGATAGGGAAGAAATGAGACAGGGTAGAGGTGTGTAGGGAAGGGAAGAAAAATGAAGAGAGGGGTAATGGGTAGGGGAATGAAGGGAGGGGTAATGGGTAGGGGAATGAAAGGAGAGGTAATGGGTAGGGGAATGAAGGGTGGAAATGGGTAGGGGAATGACTGCTGGGCTAATGAGTAGGGGAATGATGAGGGGTAATGAGTAGGGGAATGAAGGGAGGGGTAATGGGTAGAGGAATGAAGGGAGGGGTAATGGGTAGGGAAATGAGGGTAGTGGTAATGGGTAGGGGAATGATGAGGGGTAATGGGAAGGGGAATGAAGGGAGGGGTAATGGGTAGGGGAATGATGAAGGGTAATGGGAAAGGGAACGAAGGGAGGGGCAAAGGGGAAGGGGAATGAAGGGAGGGGTAGTGGGTAGGAGAATGAAGGGTGGAAATGGGTAGGGGAATGACTGCTGGGCTAATGAGTAGGGAAATGATAAGGAGTAATGAGTAGGGGAATGATGAGGGGTAATGAGTAGGGGAATGATGAGGGGTAATGAGTAGGGAAAAGTGAAAATGAGGGACTGGCCAAGAGGAAGAGATGTAAGGGGAAGTAGGTAGGCGTGAAATGAAGGGTGGAGGTGAAGAAATGTAAGAGGTAAAGAGAGTGAAAAAGGAGATAAGTGAGTCAGAGGAGGTGGTTCTGGTGAGGTGGCTGGGGTCAGGGGGTGGGGAGGCTGAGATAAGATAAGGGGTATTGGAACGACGTGAGGTGAGGCTGTCTGGCCCTCAGTTGATGACAGAAAGCTTACCCAAATCATTTTCACTACCGAAAGAGGATTTCTGTCTCAGCTTACAAGTGGCCAGTCCCCGTCCATAAAAAGCTGGAATCCTTACAAGACGAAATATAAACTTTTATTCCATCTATTACTAAACGACTTTATTCACCGTCATAGTAAAGAGGTTAACTTTATTTTAAACATTTAATTAAAGCCTATTTCAGGTAAGGCAGGTCAAATATATCGCGTATCGAACCTGGGCTGAAAAAGAAAGAAAAAAAGTGAGTGAGTTTCGTTATCTCTAATTTCATCTCCCTGATCTTGAATGAAAAAAGTGTCCTGACATTTTATATATATTTTTAAACTAATGGTGATTGAATTCTACCCGTGTCTCGAGAATTACATTAGAAATACGTGTCGTTTTGGGCATGACACTAGAATTATTAGATGGAAGAATTTTAAAAAACGTATTGGTATTATTTTACCTATCTGACCATAGACTTTTTCGAGTTCATCTTCATTTTTTCCAATTCATTCGACTTTGGACATAGGTCAGGCAGCCCGTTTCTTAGTTCCAGTTATCCACCTACGACACACCAATCAAGGGCTTGTCCTCTGCAGAATTATAGTTTGTGTGTGTGTGTGTGTGTGTGTGTGTGTGTGTGTGTGTGTGTGTGTGTGTGTGTGTGTGTGTGTGTGTGTGTGTGTGTGTGTGTGTGTGTGTGTCTTCCTACGCGACACTAGGCAGTTTAAGTAACCCATTTCAGAGGTCCAGTCACCCACCTCCGACAGATCAACAAAGTGCTGGTTCTCTGCAGCTCTCACTCGTCATCCTGGCACTTGGGCGCTAACACCTACTGTCTCTTGTGTTATACGCCATGGATACCACATTCCATCTGGTATTAAAGTATCAGAGGTGGTGTCTTCATGGGTCGTATTCTAGGCGACAACAAAGATTTCTTAAACACTCTTCCTTAGCTGTTTGTTCCTCATATTACGTCTCTTTATCCTCTTACATGTTATTGATGTAAACTATGTCGAAATTAAAACTAGGTATACAAATGAATTTTAAGGTGCAAAAGAAGCCACCAAGACAGGGGTGCTACGAAGCCTCCTATGGCACACACGACAAGGCCCTAAGGCAGGTCGGTGGGCTGATATGAAGGACCAGTTAACAAGACGGTATCCAATTTCAATCCACCACCCACGACACTGATTCCTTCACTCCCAGGACGTATTATTATTATTGCTTTACTCTTGGTCTTACTGAACGATCTGATTCACATAGAGAGTGCCCTCTTAGCAGTGAAGCGGGTAATGAAGGATACATATAAAACCAGCACTATTCTCAAACTTTCTCCTGCGTTGAACAAAATTGTCTGGAAACAGCTTCAAAACATGGAAACAGCGTCCTTGGCCTGAAGGTGTTAATATAATTCATCGCAATAAAACAGGGTGTTAAAAAAGTTACTGTGCATTAGAAGATACCGTAACTAACATTCCCAACTGCCACACCTCATACCGGAAACATCTTGCACTGCCTCATCGCACACTGTCACATCTCACACTGCCACACCTCACACTGCCACACCTCACACTGCCACATTCCATACTGCCACATCACACACTGCCACACCTCACACTGCCACATCTCTTACGGGTCCACAACTTACTAACATTCCTCACACTGCCACATCTCATACTGCCACATCATACACTGTTCTACCTCATTCTTTCACACTTCATACTGCTGCACCTCACACTACTACACCTTATACATATTGCTATCTCTCACACAGACATACTTCACACTACCACACCTCATACTTCTACACATCATACCGGCACATCGGACACCGCCACATTTCATATTTCGGTACTTCTGACTACACCTTACACTACCACACCACACACAGCCACATTTCCCAATACCACACTATACACAACCAAATCTCACACTGTTACATCACACACTGCCATATCTCACACTAACAGACCACAGACGTCCAAATCTTTCTCTCACACTTCACACTACCACTTCACACTACCAGATCTCACACTGCCACGCTTCGCACGGTCACACATTAACACGTACACCAGACACTGCCACATCTCACCACCATACCTCACACTACTACACATTAACTATACACACCTGCACTACACTACACTACACTCTTCCCATGCACGCTTTTGTCCTGTGTTATTTATGCAAACTCTGTCCATAGTACGATATATTTTCAACGACGAAGAATTTATTATTGTGTAATGTGTAAAATATATGCTCAAGGAAGATATACTACAGAGTCTCCTAATGCCATGACAACAGGGCCAATTACATCTCTCTCTCTCTCTCTCTCTCTCTCTCTCTCTCTCTCTCCTGATACTGAGCTCCCTACCAGGCCTTCCTACGAGGAGGTATGAGCAACAGATGTGACGCCAGCCATAAGACGAACAGATGAGGGTCGACCTGATACTGTGTGTGTGTGTGTGTGTGTGTGTGTGTGTGTGTGTGTGTGTGTGTGTGTGTGTGTGTGTGTGTGTGTGTGTGTGTGTGTGTGTGTGTGTGTGTGTGTGTGTGTGTGTGTGTGTGTGTGTGTGTGTGAAAGAATAATGCTTGGCTCTATTTTCACTTATTTACGTGAATGAAATAGCAGCGTGTGAGTTACACACTTCCAGGTGCTGATTTGTAAGTGATCACCTTATCATATACGAATACGGAGAGAGGAGCAGTGTTCAACTTCTTTGCACAGTGTTTTCTCTAAGATTAATCAAATAATCCGGCAGTCTTCAAGAGCAATATGGCGACAACGTCATTGTAATGAAGTGCTTAACTATACAGTATTTCCATGTGTAATAGTAATATATTTTGCTTTTGTTTACGTGACTACAATTTCATATATCTAAAGCGAAGGAAAATTTTGCTCAGAATTACCAGCGACTTCCATAATTTTAGGTAAAAACCATAATAACTGGAGGAGGAGGAGGAGGAACAACACAGGTTTCTATGTTCCATCATGTAAGGTTAATCTGCATTATAACTCTTAGGCTCCTTGGGCTCATTCCCAGGTAAATAAAATGGCCTGACGTTAGCTGGATGAGAAGACTTTGGCATCGAGGATATTATTTTCCGGTGCCATATGCGCGGGTAATCTGTGTTCCTATGACATAAATACTGGAGGACCATTGGACTAAAGTGGTATTTCAGTCAGCAATATAAAGCAGCTTAGGACATACTGCTGCTTCCACATGCAAGACTAACTACTATATCAGTTATTAACACTCGTGGTCGGGACACCTGCAGTATTCTACTCCAGCTGAAGTCAGGCGATAATATTCAACAGAGAGCGCGTCACAGGAACCTGAATGTTTTCACAAGTCACATTCTCATGGTATTCTATTTCGCCCAAAGCCAGACGATTTTATTCAAGCGAAAGATTGTCACAGGAGGCTGAGATTCTCTGCATTGCAATATATCGCAGGATTATTGTATGATCTATAACTTTTTCAAGTGAATGAAATACTACCAGCTACCTAAACACTATACCATACTCAGGAGGGTGTATTTGTATGTGTAGGAGCAAAGAAATTCTGTACTGTAACATATAAACCTGAGTACTGCAGTAGTATCACTTGATTCGCAAATACTGGGCGGCCCATAAATAGCATCAATATATATATATTTTTTTTAATACACTCATCTGGCGGTACCTCGTGTGCTGCGGGAACGGCTAAGTATGCTGATGTGGGCGTGAGAGTAGTAGTAGGAGCTGGAAATCAACAGATAATGCAGGAAAGATTCTTATAACATTGACTGAGCAGTCCCCGCAAAGCGCAAGAAATCGCTAGGAAGAGTGGAAGAGAAGCGCTACATATATACCACCTTGTATAAGAGATATAAAGGAATAGATCAACATTTCCATATCAAAGCATAATTTGTATTGCACTATTTCCTTGGTGAATACTGAAGGAATGCTGCCTGCCGTACGAGAGGCTAGGAGCGGGAAACGTGTACAGCTTAGGTAGCGAGACACAGCAGCGTAAGCCAATTAGCCAAAGGGGACTTAGTCATTGTCAGGTCGAGGACTAACTCACTGTTCTTACGTCAACTGCTGCTCTTGACGTCAGTGGCTTGTCAGGGAAAAAGGAGAGCTAAGTCCCTTGCATAAGTCAGTTTCCTTGCAGGGTAGATACGCCTCTCTCTCTCTCTCTCTCTCACCCATGGCTTGTAAGAGAGAGAGGAATGACAACTTCACCCTCCTGCATCAGTCAGCTTTTATCCCATGGTAACCTCGTGCCACCACTATACCTGTTACCTCTCTCATAATCCTGAATCATGCAGTATTATCCTCCTGTCCATTATGTTCCTTCAGTCTTCGTCTCTGCTAATTCTATCTCTCCTTTTTTTCCTCTCTAATCTTTCTTTCTTCACTTCTTTTAAACCTGCTACCTCTCTTCCATACTGCTGAACCCTTGTATCATTTTCCTCTCCTTTATTATGTTCATGCAGTCTCCTTCTCGGTCATTTTCATCTTTACTACTTCCACCTCTGCTGTTTCAAGTCTGACACTCTCTTCTTACCACTTCTGCACCTATTACAAAAGTATCACAAACACCACAGTAGCTCCATCCATCCATCCATCCACCCATCTATCTAACTCTCTATCTATCTACAAGTACTATTGGATTAACACTCTAAAGGGCATGGTCTTCCTCTGAGCTGAAAGAAACCATCCAATCGGTTGCCAGAATATAGACTTAAGTGATGCCCTGCCTCCTAAAAATGGATCCCACTGTCTCTACATTCCCCAAATAAGCCAGCAAGCTTGTATGTACTAAATTACCTTAAAACAGTGTTCCCCTGCAGTGCTTAACCAGACACACCCAACGAGAGCGAGATGTTGCGTGTCTGGCATTTGCATTTGTTCCCCCGTGTTAGTCTGTTATTATATGATTGTCAGGCACGATTTTCATCAGTTTTCTATCAACAGCGTTTTCATAACATGGAAATTACATCCTAAATCACATACACACACACACACACACACACACACACACACATCTCTGAAAAAGTGACAAACAGGCATGTACCCGTCAAAATGGCGACACTGGAAATGCACAGACACACACACACACACACACACACACACACACGAAAAATAACCAGGGCAACGTTTGAGTATTCGTATAAAAAAATCTTCCATGGAAATTATACAGCCTCCTCCTGGTGATGGACATGGCGGTAGTGGCGACAATTTAGTCCGAGCAAAAATGATTCCAGCAGTCACATTCACGCCTCCCATGTTACGCTGGCAATTGTGTTTCTTTTATTTCAGTGACGGGTGTGGTTTACTTGGCCACAGTTAACACTCTCAGGCTCGTAGAACGCTGGCTTTGCTGAATAGATTATCACAACGTAAATCAAACTACAATACCAGCGAAAGACTACAAAACATACTGTACAGAAGAAGCAGTATGTAATATAGCAGTATACACACACACACACACACACACACACACACACACACACACACACACACACACACACAGTCCACAGGAATGAGGGGAGGATAAATTAAATTGGGGTGGGGGTAAGGGGAAAAGAAGGGATAAGAGGGGAGAGGGAGATAGTCTTGGTGGATGAGGGGAAGGTAGACTACGAATGGGTTTGGATATGGGTGAAAGGGAGGATGAGGGGGTAGACGAAGGCGTCAAAAGGCAGCGAGGGGGGGGAGAGAGGGGACGAGAGGCTTCTAAAGGAGAGAGGGACTATTGGGGGGGGAGGGCAGACTAGGGGAAGAGAGGAAAAGGGAGGCAAGTGGGGAGAGGCTATGGGGGGTGAGAGGAAGGTGTCAGAGGGATGGAAGTTAGGAAAAGGGGTAGAAGGGAGTTAGAATGCTGGACCAGGTGGTGAGGGGGAGGGGGCAGAATTCGCATACAGCTCGTCTCTATGTAAAAATGTATGTAAATCAGGCAATTATAGGCCTGAAAACATGTATAAAACGAGGCAAAGCACGAGTTAATGTACTGTAGATGAAGAAGACTGGATATGTGTGTGTGTGTGTGTGTGTGTGTGTGTGTGTGTGTGTGTGTGTGTGTGTGTGAGGAAGAAGGAACCAAAGGCAATAAGCCCGCAATACTGTTCCCTCCAAGAGAAAAACAAAATACAAGAGAGAACCAAGTTCAAGATCCATTCATTTCGAGATGCCTGGACATACTGCGTTTGAAAGACTGGAGATCATAGGAAGCAGGAAATACAGACAGAGGGAGACAGTTCCAGAGTTGACCTGTTGCATAAATGAGGGACTGGGAATAACGGTTAACTCTTGCATTAGAGAGTTGGACAGAAAAGGGGTGAGAGTTTGCTGCTAGACGGGTGCTACGCGCCCGTCGTAGAAGTGGAGGAATGCATACAGACAGTTCAGAGGAACAGTGATAATTGAAGTAGCGATAGAAAAGAGATAAAGATGCAACACTGCGGCGAAGAGACAGAGGTTGAAGGGAGTCAGTAAGAGGGGGAGAGTTAATGAGACGAAAAGCCTTTGACTCCACCCTATTGAGAAGAGCTGTATGTGGGGAGCCTCACCATACATGAGAGTTGTACTCCACACAGGGGAGGATAAAACCCCTGTATAGAGTCAACAATTGTGCAGGGGTAAAGAAGGAACGGAGTCGGCTTAGCACACCCAATCGCTTGGAAGCAGATTTTACAAGAGATGTAATATGATCTTTCCAAGACAAGTCCTGAGCAAATGAAACCCCAAGCATGTTCAATGATGATGCAGGATTAAGTTGAGTATTATTAAATATAAGTGGGTATACCTGTGGAAGTCTTTGATGCATTAAAAACAACCATGTTATTTTTACCCCAGTCAGAGATACGAGCCAAGTCAGACATTAGGTGTGCCATAGCCTCATCCCTTGCCTGTTGAAGTAACTGCTGAGATGGACGTTGTGGGAATCGAATGGAAAGGTGAAGGGTGGAGTCATCAGCGTATGAGTGGATAGGGTTAGATGTACAGCTTAGAAGGTCATTGATGAATAAAAGGAAGAGAGTTGGTGATGGGACAGAGCCCTGAGGAACACCACTGTTAATAGATCTAGGAGAAGAATGATAGCCAGCACTGAGGAACACCACTGTTAATAGATCTAGGAGAAGAATGATAGCCGTCTACAACAGCGGCTATAGAACGACCAGAAAGGAAGCTAGAGATGAAGGCACAGATAGAAGGATAGAAACCGTAAGAGGGCAGTTTAGAAATTAAAGATTTATGCCAGACTCGATCGAAAGCCTTTGAGATGTCAAGTGCAATGGCAAAGCTTTCGCCAAAGTCCCGAAAGGAGGATGACCAGGAGTCTGAAAGGTAGGTGAGAAGATCGCCTGTGGAGCGTCCCTGACGGAACCCATACTGACGATCAGAAAGAAGGTTGTGATAGGAAAAATGCTTTAAAATTTTTCTATTAAGAATTGACTCGAAAATTTTTGAGATACAGTATGTTAAAGCACTTGGCCAATACTTTGAAGGTTGGGAATGGTCACCCTTCTTTGGGACTGGCTGAATGAGAGCAAACTTCCAGCAAGAAGGAAAGGTACAAGTTGACAGACAAAGGCGAAAGAGTTTTCCTAGGCAGGGAGTAACCACAGAAGCACAGTTCTTGAGGACAACAGGAGGGACCCCATCAGGCCCATATGCCTTATTAGTAATGAGGCCAGCAATGGCAAAGAATACATCAGGTGAAGAAATTTTTATGTTAGCCATGAGGAAGTCAGAGGGGGGAAGTGAGGGTGGAACAGCACCGGAATCGTCTAAGGTGGAATTGGAGGAGAAAGTCTGAGCGAAGAGATCTGCTTTATCAGTAGAAGAAATAGCTACAGAGCCATCAGAGTAGAAAAGAGGAGGGAAGGATGATGAGGTAAAGTTGTTGGAAAGGTTTTTGGCAAGATGCCAGAAGGAGCGGGAAGAGTTCGAGTTAGAGAGTTGAGAGCATTTTGTGCAGATGAAAATATTTTTAGCAGAGCGAAGAACAGACTTAGCACGATTCCGGGCAGAAATGTATAAAAGATGTGATTCAGGGGTGGCTTGGCTCTGGTACCTTTTATAGTCCCTCTCCTTGTAGCGGACAGCATTAGAACAAGCGTGATTAAACCAAAGCTTTCGTGCATTAGTCAGAGGATATGAGAAAGGAATGTATGCTTCCATGCCCAAGAGAATAACCTCCGTAATGCGCAAGGCACACCCAGATGGCTCCTGGCCATGGAAGCAATAATCATTCCAGGGAAAATCAAAGAAGTACTGCCTGAGGGCCTCCCAATCTGCAGTTCCAAAGTGCCAGAGAAGACGTTTTTTTGGAGGGTCTGCAGGCCGTACTGGAGAGATAGGACAGGTTAAGGTGATAAGGTTGTGATCGGAGGAGCCCAACGGAGAGAAAAGATTAACAGTATAAGCAGAAAGATTAGTTGTAAAGAAGAGATCAAGTATGTTGGAGCTCTCTCCAAGGCGGTCAGGGATACGGGTAGGGTGCTGTACAAGCTGCTCTAGGTCATTAAGGATAGAAAAGGTGTAGGCTTGTTCACCAGGTGGATCAATGAAAGGAGAGGAGAGCCAAAGGTGGTGGTGAACATTGAACTCTCCAAGAATGGAGATTTCAGAGAAAGGAGAAATGGATAGAATGTGTTCCATCGTAGAAGTAAGATAGTCAAAGAATTTTTGATAGTCAGTAGAATTAGGAGATAAGTAAACAGCACAGATATATTTAGTCAGAGAATGACAGGAAAGCCGAAGCCAGTGTGTAGAGAATTCAGAAGAATCGAGTTCAGGAACACGAGAGCAAGATAAGTTGTTGTGTATATATACACAACAGCCACCTTTGGCTTTTAAATGAGTATAGAGAAAGTAGGAGGATACAGAAAAGGGTTTGCTGTCAGTTGCCTCAGACAGCTGAGTCTCAGTTAGGAAAAGAAGGTGAGATTTAGAGGAGGAGAGGTGGTGTTCAACAGAGCGAAAGTTAGAGGACAGGCCACGAATGTTGCAGAAATGAAGAAGAGAGTCAGACAGTGGTTCCAGGCACCTTGAGTCGTCACCGGGAGGGGGGCTGAAGGTGGGGGCATTTATGGTCCCCCCCCCCCGGGGACTCCGAGGCTATGTTATTTTTGAAAATTTTGAAAAAGAAGTGTGGTGTGTACTGTGCATGTAGTTTGGTGTTGATAGTTGGAGAAACTTGTATTGGAGAGCATGCTGGTCTACTCCCTGTGTTACTGAGACACTGAAAACGTTCAGCAAAGGGGGATGGTCGAGACCTAGTCCCGAGGGCTGATGAAACGGGAGCTCCAGCTCTCCCTGTCATCAGCTTTCCATCCACCTTGGGAGTACTGCCCTGCTCGACTGGTGCTACAGTCTACTCCACTGACGACTTAACAAGCCAAATTCATGTTAATATAAGGTATGGAGTAAAAGTTTTTTTTTCGAGACTGTACGATAAACACACACACACACACACACACACACACACACACAGTCTCGAAAAAACCCTTTTACTCCATCCCTTATATTACCATGAATTTGGCTTGTTAAGTCGTCATCTTCGTTCCCTCATAAATTTTCATAATGCCTTGAATCTTCTTCTTCTTAGAAAAATTCAACTACTTCCCTTCTAAAGCGCTGATTTTTCTTTGTCCAAATTTTTAGAGATCTCAGAGGGAAAAAAAAATATCTCGATTATTTACATCGTCATTTATTTATTTATTTACTTATTCATTCTTGTTTAAATAGCCTCTTCTTCCACTTAAATATCTGAAAACGCCTCGACTTCTTGGGCATGAGTTTTAGAAAGCAAATAAAAAATAAACGTTCCGATTTTGTTTACCTGCAAAATATGAATGCCACGATTTTTACACGTGTTATATGGTCCTTTCCTTTTACCCTTTCATTTCTATTAACTCCTAGATATTTTTTCTTCTTGGCTCAGACTTTAATATTACCTGTACTGTACATGCATTATTTGGATCGTTTGACAAGCTGACTTCTTTTCCTTTTCATATTTTCGTAATACCTCGATTTATTTTTTTCCCACCCGTAAAATCGCCGTACATGTCCGCCAACACCACGATCTTTTCCTGGTCCAGACGTTTAAGAGAACCCTAAGAGAAAAGCCAGAGCAAATCCTCAGCGCCTCTCGTGGATGGCCGGTGGTGGTGGGCATTTTCAGGGATGACGCCCGACGTGTCTGCCGATAACACCGAGGGCGATGGCTTTCACTCAGGGGGGAAATTAAGGAAGGAAAGAGAGAAGTAGCGGCGCCGGCCTTGAGAAACCAAAACAGGCAGGGAGGCGGGGAGAAAGGATGATGGAGAAAAAAGCTGTTTGTTCTGGCGTGGTCTTAGTTCAATTTAGTCAGGAAAAAGGATATATCGAAAGCTACAGCTCCCAACAATGTAAGGATCATGTCGGTAAGAAAAATACTTAAAAATATATATGTATAAAAACGGAACATAAGTATTATATTGTTGATTAGTAAACGGGGAAGACTGAGGAAAAAGCTGTGTGTGTCTCGCCTCAGTAATGTTCCTCCAGCATTTAAAAAAAAAAAAAATGCACACTGTACTAAACATGAGTTATACTGCTGACCGCCACGAAGAGAGTCTGGGAATGTTGTGTGGTTTAGTGCAGGCTTCGCTCAGTCTTACATCATAAACTTAAGACGTACCAGGAAAGTCAGCACCATGAGGCGGATGCACTAACACGTCCCCGTAAGGTCCCCGTAAGGCCGCCGCCGCTACGGTCCCCGTACGATTGTCGGTGTTTTGTTATGTACTAACATTTCTCCCACCATCGTACGGTGACCGTAAGGCTAAGGGCGGGGAAAAACTCGCTGTGTTTGAGGGAATTTTTCCCTGCTCAGCTGATGGTCGCTTTGGCCAATCACAACGCAGGATGCTTCTCTGCCTAGACGCTTCAGCCAATCATCGAGTTTGGTGACACTGACTCTCAGCTGAGAAGAACTCAAAAACAAAACAGAGGACAGGCTTGGATGAAATATATGAAGTGTTGTCAGTTTGGGAAGTGCAGTGAGCAGAAAGCATTACTCACAGTATTACCAGCATAGCTACTGCTGCATGTTGTGCAGCAGTACTGCACATTACTATTATACAATAATGTACGAGTACATTAAAGTGCCTTCAGTATACTGTACAGACTGAATCGCTCTTATATTTTACATTTCAGCCGTACAACACTTATTACATTAATGTGCGTTCTGCAAAACTGAACTGACACTATTGTACACTGTACAGTACTGTACCTGACATTTTATGTTGAACAAAAGCACCCTAGAAAAAGCACCCTGGGATAAAAGCTCCAGCAAAGAATAAATTTGTGTAGTTTTTTATTTTATTTTTTGCTTAACAGTAACCTGACCTAAGAACCTAAAATAACCTGACCAAAGGTAACTGAACAGCCTAAGCTAAGCCAACGAGCCTAACCTAACCAAACCTTAACTAAACAATTTCACCTTACCTAACAACCTAACAATACCTAACTAAATAACCTAACCTAACAGAACTTAGCTGAAGAAACATAAGAGCCACATAGAACAAGCTAACCTAAGCCAGCAGAAAAAAAAAAATAATAATAATAATAATCGACCTAACAAGCTAAATTTATCTAACCCTAACCTTGCTCTGAGATTCACATATATACTGTTCTCAGTCATTCCTCACTTTTGCCAAAAAATACTGAATAATTCCTAAGTCCCAAGAGGGATTCCATCCCTCCTTTGAAGTTTGGAATAAATATATACTCGGGTTAATCTTAAATTTTTATGGCATGGAATTCTGTGGTTTTAGTGATAATTTTGGTATAATCTGTTTATATTAAGATTTTGTACTTTTATGTGGCCATAACAATTATGTGAGGACCCAAATTTTGTCCTTACTCTCAGAAGGCACAAATCAAAAGCCAAAAACCATAAAATCAAACCAACATAACGGGCTTTTATGACCGTTTTTTTTTTTTTTTTTTTTTTTTTGCCCCTTTGAAATGTCAAAATTCCCCTTGCCCTGTTCACACAACTATCTTATGCTAACTCAACATAACCCTAAACTTAAATTAGCCTAGCTTAATAAATTAAGATAATTTTAACCCACCCCATTCCAGTAATAAACTACCCTAACTTAAATAACCTAAATTTAAAATAATCAAGTTTAAGCTAAAAGTAACCGAGGCTTAACCCAATTCTTACACCAACCTAATCTCACCTAACCTTAAATTAGCCTAACATTAGTTTAACATAGCTAACCTTATCAATACTCAATCCAAAACTAAACAAATCTTACCTAACAAAAATAAACCTAATCTAACCAACATTTAACCTAACCTAACCTAATTCTTAACCTAACCTAACCCAGTGCTAACCTAACCTTACATGAGCCCAAATTAAACTAAGCTAACCTTACAATAATCCAGTCCACATATAAACAAACCTAACCTAATCAAAAATAACTTAACCTTGATTTTAAATTAACCTAACCTATCTTGAAACTATATTAGAAAAGTTTTTTTTTTTTTTTTCCTAGGGGCTTGACCTATTAGGCTATTCTCCTTCTTGTCCTGACGGTGTACTCTACTGCACAACAGAACATATTATACTACTCTACAGCACTACACCTTACACTATTTCACACTAACATTGCTGTACACTACTATAGACTACATTAAAGCACACTATAATTTTCTACCAACCTAAAGCATACGTTAATACTGTAAAACACTAATTTATAGTACTACACAACACTGATGAGCATACAATACAGTAGAACACTAATGAACACATACTGAAACCACCAATTTACACTAATGTACAATTCAGCGCACTGTATATTGTTGTACGGCACCTCTATTAACTACCCAGTTCAGTGAAATAATTTGTTTACACGAGAGAATGCTTAATTCACTTTATTTTCGGGTGTCTGAAACATACGGGAGACGTTAAGGTTGGTCGGGCCCAACCTTAGCGGCGATCGTAACTCCGGCTCCCGTAAGGTCTCCGAAAGTGTTTAGTGCATGCCAACATCCGACGCCGCTCCCTTTTCCCCCGCCCGTAGCGAGTTACGGGACCGCAACTGCGTTAGTGCATCCGGCCCCATATCTTTAACAGGTCAAACAAAACAAGGGCGGCTGGCAGGGAATGAGAAAAAAAAAAGTAGTTAGCATTGGCTTGCATCAGCCTTTTAATAACAAAGGAAAAGAAACGACGAGACCCAGAGCTACAACGCGGTGGTACGCTGTGGAGATCATCATCCACTCAATTGATGTAGTGCTGTCTACTTTCCAAGGTGACTCTACACTGAGTGACAAGCCTAAAGGCTTCATGTAACCCGGAAAACCATTTACAAAGCTGGGTGGTAACCATACAACTGGGTGATGTGCAACCTACTATGGTGCGACGTCCATGCAGGAACCAAACCTCCACACTTTTCCCCGCCGCTTGCTGTGGTGAAATGCTGTCCACCGCAAGAGAACACCGGTTCACTGCACAAGATGGCCCTGCAGGGGCGGTTGCTTGCCTCCGGTTGATGGGTCTGCTCTGCCTGACAGAACGGGGTTGCTCTACTGCTACCAACAACAACGTATGCATATTAAACAAAGTCGCCACCGTAACTGTGCTAGTATTTTCACGGTAGGCAGGGAGAGAGGGTGGGAAAAGCTGTGTGCTGTGGCGTAGTCGTACCTCATACTGTACTGAAAACGTAAAGATAATAACAAAGTAATAAAAATAAATATCGTTAAACCAACACTGAACACAAACACAACAACAACAAAAATGTATCGGCAAATATTATAATATTAACTGGTAGGCAGTGTAGAGGATGTAAAAGGCTGTATATTTTGCCCTAACCTTCATTCAGTAGTCTAGTTTATACCGAAAACATAAAAATGAACCCGAAGCTGCAGGCCTGAATAATGTAAACTTGAGAGAGAGAGAGAGAGAGAGAGAGAGAGAGAGAGAGAGAGAGAGAGAGAGAGAGAGAGAGAGAGAAATAGGAGTGGGTGATTTTCGAGGGGAGACTGAACAAAATTTTGATTTTTTTTTCACCCAGTATACATAATGTTATCTTTACTGACCATATTTCTCCCATCTCTGCCTGGCCTTCATCGACACACATATTCCCGTCGGGTATGGAGGTTCCATATCACCTTCCTCAGCGGTTTATTACTGGACATGGATGGTTAATATCCTTTTGTACAATCTCCAGCAAAAATCGAGCGACCGGCTTGACGAGCACATTGGTATATGTGGCACCGCCGCACCCCTAGTTTCAGCCCCTCCCCCCTCCCCTCCCTCATTTCCATTCATTCGTCTACCCTCAACCCTCCCCATATCCAAGGACTTACTCGCATTGTCTCAGCCACTCTTCCATCATCCATTTGTCTTGAGAAATAATGGTTTTGTTATGATAACGAATAAAAACACATTACTCAGTATTTTACTCCAAAGTATAGTTATTTATACACCACGATCTGAACGCAGGGTAATATAAAATAGTAATATATTCGTTTGACAGTGAGGTCTGTAATCATACAATTTATCATTCTGACGGTTGTAAACAGTCAGTGCGTAACAATAAACAGTCGGAGGCTATATGTTTGTAGTTGTCAGTGGTGTGCTCCTTCCTTTACTCAACGTAATCACTGTTACATTACAAACTCTAGTATAGGTCATTACCATTAGTTACTACTAATACCCCATGTGTGATGATAGCAAAGTGTTGCTGATAAGTAAGACACAGGATCAGCATTATCTTGGTTACTGATGTCTTAATACATGTTATCGGATAACATTGGGCAACAGGGACTGAGTGACAGATTGTCTGGTGGTTAAACAAACTAAGCTGGTCAAGCCGAGGCCATGACGTGGCTGCTGGCATTACCAAAGGTCAGTCAATATTTAGACGCCATTCATTGCTGCTGACAGTATTATACGTATCAAGGTCAGTTTCATACACAGGATAGCCAACAGTATAGTGAGCCGCCTGGTGTACTGACCCCGCGCACACCATACAACCAGGGCCAGATTACCAGGTATAGGCAAAATGGGCAACTGCTTACCAGGCCACGGCCTGTCACAAGCCATCCAGACTTACAGAGCGGAATAAATATACGCTTTGGGCGTCCAAATAAGTCCCATCATCCATCAGGCCATCAAAAAAGGCCATTATAGGTCATGCCAACATTTCATTGGAAATAACGGAAAAAAGAGATCTATATGTTGCAGGCCAACCGTCTGCACTGCCTACCAAGCCACAGTATGGTTAATCCAGCGCTGCATACAACCAACCCCCTCCACCCCTTGCCTCAGCCACTTATCGCCACTAACTCCAACAAGAGATCCACCACCACCTGATAACAATATCAGGAATATAATCTATCTATCTATCTATTGCCAGACGCCTCAATCCCCTTTGGGGTGGCCACAAACAAATCGCCTCCAAGTCGCCCTGTCCCCCGCCATTTCACTGCCCTGCTCCCAACTCACACCCCCCTCTTTCATATACCTCCTTCACCCCATCCCTCCATCTCATCCTCGGCCTCCCCCTCCCTCTTCCCCCCTCCACCTCACTCACATACACTCTCTTCGTCAGTCTTTCACCCTCCATCCTCTCCACATGGCCAAACCACCTCAGTGTGTTCCTCATAACGCTTCCTATCACATCCACATCAACACCACAACGCTCCTTTATATCCTCATTCGTCAGCCTGTCTCTCCACGTGACTCCACAGGCTCCTCTTAAATAACTCATTTCCACTGCTCTCACTCTTGACTTGTGTCCTTCCAACAATGTCCAAGCTTCACTTCCGTACGTTAGAGTCGGTATCACAATACTGTCATGTAGTAACTTTTTCACTTCCATGCTCACTTCCCTGTTTCTTATCACTGCTTTCAAAGAACCAGCAACCTTTCTTCCCTGCTGTACCCTTTCAAGCACTTCACCCTCCAAACCTCCATCCTTACTCATTACACTACCCAAGTACTTAAACGTACTCACATTTTCCAATTCCTCACCATCCAACCTCGCTGTACATTCACTACCTTCACCTCTCTCAAAGACCATCACTTTACTCTTCCCTACATTCACGTTTAGATAACCTTGCCTTATATAGTTATAACTGCAACAGGGTGTAATTTGCTATTCGCACGTTAATAACACGACGCATTTCGAAAAAGGTAACCAGTAACTAAACTGGCCGAATGGATGATCTGCATAGTAACCAAACAAACTTGTATCGATTGCAGCATACGCTAATCAACATTATCGTGCCATACAAGAGATAATTCATTTTATTCGTTTTCAGCGAGAACGTTTTCAACAAAAGTTTAACGAGTTACACTTCACACTGTTCTGTGTTACTTATAGCAACGTAATAGACGTAGCGGTCAGGATAACTTTATTTACTCTTCAACTTGTGTCCCATGTCTGTTACTACTTTCCTCTATCTCTGTGTGGCCATGGTTTTTTCCATTAACTATCGTCAGCCGAAACGTCAGCTGCCTCAGAGAGGGAAGGATGTTAAAATGGACAAACGGTTTTGATTACGCAAATATTTAATAAGGAACACTAACTGACTACCGGTATATTTAAGAACACATTTTAAAACGATATGCAATAATGAGGAGGATTTATATGATACTGGATTGTTGTGGGTAACTGGGGGAGTGATAAGGTATCCCTGTCAACACCCAGTAGGACCACCCACCACCTTTACTATCGTCCTGTTCCAGTTGCCCTACAATAACATGTGGTATAGTGACAACAGTGAATGTTTTACTAGAGATCTGGTGTTTTAGCCTGACTTACCCTGCATAGTTAAAGGCTACGTTCAAACTAATGTATTATAATCTGCTATTGCACTGCATATCTGATTGAATAACATTTAGAAAATAAGGTCTTAGTGTGTACTGATCATTAAATGCTTATTTGCCATATCGTTACACTATAAATATCACTATTATATGGCGCAGTGGACAATATTGTAATGCACGCTTCATGGCGATAATAAAGACGTGTTTATAAGCATTGGTGGAAAACACACACACACACACACACACACACACACACACACACACACACACACACACACTATCCACCCCTGGAAGAGTCGTCAACCCCGGGTCCATCTCTCTCTCCCCATGTCCCCACCACAACGTGTGACGGCCAGCTACCCCCTCCCCACACACACACACCGACCACTACAAATATCTACTTATAGCTACCGACTGTTTTGTTACACACTGACTGGATGCAACCGTCAAAATGATAAATTGTATGATTACAGACCACACAGTCATACGAATATATTACTATTTTATATTACCCTGCATTCATCTCGTGGTGTATAAATAACTATAATATGGAGTAAAACACTGTGTAATGTGTTTTTATTTGTTATCATAACAAAGCTATTATTTCCCAAGACAAATGGATGATGGAAGAGTGGTTGAGACAATGCGAGTAAGCCCTTGGATGTGGGGAGGGTTGAGGGTAGACGAATGAATGGGAACGAGGGGGGGGGGGAGGTGAAACTGGGGGTGCGGCGGTGCCACATATATCAACCTGCTAGTCAAGCCAATCGCTCGACTTTTACTTGAGACTGTACGTTCAGGTAAGCTGACTATGGCGATAAAGGAAGGATTTATGTAACTCAGAATAGGATAGTAAGGTGTAATACGCAAAATACGGTGTAATAAGCAAAGTATGACGAAATAGGAAGGATTTATGTAACTTAGAACAGGATAGTGAGATGTAATAAGCAAAATAAAGAAAGGGTGTTAGGGAGCTTCCTTAACCGACGAGTGAACGGGCCATAGTGACTTGTATTGAAGGGGATATCACTCTGGCTCCCGTGACTCAGTACACAGAATTACATGATATTACCTGAAAGGGAATACAGGCTTTGACCAGACTGTGTGTGTGTGTGTGTGTGTGTGTGTGTGTGTGTGTGTGTGTGTGTGTGTGTGTGTGTGTACATATAAATACTCGTATATTTTATATGTAACATAAATACTAGCATATTTTACATGTAAAATATATACTCGTATATTTATTTATATAAATAAATACTTACATACATATCTATCCATTATAAACACTGGCAAATAAATAGATATACATACATACATTCATACATATACATACATTCATTCATACGTTAGTCATATATACAGTATATACAGATAATTCATCGTAGATTAAATTTTCACTAGTACAGGGAAACATTTAATCAAGAGCACTATACATATCTGATAAAGGAGAGTAAGAGAAGGAACAGGAAGGTAAGAGAAGAGGAAGGAAGGGAGAGAAGGTACGAGGGACGTGAGGAACATAACCAAGGGTAAGAAGAACGTAAAGAAAGTAGAGGGGGAATAAGAGGAACATAGAGGAGGATAAGAGAACGTGAAGAGAGCAAAAGAGTAGCGTAGGACGGTAAGAAGAAACGATGAAGGCAGAGGAAGGCAAGGGGAAGTAAAAAAGAAGAGGAAGGTAAAAGAAACGTAGAGGAGGATAAGAGGAAAGTAAGAGGAACGTAGAGAAGGGTTCAAGGAAGGGAAAGGAGGTGAAGAGGAACGTAGAAGAAGGTGAAAGGAACGTAGAGGGGGTAAGAGGAACGTAAAGAAAAGTTAAAGGAGGGCAGAGGAGGATAAGAGGAACGTCAGAGGAATGTCGAGGAGGGTATGATGAACGTGAGCAAGAGAAGAATGCGAGGGAGAGAACAAAGGTTTGCAAGGATTAGCCATAAATACATTACAGGGTGGGAGACAATGTGTGTGTGTGTGTGTGTGTGTGTGTGTGTGTGTGTGTGTGTGTGTGTGTGTGTGTGTGTGTGTGTGTGTGTGTGTGTGTGTGTGTGTGTGTGTGTGTGTGTGTGTGTGTGTGTGTGTGTGTGTGTGTGTGTGTGTGTGTGTGTGTGTGTGTGTGATGATTTGATTGAATTGTCTTAGTGGAAAGTTGAGGAATTGATGTGTTTTGTGTGGTGGTATTTGTGGAAGGGATTTTGGGTGGGCGAGAAGTGGGTCCCTGAATGTTACCAAATAATGTTTCTGATTCCTATTTAACCTCATTTTGGAGGTAGGAATGGGTTTAGGGTGGTGATGATGATGATGATGATGATGATGATGATGATGAGGAGGAGGAGGAGGAGGAGGAGGACGATGGTGGTGGTGGCAGTGACGGTGGTGGTGGCAGCGGCGGCGGCGGCGGCGGCGGTGAGGCGCGCGCGCGCGAGAGAGAGAGAGAGAGAGAGAGAGAGAGAGAGAGAGAGAGAGAAACTGACAACATGAAGGAAAAAGACAACGTTTTTTTTAAATTCCCCCAAATGACTGCCTATAATTACCTTGATTACATTGTCTCAGAAGCAGAGTAATTACGTTCAGGTCAACTGAACTGCCTGAAGACTGACAAAAAGGTGGAGACAGGAAAAGGAAAATCAGGACTGGAAAAAAAAATAAACAAGGAGGAGAAATGAAAGCACACACACACACACACACACACACACACACACACACACACACACACACACACACACACACACACACACACACACATACACACACACAATATAGCATTCGTTTTCACCCACAACTCTCGTCCTTGAATCTGATTTTTTTTTTTAATTCCTGGTACGATTAGACAATTATATTCAGACGTGGAATTCTCAAACATATTTACGATCGATTCCCTGACGTAACTAAATATGTTTATGCAGGATGAACCACACAAGAGAAGATTTAGCACTCCTTGCCCTGATTATCCTGCAAAGACAGTTATAACCTGCAGTAATCATCGTCTCGTAACTAAGATCTATTTATGAAGCCAGAACAGGTGACACAGCAAGATTCGACAGCCCCCTTGTCTTTCCTGCCCATCAATACCAGAGTTACGACAGGGAATTGATCGTAAGTGCGTTTATGTACCCTGGTTCATTTTGGATGTCCCCCCCTCTCCACCAATGCAGGGGTCAATGAATGCCACATCAAACTCCTGCAGTTCCCAAATCCTCTCTCACGTTGAATAAAACCCTATGGAAGTAACATGAATATAGTGACAAATATATACGTTATTGGATGAAAGGAGTTGGTCTCTCTGGACGGTATTCTCGTACGGTTAGGAAGCTTACTAACACCTCCTCCTTACCGGTTAATCCTGTATCCGCTCCGTTACTATATTCTTGTGTGTTATTCATGCAACCTATGTCCACATTAAAAGGGTATAAGAAGCAATAAAAGAGGATATTAATAATCGGTAAGGAAGAGGTGTTAGGGAGCCTCCCTACCCAACGAAAACACGGGTCAATATCCTAACCCCCCTACATACAGGCATCCCTTTCCTATAATACCCTCATTCTTTTAGTACCTTCAATACGGCCAAGTACTTTCTATATTCTCTTTCCCCTTTCAAGACGATTTTGTTCATTTTAGTGCGGTTCTCTAGTGTTTTCCAAGTTGAATAAAATCGTCTTGAGATATCAAGAATAATTTTTAAAAAATCATTGGTTAAACGAAATGAATACTCACTCTCGACATACAAATTACATCTTCTACCTTCATATATATTTCTTACATAGCACGGGCCAGTCCAGGATACTAAATATTGAAGGAGTTTTGTGGTTGGTGAAGGCACTCGCCATCCACTCATTCGATGTAGTACTGGTTTGAGTGTCTGCCCTTTCCTCTCTTCCTTCCTTCCTCTTCCGTCTTTCTTTCCTTCCTTCTTTCCTCTTCCTTCTGCCTACATTGAGTGACAAGCCAATTGGTTTCCTGGGCACAAGGAAACCATTTACTACGCTGGGAGGTAATCATATAACCAAATTATGGCGCCTGGTGGTTTAGTGAGTAATTACGACATTCCAATCGGATTGAGCTGATGCAGGTTTATATCCAAGGGATGGTTGAGGTTTATTGCTCACGTAATGCTACCAAGGGATGAGTGAGGACCAACTTGCCTAGCACCAGGCTCACGTTCCTCATGGGGCAACATAGGATTGGATGACAGATGGATGGATGGATAAATTATTAACGGGTGGGGGGTACCTACCATCCACTCATTCGATGTAATGTTGTCTTCAGGCGACTCTGCACTGAGGTGTATGCCATACGGTTCACTTTAACCCAAGAAACCATTTACTACGCTGGGTCGTAATCATACATCTATTTACTGCGATAGGCGGAAATCATATAACTATTTACTACGTTGGGTGGTAATCATAGAACTGTTTACTAAGTTGGGTGGTAATCATAACACTAAAGGGTACTCAGTGGTCTAGTGGACTACGGCGTTCCAACGCAATGGGACCCACTAGGGTTTAATCTGAGGGTTGGATGAGGTTTGTTACTTACATAGTGCAACTCATGGAGACGTGAGGCTGGTCACCATCACCTTAAATACTGGGACTAAGCAGGCTGGCACCAGACTCTTACGCTCATGGTGGTACAGAACAGAATGCGATGATGGACGGGTAGATAATTTACTGAGGTGGTAATTTACTGATGGGGTAAATTATTCAGAGGAAAAATTCTGATTGGGTAAACTGCTGATGGGGTAAATTATTGAATATGTACACATTACTGAAGGGTGCATTATATCTAAGTGAAAATAAAGTGTAAATATGTGGACGTACAGAAAAATGTATCTGTTACCTTCATTCAACTCGCCGCAGATCCACTCATAAACAAAACAGAAGCCAAAATTTAATGACATCTTGAAGCTGAATGTTCAAGCTTGCTCTCCACACCCAATGTATTTAGATCGTAAGAATAATTTCCGAGATACAGATTCTTAAAAACTGTAAATAATGCAGTGTTGCCGAGACTGCCAAACCATAA
Source organism: Coenobita brevimanus (assembly GCF_032717465.1). NCBI lineage: Eukaryota > Metazoa > Arthropoda > Malacostraca > Decapoda > Coenobitidae > Coenobita > Coenobita brevimanus. The sequence goes on from NC_136954.1 coordinate 20,481,886, forward strand.
AATCCTGTTGGTAGAGTGATCAGTTAATTATGTGGGCAATAAATCCCAATCATCCCTAGTATGATAATCCTAAAAGGCCACAGCCCGTTGGAGCACCTCAACCCACTATGCCACCAGGCGGTTATATGGTAACCATCCAGCGTACTAAGTGGTTTCCTGGGCAAATAGAAACCGTATGCTTGTCACTCAGTGTAGAATCAACTGAAGGTTTCATACTTCAGCTGAGACTACTTTTTTCAGCTGAGAGTAAGGCCCTTATTCACGTCGGTTATGGAAGCTCCCTAACATCTTTTCCTATGCGATTTATTTAGCTTATTACACCGTCCTGTCCTTCACGTTACATTAATCATTTTAATATTGCCACACTCTGCAAGGATAACGTGCAAAAGATTATTAACCAGCCATATCCAAAAGTAAATCGCTTAGGAAGAGGTGCTAGGGAGCCTCCTTTACTGACGAGAATAAAGGCCTAAGTCACTGGAGCCTGAACGTGTTAAAAACGTGTATCATCTACTCCCGCATGGTCGGTGCAATTCTAGTTCTGTATTGTAACTAACGTCATGTGACTTTATTTTCCTGAGAGTGAGACATAGAAGCCTGAAAATAAAGCCAGACATTATTACTCAGCTGATAGTAGGTCAAAGGAGTCTGTATTAGCCTCCTTTACCCCATTATTATATTTCAACTGTGTACGCAAGAGCCTAGGGTATGCGTAAGACCTCACCTGAATAACTTGCGAGTATGAGAAATACACCAATCATTTTCATCCATTCATCCATCATCCAATCCTATGTTGCCCCATGAGAAGCGTAGGAGCCCGGGGCTAAGCAAGTTGGTCCTGACATTTAAGACCTAAGTGGCATTACGTGAGCAATAAACCCCAACCACCCCATGGATATAAACCTTCACCGGCTCAATCCGATTGGAGCGCCGGAATTACCCACTAAACCACCAGGCGCCAAAATTTCGTTGCATGGTTACCACCCAGCGTAGTAAATGGTTTCCTGGTGTACAGGAAACCATTTGGCTTATCACTCAGTGTAGAGTCGCCCATAGCCAGAAGGAAGAAGAAAGCATGAAGGAAAAGAAAGGCTGAAGAGGGAGTGCAAAGTCACCCGTGGGCAGAAGGAAGAGGCAGCAATGAAGAAAAGACAGAAGAGGAAGAATGGAAAGGGTAGACACCCAAAGCAGCAATATACCGAGTGAGTGGTTGGTGAGCGTCCCCACCTACCAATCACTTTCCTATATGACTATTACTCAAAATACAAGAATCATACCAAACTTTCCCATAGAAATCACTCTTTATAATACACATACTCCACCCATTACGAAATACGAGTACACTCCCTTTCATGTATACGGTAACTATTTCCCACATTATAAAACTGTTCAACTGTCTCTTGCTCAGGACACCATTCGTATGCGTGTGAAATGGGGCTGCCTGATAACCTGCCTCACCTAGAACATCATGTAATTCCAAATGAGTATGTTTAGGCCATGGAAAATTATTTTTTAGACAAACTCCTGTAAGATTACTTACAAGATACGAAATAACAAATCTAATTTTCCATATACTCGCATGATTCCAACTCCAGTCCCTCGTCTTTACTTGTGCAATTATATACAGTAATGTTACCTGAGTACCTGGGAGTCCCGGTGAAATAATTATTCAGGTGAAGGTGCTCCCTAAGATTATTTATCGACTATCTATATCGTATCTCACCTGCGAGGAAAATCCATGAAATACCCAGGCTGGCGTCGAAGCGAGAGATATTGGCTACGGAAATCCCCCGCGGCTTAGTGGCAGCGGTGCACGACTGCCACCAACCCCCACCACTACCTACAGTTACGATACTATACCGTGTGTGTGTGTGTGTGTGTGTGTGTGTGTGTGTGTGTGTGTGTGTGTGTGTGTGTGTGTGTGTGTGTGTGTGTGTGTGTGTGTGTGTGTGTGTGTGTGTGTGTGTGTGTGTGTGTGTGTGTGTGTGTGTAAAGAAGAATGAAGTATAACCTAAAATCTCGCAAAGTTATTCATTCCCCCCCAAATGAAGAAGAGATGACACATTACATTTATAAAAGACCTCTCTCTCTCTCTCTCTCTCCTTCCTCTTTCCCATCTTTTCCCTCTCCTTTTCTTCTTCCCTTTATCCTTCCATCCCTTCCTCCTTCCCTCCTCAAATCCAACACTTTCTACGCCACCGTTTTTCTTTCCCTCCCTCCTTCTCTCTCTCCCTCTCTTTCTTTCCTTCCTACTTTCTTCCACCCTTCTCCTCCCTCTCTCGGCACACCCTCCACAGTAAAGCTGCCCCCCTCCCAAACAAAATCTGATGAATAAACCCACTGAAGGCCTCTTACGAAGCCCCTCCCCTTTCCCACCCCCTTCCCCCTACCTCCTCCACCTTCTTCCCCTCCCCTAACCTTCAATTCCGTTCTTTTCCCCTTGCATTCTCGGTTTTGCCCCTTCCCCTCTTCCCCATCACTTCCCTCCCTTCCCTTTTCCCCATTCCCTTCCCCTACCTGCTCCTTTTTCTCCCTCATCCCTTACCTCCAATCCCTTCTTCCTCCCCCTGCCTTCTCTCTCTCCCCCTTCCCCCGCGCTTCTCTTCCCCCTCCCCTCCCTCCATTCCATCCTTCCCCTCATCCTGTCTTCTAGTGTGAATAATTACAACTAGTTAAAACTCTCCCTCTACCGCACAAAGGATACTGACTGCATATCGAAAAAATAATACGATACAGACACGATTATAATGATTTGACAGTACAAAAGTGGATCCAAAAACTGAAGAAAAAAATGATAAATCGGTACTTCCTTCGCTTTGGTGTGGTAAAGATGATTCTCAGAACTATCATAATTCTCTCTCTCTCTCTCTCTCTCTCTCTCTCTCTCTCTCTCTCTCATTTTTCATGGGAGGCAAAGGAATACCAGAATCCACAACATAGTACGTTTTTATTTTTCAGCTTTTCCCTCTCTTCTTTCTTTCCTTCCTTCCTTCCATTCGTGAGACAAAGGTAATTCCACAATCTAAATTCGCTTTTTACCTTCCATTAACTTCTTCCTTCCTTCATCCCTTCTCCAGTAACTTCCTTCCTTCCTTCCTTCACCATTAACTTCCTTCCTTACTTCACCATTAACTTCCTTCCTTTCCTAGAGGCAAAAGTGAGAGTATAAACTATATCCCTTCATCTTCCAGTTCTCTTTCCCTCATTCATTACTTCACTCATTCTTTCCGTGGGGGCAAAAGGCATTCCATAAACTATCGGCATTGACTATTTCCCTTCGTTTCGTTCAAGCAAAGTAAAAGACTCAATCCAGCGTGCCTTTCCCCTGTTTAATTATGTGTTCAGTGGCCCACACTGGAGAGAGAGAGAGAGAGAGAGAGAGAGAGAGAGAGAGAGAGCGTGTGGTTAGGTTGAATACCTACTCAGCTGCCATCCATTTTTTTGGTCTCTCTAATTTCCAGGCTTTTGAAGGTGAAATAGTGACGTTAATGAGGAGGGTAAACTGAAGGTAGAAGGATGGGGTACAGCAGGGGTGAGGATGTTGAATTTGGCTTGGCTTGGCTTGGCTTGGCTTGGTTAGGTTTGGTTAGGTTTGGCTTGATTTGGTTTGGTTTGGTTTGGTTTCGCTTGGTTTGCTTAAGTTTGGTTTGGTTAAGGTTTCTTCAGTATTTTAGTTAGACTAGGTCTGGATTGGTCTCGTTCGGTCTGATTGTGTGTGTGTGTGTGTGTGTGTGTGTGTGTGTGTGTGTGTGTGTGTGTGTGTGTGTGTGTGTGTGTGTGTGTGTGTGTGTGTGTGTGTGTGCGTGTTTTCTGTTCTTTTGTTCGGTTATTTTTTCGGTTTTGCTTGGTTACCTTTTGTTCAGCTTGGTCTGGTTTGATCTGGTTTTGTTTCGTTTGATTAGGACTGATTTCCGTTCGTCTGGCTTGGTTTTATTAAGTAACGTTCGATTAGCTTTGTTTTCGTTCGATTTGTCTTGGTTAAATTCACTTTGTTTTGCTTTGGTTGGGTTAGACTAGGTAAAGATTTGACAATTATGTTTCGCTACGTGTTACTCTCTTAACCTCCTATAGCATACTCTTTCCCTTTGGCCTCCTTCCTTTACATTTTATTTTTGCCCCCCCCCCCTTGCTGGCTTGTTGATGAGAGAGAGAGAGAGAGAGAGAGAGAGAGAGAGTGTGAGGGGGGGGAGGCTAATGATGGAAGGAAGGAGGATGGGGGAGGTTGGTGGTTTGAGCTGGGTTGGTTAAAGAAGGACAGATTAAAGCAGATGAAAATGTATTAGATTAGATAAGATTAGATGTGTTTAGGATAGATTACATTAATCTAGATGAGATAAGGCCACGGAATGCTATGTTAAACTAGGTTAGGTTAGGCTAGGCAACATTAAGTGAGGTGAGGTTAGGTTAGGGTAGGTTAGGTGAGGTGAGGTGAGGTGAGGTCAGGTCAGGTCAGGTGTGGCGAGGTAAGATAAGATGAGATTTAATTACCATAAGTGATACTAGGTTAAGCTCTGTTAGGTAAGGTCAGCTTAGAGCATAACTTCTGGTCAAATCAATTTCGGAGCACCGGTACTCTATTCGGTGCTCCTACAACCTGTTAAGCTCCATTATGTCTCCCGCCTCTGTATCTTATTTTTGCTCCAACTTGCTGACTTGAAGGTGAAAGAGTTTGGCTAATGAGGTGGGATGCAAGGAGGTAGAATGCAAGGAGGTGGGATGCAGGGAGGTGGGATGCAAGGAGGTGGGATGCAGGGAGGTGGGATGCAAGGAAGTGGGATGCAGGGAGGTGGGATGCAAGGAGGTGGGATGCAGGGAGGTAGAATGCAAGGAGGTGGGATGCAGGGAGGTAGAATGCAAGGAGGTGGGATGCAGGGAGGTGGGATGCAGGGAGGTGGGATGCAAGGAGGTAGGATGCAGGGAGGTAGAATGCAAGGAGGTGGGATGCAGGGAGGTAGAATGCAAGGAGGTGGGATGCAGGGAGGTGGGATGCAGGGAGGTGGGATGCAGGGAGGTGGGATGCAGGGAGGTGGGATGCAAGGAGGTGGGATGCAAGGAGGTGGGATGCAAGGAGGTGGGATGCAGGGAGGTGGGATGCAGGGAGGTGGGATGCAGGGAGGTGGGATGCAGGGAGGTGGGATGCAAGGAGGTGGGATGCAAGGAGGTGGGATGCAAGGAGGTGGGATGCAAGGAGGTGGGATGCAGGGAGGTGGGATGCAGGGAGGTGGGATGCAAGGAGGTGGGATGCAAGGAGTGTTGTTTTTTGTTTGGATATTATTGTTTTTTTTTTCGGTTTTGCTCGGCTTAGTTTTGTTCAGCCTGGTTTGGTTTGATTTGGTTTCGTTTGCTTGGCTAGGACTGTTTTTCGTTCGTTTGGCTTGGTTTCATAAAGTCAGGTTAGATTAGCTTTGTTTTCGTTCGATCTGGCTCGGTTTGGTAAAATTCACTTTGTTTTGGTAGGGTTGGGTTAGGCTAGATTAAGGTTTGATTATGTTTCGCTACGTGTTACTCTCTTAACCTCCTATTGCATATTCTTTCCCTATGCCGTCCTTCCTTTATATATATATATTTTTTTTTGCCCTCTCGTGCTGGCTTGCTGATGGGAGAGAGAGAGAGAGAGGGGGGGCAATGATGGAAAGCAGAAGGATATGGGGGCTGGGAAGGGAGGTTGGTGATTTGAGCTGGGTAGGTTAAAGACAGCTAGAGATTAATACAGACGTAAATGTGTGAGATTAGATTAAGTGAGTTCAGGATAGATTACGTTAAGTTACATGAGACAAGGCTACGAAATGCTACGTTAAACTAGGTTAGGTTAGGCCAGGCAACATTAGGTCATGTTCAGTTAGGTCAGGTTCGGTGAGGTGAGATGAGGTGAGATAAAATTACTGTAAGTGACATTAGGTTATGCTCTGTTAGGTTAGGTCAGATTAGAGAATAACTTCTGGTCAAATCAATTTCTGAATACTCTCTTCCGTGCTTCTACAACCTGCTAACCTCCATTCCGTCTCCCGCCTCTGTATCTTATCTCTGCTCCAACTTACTGCCTTGAAGGTGAAAGAGTTTGGCTAATGAGGCTGGATGCAAGGAGGTGGGTAGCATGCAGGTGGGATGCAAGGAGGTGGAATGCAAAGAGACTGCAAGGAGATGGGATGCAGGGAGGTGGGATGCAAGGAGGTGGAATGCAAAAAGACTGCAAGGAGATGGGATGCAGGGAGGTGGGATGCAAGGAGATGGAATGCAAGGAGATGGGACGCATGGAGGTGTGATGCAAAGCCATGGGATGCATGGAGGTGGGATGCATGGAGGTGGGATGCAAGGAGATGGGATGCAAGGATATAGGATGCAAGGAGGTGTGATGCAAAGCGATGAGATGCAAGGAGGTGGGATGCAAGATAATGAGATGCATGGAGGTGGGAAGCACGGAGGTGGAATGCAAGGAGGTGGGATGCAAGGAGGTGGGATGCAAGGGCAAGGGATGCAATTATATGAGATGCAGTGATGTGGGACGCACGATGGGGGTGGCCTTGTTTATGATCTGGGAATGGAGCTGGCTTGATAGTTTGAGCAATAAACGTTAGCGTCAAGTACGGTATTAGATCAGTTAGGTGAGATCAGATTAGCCCAGGCTAGGTGAGTTTCATTAGCTTAGGTTAGGCTAGGTCAGGTAAAAATAAAGTTGGGTTAAGTTAGATTTGGTTTGCTCTCATTGGGTATGGTCTGGTGAAGTTAGCTAAGATTAAGTTAGGCTAGTAAGGTAAGGGAAACTTAGGTGTGACAAGGCGATGTTTGGTCAGGCGTACTCTCCCAGCTCCTCTTACGACCCACTCTTCTCCGTCCTCCCTTCTCCCTTTGTATACTCTCTCTCTCTCTCTCTCTCTCTCTCTCTCTCTCTCTCTCTCTCCGACCTCTTGAAATAGAAAGAGCTTGGCTAATGAGGCACGGTAACAAGAGATGGGGGGAGGGTGGGGGCAATGGGGGAGGAGGGAGATGATGGACGGGACTAAGCTGGCTAGGTTAGGTTTGGTTAGGTTACGCTAAGGCGAGTCAGCTTATGTCAGATGTTAGGTAAGGCTAGTTAAGGCAAAGTTAGGTTAGGTTTAATTAGGTTAGGTGGGTCAGCTTAGGAATGGTTAATTTTGGACACGTTAGGGTAGGATGGGTTAGTTCAGTAAAGGCGTCAGGTAAGCAAGGTAAAGTTAGCTTAGGTTAAGGTAAGGTAGTGTAAGGGTGGGTGAGATGGGTTAGCTTAGTTTAGGCAATAGTTAATATAGGTTAGACTAAGTTACGTTAGGTGAGGTTATGTTGAAATAAGTTAGGGGAAGGAAAGATAACGTATAGGGTAGAGGTAAGGTAGGGTCAAGTTAGGTCACATTAAGTTAGGTTAGGTTTGGTTGGACTGGGTCAACTTGGATAAGATAGTCAGCATCGGTAATTTTATGTCAGAGGTGAGGTAAGTTCAGGTAATGAAAGTTTATACTGTGTTCATTTTACCTACGGTAGGCTCAAAACTACAATCTCTCCATCTTGAATGTTGACCTGTAGCAAGAGACTAACACTAGAATATGGCGCTAGCCACGAAGAAGTTGTATGAAGAAATGCACAGCCATTGTAATTTTTTCTCTCCTGTCAGTGAACTACGGGAAATAAACTGCAAAAGTACGAAAATCTCCACCAAGTTACAATGAGTGAATTATAGGTGATGTTTGGTTAGATACTCTGTCTGACCCGCTTACCTTCTCACACCTCTCCCTCCTGGCTCTCCTGCATTTGCGTCCTGGTTTTGTTTTATTATATCTTACGTGTCCAGCTCAGGGAACTGACTTGTTAACCCATTCCCCGAAGCCCAACAACCCTCCTATATGACACACACCTTCACATATCACTTCAGCGCTAATACCCACAGTCCATACTAAATACGTGTTAGGGCAGTCTCAATCAGGGCTGGTGCGATGGTACACGCGGAGTGGGTGCGAGAGTTTAAAGCTACGTAAGAGAATAGCCTGGCTTATGCTATTAGGTGAAATGTGGCAGATGACGTCCTAAAGAGACTAGGTGAGGATAGTTTATTTCGAGGTTTGGTTAGATGAGACGTTTGGCTGGGCTGGGTTAGGTCTTTAGGTGAGATTCGTCATCGATGTTCTGGAATAAGTCTATCTACTACTATCTACTGCCGACGCCTCAATCCCGTTTGGGGTGGCCACAAACAAATCGCCTCCACGTCGTCCTGTCCCCCGCCATTTCACTGCCCTGCTCCCAACTCACACCCCCCTCTCTGATATACCTCTCCACCCCATCCCTCCATCTCATCCTCTTCCCTCCTCCACCTCACTCACATACACTCTCTTCGTCAGTCTTTCACCCTCCATCCTCTCCACATGGCCAAACCTCAGTGTGTTCCTAATAACACTTCCTATCACATCCACACCACAACGCTCCTTTATATCCTCATTCGTCAGCCTGTCTCTCCATGTGACTCCACAGGCTCCTCTTAAATAACTCATTTCCACTGCTCTCACTCTTGACTTGTGTCCTTCCAACAATGTCCAAGCTTCACTTCCATACGTTAGAGTTGGTATCACAATACTGTCATGTAGTAACTTTTTCACTTCCATGCTCACTTCTCTGTTTCTTATCACTGCTTTCAAAGAACCAGCAACCTTTCTTCCCTGCTGTACCCTTTCAAGCATTTCACCCTCCAAACCTCCATCCTTACTCATCACACTACCCAAGTACTTAAACGTACTCACATTTTTCAATTCCTCACCATCCAACCTCGCTGTACATTCACTGACTTCACCTCTCTCAAAGACCATCACTTTACTCTTCCCTACATTCACCTTTAGATTTCGTTTCTTGCACACTCTCCCAAACTCATCCACCAAGCCTTGCAGCTCCTCTTCGTCTTCACACAACAACACAGTATCATCTGTAAACAACAGTACAGGGAGTTTCCAAACACTATCCTCTCTCACCAGGGCCACTCCAACATCCACTACCCTACCTTGTACCTCTTTTATTACCCCATCCATGAACAGATTGAACAACCATGGAGACATGACACATCCCTGTTTCAACCCAACCTCCAAAGAGAAAAATTCACTTAGTTCACCATCCACACGCACTGCAGCCTTAGCACCATCATACATACACTTCACAGCATTCAACAACTTTCCATCTACTCCATACATTCTTAATACTTTCCACAATCCTTGTCTATCCACCCTGTCATATGCTTTCTCCAAATCCATGAAAGCCGCATAGAACTTCTTTCCCTTCTCTAGAAACTTTTCCACTAAAGATCTAAGAATGAATATCTGATCAACACAACCTCTTCCCTTCCTAAAGGCTCCCTGTTCTTCACCAACTAATTCCTCTGTTCTTTCTCTAACTCTGTCAGTAAGTATCCTACCATACACTTTTCCTATTATACTAAGAAGACAAATGCCCCTATGATTACCACACACTTCTTTTTCCCCTTTTCCTTTGTACAAGGGAATAATTATACCTGACTTCCAATCCTCCGGGACTCTACCTTCCTCCCAGGCAAATCTGCACATCTTCCACATCCATTCTACTACTATCTCTCTCCCATGCTTCAGCATTTCACCACACACTCCATCAATTCCTGGGGCATTCCCCATTTTGACTTTCTTCATTGCTTCCACAACTTCCATCCTACTGATTTCTTCCTGTCTTCTCACCTCCCTCCTTCTCCCAGCCATTCCCCAGCCACTTATACTCGCATTACTTCCATCCTCTACGTTCAACAATTCCTTAAAGTGTTCTCTCCATCTGCTCACTTTTTCTCCCTTCTCCACTAGTAATCTACCATTTTTATCTTTCACTCCCCTGCTAACCTCACTTCCACCCTGTCTTACTCTCTTCACCTATTTCCAGAACATCTTCTTACAGTCCCTCCACTTTACACTCAAATTCCTTCCAAATTCCCCATCCACTCTCTTCTTACTCACTCTTACTAATCTTTTCACCTCTCTCTTTCTTTCTAAATAGAACTCTCTCTTCCGCCTCTCAACTTCTTCCACGCCCCTATTTCTCATCCATTTATTGTATGCTTTCTTCTTTTGTGCCACAGCCTGTCTCACCTCTTCAGTCCACAACGCTGTCCCTTGCAACCCCCTCCGTCTTCTCTTCCTCCCACACACCACATCACATGCTGCACATATTTCTTCTGTAAATATCCTGCACACACCTTCCACGTACTCCATCTGCTTCAATTCATATTTGGCCAATCGTTCCTCCACTTCTCTCTTATACTCTGCCTTTTTCTCATCCACTTGTAACCTTTCCACTCTCCTTGCAACTACTCCTTCCTCTCGTCTTTCCCTTCTTCTATTCCTCCATCTTACTTGTATTCTAATTCTGGCCACCACCAAGTAGTGGTCAGAAAGTCCACTCCCCCAACCTCTATAAGCTCTTGCATCCACTACACATCTTCGCATCCTTTCATCCACACACACATAATCAATCATTGCCTTCCTTTCATTCAGTTCACCACCCACCCTTCTCATCACTCGCCATGTATACCTGTGGATCATTTTATGCCTGAAGAGGGTATTGGCTATCACCAACCCCCTCCCAGCACAAATGTCCACTAACGCACTGCCATTCTCATCTATCGCAGCAGGCACACCCCACTCACCAACTATTCCATCCACCTTCACATTCCCAACTTTACCATTCATATCACCAATCAAAAACACTCTCTCATTCCTTCTAAACTTTTCCATGCACATTTCCACATTTGTCCAGAACTCTTCTCTCACTGTGCTAGCACGATCTTGCGTTGGCGCATACACACACACACAATCGCCCACATTTGTATTCCAACTTTCAATTTTACCCACACAATCCTTGACCCAACTGATCCATACTGTCTTATGCTCTTCTTCCATCTTTTACTCACAACTATACATACTCCTTCCTTTGTCCTCTCATTCTCACCTACTCCTGCACATATACCCCATCCATACTCCCATTCTCTCACACTTTCTCCTCCCCATTTTGTTTCAGTTATTCCACATACATCCACTTTTGCACCCTCAAGCACCTGGACAATCTCTCTCTCTTTCACCTCATCATTCGCTCCCCTTACATTCCACGTAGCCATTACCAAGTCCTTTGTCCGGTCCTGGGTCGTCATCGTTTGGTCAGTCCTTGTCCGAGGCGTCTTGTTTGTTTTTTTAGATAGTTGTTTTCCGGGGAGGGGCACTAACCCTCCGCCAACCCTTTTAGTCGCCTTTTACGACAAGCAGGGATACTGGGGGAGTATTCTTGAAAACCCCCCCTACCCCCAGGGGGTTAAGTACGGTATGTAAGTCTAGGTAAAGCTGGGTAACACAGATTACAGTGATGAGCTGTACCTTTATTAGTCCCCCCCCCACCCTTCTCTCTCTCTCTCTCTCTCTCTCTCTCTCTCTCTCTCTCTCTGTATATATATATATATATATATATATATATATATATATATATATATATATATATATATATATATATCATCATTATCAGCCATAATTAGACCACTGCTGAACAAAGGCCTCCCCCAACCTTTTCCACGAATTCCTTGACTGAGCCAATCTTTGCCACGTTTTCCCTGCAAATTTCTCTATCTCATCTGTCCATCTCCTGTCTGGTCTTTTCCTGCTACGCTTACATTCTCTTGGTGTCCAGTCAGTCAGCCTCTTGTTCCATTGCTTATCCCTTATTCTTGCTACATGGCCTGCCCACCTCCATTTCTGTTCCTTTATAACCCCCACAATATCTTTGACTTTAGTCTGCTCTCTCACCCAAGTTGATCTTTTCCTGTCTCTTAAAGATATTCCCAACATTGACCTTTCCATTGCTCTCTGAGAACGGATTAATTTATTTTCCATTGATTTTGTCAGTTTCCAGGTCTCACAACCATACGTCATACCTGGAATTATACATTCGTTATATACTTTTCGTTTCATACAAACTGGCAAACTACTTTTCACAGTGTCTCTATGTTTATCGAAAGCTTTCCATCCAATTGTAATGTGTCTTTTTATTTCGCTATCATGATTTTTCGTTAATTTTAGTATTTGTCCCAAGCAGTTGTACTCCTCAACTTCTAAAAGAATTTCATCGCTTATTCTGATAACGCTTTTTGGTGTTTGTGGATTAAACATTACCTCAGTTTTACTTCGGTTCATCTTCAGTCCTGCTTTCAGACTTTCTCTGTTCAGGTCATTTAACATTTCTTGCAATGTCTCTGCTGTTTCTGAGATTAGGACAATGTCATCTGCAAATCTTAAATGGTTTAGCTTTTCTCCATTAATGTTCACTCCTATGTTTTCCCAGTCTAGCTTTCTGAAAATACTTTCTAGGCATGCTGTAAATAATTTTGGTGAAATTGTATCTCCCTGACGCACGCCCTTCTCAATCTTAATTTTTTCTGAGTCCTTATGTAATTTAACTGTAGCAGTTCCCTCTTTATATATGTTTTCGAGCAGGTTTACAATGTTCTCATTCACTCCTTGTTCTAGCAATGAATTTATAATTGCTATGTGCTCCACTGAGTCGAAAGCCTTTTCATAATCAACAAAACCTAAGCACAGTGGTTTATTATATTCTATAGTTTTCTCAATTAGCTGGTTCATTGTATGTAGATGATCAATGGTCGAATACCCGCTTCGGAATCCTGCCTGTTCACGAGGTTGGTTTTCCTCCAAAATTGTTGTTATTCTGTTCGTAAGGACTTTAGTGAAGAGTTTGTAAATGACTGATAATAAGCTAATGGGTCGATAGTTACTAAGGTCTTTTGAATCACCTTTTTTGTAGAGTCAAATAACTATTGCATTACACCATGTTTTGGGAATTTTCTTCTGTTTTATGCAGTGGGTAAATAAGTGAGCAAGCCTATTTTGTACTTCTACTCCGGCATCCAACAGTAAATCTGTTACTATTCCATCTTCTCCCGGAGCCTTCCCTCTTTTCATATTTTTAAGACAAATATTTACTTCGTCTGGTGTTACCTCAGGTATTTCACTTTTGTCAACTGAAAAGTTAGCTATTGGTACAACTGTCTTTGATGCATACAGTTCTTTGTAAAATTCTTCAACTCTCTTCACCATCTTATCTCTGCATTTAATGATTTCACCGTTTTTTTCTTTCAGTGATGTCCTTTGTCGCTTTCCTAGTGCCATTTTCCTTCGGACCTGTTTCAGACTTTTTCCATTTTTGATAGTTTCTTTGATTTTATCCATGTTTCTCTTTCTTTTTTTCTTCTCTTTGTCTTTTGTTGATAAGCTTATTTAATTCCGCTCGTTCTATTTCGTCTTTCTTTGTCTTTACTTTCATTTCCTTTCGTTTTTTCTTAAGCTCGAGTGTCTTTTCTGAATACTTCTTGGCTTTGATTGTATTAGGTTTTCCTACTACCTCTACTAATTCTCTTAGCACTTTTGTTAGTCCGTCATTCAGCTCATCAATGTCACATTCAGCATTACTTAGAGCCTGAAATCAGTTCCTTACTTCCAACTGAAAGGCTGCTTTGTTTTCGTTTACAATTATTGGGCGTATCTTTTTATCTTTAATCATCTTCTTTCTTTCATTTCTGAAATTAAATCTGGCTGTGCAACCCACCATTCTATGATCACTACCTATATTTACTTTGTTGATAACAGTGACATTTGTGATCGTGTTATTTTTATCTGCTATAATGAAGTCGATTTCATTCTTTATTTCTCCATTTGGGCTTCTCCAGGTCCACTTTCTTCCTGTTCTTTTGTGGAAGACTGTGTTCATTATTCTCATGTTAAACATTTCAGCAAAATTTACCAGTGTTTCTCCTCTTTCATTCCTTTCTCCCACTCCAAATTTTCCCACACATGCTTCTCCATTTTTCGATTTCCCAACTTTTGCATTTAAGTCTCCCATGAGTACAGTATATGTTGTCTTTTCTTCTTCCATAGTCCGGGAGATGTCATCACAGAATGTTTCTATCTTCATCTGGGCTTTGAGAAGTTGGTGCATATACTTGTTGACTTTCATGGTATATTTTCTGCATAGTCTAATGACAACAAATGCTGCTCTGTCAGATACACTGCTGAATTTAACAATGTTGCCTGCAAGATTTCTGTTAATTAAAAATCCTACACAACTAACTCTTTCATTTTCCTTTCCTCTGTAGTAAAATAGGTGTTTGCTGCCTTCGAGCTGAATTACTTTTTCTTCTTTTCTGCAGATCTCATTCAAACCTACAATATCCCAACTAATGTTTTCCAGTTCAGTCATCAGGTTATCAAGTTTGTAATCTTCTGCAAGGCTTCTTACATTGTATGCAAAGATCTTCATCGATTTCAGTTTGTTTAACATCCAAATATATATATTTTGATCTATTTGACCAAGCAAAAAGGAAGGCTTATAGCCTGAGACGGGGGGACATGGTGGTGGAGTCGGTAGAGAGGTTATCTGTTGTTCTAATGGACGCTAATTCTATTTCCTGCTGGGGCAGGGAACTGCTTAAGAATCTGACTGTCACAAAAAGAAACTTGTGATCTGCCATAATGACCCACCGACATGTAATAAAAACTTCCCGCTAAGGCCAACACACCAGTCCTTTATGAGACAACCCTAGCATGTATTCAACATTGACGGTGGGTGTTAGCGCCGAAAGTTAAACATCTGGGGATGTGTGAGACGTAAAGGGACTGCTGGCCATAGGGAACGGGCTGCTAAGTCAATGTCCAGAGTCGGACACATTATAAAAAAAATGCACGTTACGTGAAATATAAATCGATGCAACAGGTATCCACTTCACTAGGTACTTTGTTGCTTGGTCTATAGATTTATGCTTTGCTCTTTTTCTATGTGGATCCAGATATTTAAAGGAAATCAGGCTTATGGCTGCAGCGTAGTTGTTGTTGTTGGTGGTGGTGGTGAGGAAGAGGAGGAGGACGAGGAGGTAGAGGACGAGCAAGAGGGGATGACGACGATGATGCCAATGATAATGAGACGATGAAAATGAATGCCGAATGAAAGAATGAAAATGAGTGACGACGACGATACTGCTGCTGCTGCTGCTGCTGTTGATGATGATGATTATGGGTGCCTCCAGCGGGTCCTACGCCTTTACATATTCATCACGGCTACCACCAACTTCACCTCATCAGCAATGCCTTATTTTTACATGGATGGTTAATTTGGGAGGCCACCACCACCTGCAACAACGGGGGTTAATAAGGGAGGAGGAGAGGAGGGGGGAGGAGGATGGGAAGGAGAAGATAGGAAAGGACGAAGGAAGAGGAGGAGAAGAGAAGATGAAGAACAAAGACGCAAGAGGCCAAGAAGATAGAAGATAAAACATGAGACAGAAAGCAAGAGGGAGAGGGATAATGGAAGGAGGAAGGGAAGGACATGAGAAAAGTTCTTAGGGAAGTTAAATTAAAAGATAAAGAAAGTCAGGAAAATCCTGCTTTTGTGAAAGGAGAGGGGAAGGGAGAGAGAGAGAGAGAGAGAGAGAGAGAGAGAGAGAGAGAGAGAGAGAGAGAGAGAGAGAAAGTAAATACAAGAGGGCGAAGAAGGAAGAGGGTGAGAGGATGAGGGGTTATTCAACAACTTCAGTGTGATGACGCACGGCAAGCCTACTTTATTGTTGCTACTACTAAACCATTAAATTCAGCTTTTAACCGAGATATCTCGTAGCAGAAAGGATACTTAAGCCTCTCTCTCTCTCTCTCTCTCTCTCTCTCAATTCCTTTCAGCGATTATCAGATATGAATGGGTCAAAGGAGGTACTGCACGTTACGGTGTGACCATCTGGCCTGTTTTCAAAGGAATGACAATGTAGGAACCTTGTGGTGGAGGAGGAGAAGGAGGAGGAGGGTAAAAAAAAAAAAAAGTATAATGCTTTGCTCCTCAGCCATATAATGACAGATGTTGAGGGAAGGAGGAGAAGAAAAAGAAAAAGAAAAAGAAAGACGGAAGAAGAAGAAGAAGAAGAAGAAAAAGAAGAAGAAAAAGAAAAGAAGAAGAAGAAGAAGAAAAAGAAGAAGAGGAATACAAATAAGACGAGAAAAAAGAAGAAGAGGAAAACTAAGAACAAGAAGAAAAAGAAAACTAAGAAGAAGAAGAAGAAAACTAAGAAGTAAAAGAAGAAGAAGAAGGCGGTATCTTCTTAGGTCAGAGGAAGGAGTATAAGTAGCAGCTCCTAAACCCTCTTTCAGGCGGATAATGAGAGATGTAAAGTGAGAATCCGCGCTCCCATCAGAACAAAGGGGCTGTGGACTCGGGGCCTCAGGTGCTGTAAGAAATTATAAAGGGAGAGTACATAAAAGGGGGAACGGGGAAGATGAGGCCTGTGCTGGAGGGAATAGACCTGGGTTCGACGCTGGCTGCTGCAGGAAAGTGACTGGATTTGAAGTCTACGCTGTAAGACATTATAAAAATAGAATGACTGGAGGGAGGTGGTGGTGGAGTGGACAGAGTAATGAGCTGGGTTCAGTCCTGGCTGGCGTTGTGACCTGCATTCCTCAGTCTCATCCCCTCCCCCCAAACTACAGAGAGTATCCTTCCTTCTCATACTCTTTTGTTGTGTGCTTCATATTGTAATCACATAAAGAAAATTCACGTAACACCCTCCACTGCCACAGCTGACGGAGATATGTTAGCGTCTTTGTTCATGGCTGTACCTACACCAGCACGTTAATGAAAATACCTTCAATGATACCAGAACACCAGATATGGATGTGATAGGCGAAGCGTATTACAAATGATATGGTGGGCAATATGGCATTATCATTAAAACTAAGAATGCGAAAGTGTGAAGGAACCTGACATATTTTGACGATAATCCTGAAAACTGTGCTTCTGATACAAAATGCCTGACCTTTCACTATCAGTGCTGACTACACACTGTAATGTGGGATGCGGGCTGATCACTGACAATAATACGTGTTCAATAAATGACACTAAAAATCTGTTAACTGATATCACTGTCGCCCTGTCACTAATACGCCCGTTAGTGCCTACTGCTGATGATGTGTTACTGCTGAATATATTACTAACACATCATAGAAGGTGGGCATCAGTGTTTAATTACTTGATGTGTGGGCTGCAGGGACCACATATTTGTTGGGTGTTAAATCTAAGAGCTAAAGACCATCTCTGTTAACCACGTGACAACCACAGAAATCTTAATATATCTTGCTACCGTCAGACGAATGTGTTCATCTCAGAAGTAGCCTCTCGTCGTCTCAGAAGCAAAAACAGTTTCCAGTAGCCCTCTGATAACGAAAGAACTTGATTATTTCATTCTTCCTACCGCCAAACAAGTCTCATCATCCTAGGAGTGGAAGCTTGTCGTCCAAGTTTACAACTGTTTTCATTATTGGTCCATCCTAATTTTGTCGAGAAGCAATCGAGTGGAAGCAGACAGAGTTAAGTCAAAATTTCTTACATACGATGAGGATTCGAATTTTTCTTGCAATCTTATATTATTTAAATCGGTTTAAGGGATATTATCGATCTGGTTGATTTGTTACAACTTTCACTAACCCCTTCACTACCAAAGGGGCTGTTCTACGTTGATTAAGATGGTCTGGTCGCAGCAAGGAAAATATCCCTTAAAAATAGCACAGAGATTACATGACTGAATAACTTAAAAGGAATTCACTATTAAAAACTATTCCAAAAAAGGGTCAGTCCTAATTTGACACAAGCTACCATGTGTGATCAATTACGCTTAGGGCTACTTTTTGCCAGGCTAAAAAAAAAAAAAAACTTTAAAATGATAACGCTTTCTTTTCTTTTAATTTTCTTGTACGACCTTGCTACTTCAGTTATCTTACTAAACTGTTAGACTTTGACTGAACAGCGAATATACTCCTTATGTAGATGATCCACTGTGACAAGCGGAAAGGTTGGGTGGGAGAGAGACAGGTTAGAGCCTGAATTCTTTATTTTCTCTGACGTTTCGGCCTACACACACACACACACACACACACACACACACACACAAAGGATCTGACGATGGGTTCCGCGTAGCCCGAAACGTGTGTGTGTGTGTGTGTGTGTGTGTGTGTGTGTGTGAGAGAGAGAGAGAGAGAGAGAGAGAGAGAATTCACGCTCTAACCTGTCTCTCTCCCACCCCACCTTTCCATCTCTTGTTACGATGGGGTGATGGAAGGCTTTATCCCACCCACCAAATTTCTAGTCTCTCTTAATTTGAAGAAAAAGAGCATGATGACAGCAAGATTAAATTCAGTAAACAAAACAGCATGGCGACAGGAAAAATGAAATAAAAGGAAAAAACAGTGTTAATCTCTAACAGATCAACTGGGGAATGCTGGCGATTTTTGGATGGATTCAATTCTTAACATGATAAAGCTGCTCTTGTCATCTCCTGACGATTTTATCCAGTTTAGGACTGCTGGCAAAGAAGGAAGGGATTACTGAAGGCTTGAATATCTAATCCATCCAGTTGGAACTGCCTAGGATGCATAAAAGTGAATAATTTTAGCATGTACATAATGAAAAACGCGTCACTGTACTCGTCATTAGTAACAGTCATGCCTAACTTGCATAATGTGGAGGTAGCAAGAATACACTAAAGGAAATCACGTCTTTTATTATTTTTCATTTGATCCTAATTTCTCAAAAAGAAAATGCATTTCCTTACGACGATCTATCATAATTTTTCCACACACACACACACACACACACACACACACACACACACACACACACACACACACACACACACACACCTTCATTTCAGCAAGAGCTAAAAAAGAAAGAAAGAAAAAAAAGCGTGGAGCCATTTCCTTCCAGCCTACGTTTTGCCCGGCTTAAAAGTTGGTGGAGGCAGGACTAACTATACCTCATACCAATCAATCTGGCCAGGCATGTATGGCAACAATGTTCCTGCCGAGATTCTGATTGGCTGGAGGTGTTTGTTCGATTTCGTTGTTGCTTAAACCGATGGTCTCTCTATTATCAGATGTGATACTGAGTTTGTCGACAGTTCAATCGTCAAAAGCAATAAGAAATCCGTTATATATTTAACAACGATGAAATTTTCGTAGGAAGATAGAGATATGAGTTAACAAAGTATTATAACAGTCCAAGTCAAGGTCAGCATTCGAACAATTCTTTTAAATCTCCGACACTCCGAATTATAATAGAAAATTAAGGAAACCTGCTTAATCTAAGCGTTGGTAAAACACACATTTAAAACTTAAGATCAGCCCGCACCCTTAAATCGTGCCACAACTCTGAATAATCAAAAATTCCAATGAAGAGACGAGTTCTGCGGGGAGGGAGGTTTGAAAATATCGCGAAAATGAGAGTAGGTTAAAATAAAACTATTTCAGTATGTCTTCTCAATTATCACAGTACGTACTGATCTTAAGTTTTAAATGTGTGTTATACCAACGCTTAGATTAAGCAGGTTTCCTTAATTTTCTATTATAATACGGAGTGTCGGAGATTTAAAAGAATTGTTCGAATGCTGACCTTGACTTGGACTGTTATAATACTTTGTTGACTCATATCTCTATCTTCCTACGAAAATTTCATTGTTGTTAAGTGAATAACGGATTTCTTATTGCCTTTGACGATTGAACTGTCAACAAACTCAGTATCACATCTGATAATAGAGAGACCATCGGTTTAAGCAACAACGAAATCGAACAAACTCCTCCAGCCAATCAGAATCTCGGCAGGAACAATGTTGCCATACATGCCTGGCCAGATTAATTGGTATGAGGTTTAGCCGTGAAGTTGGAAGTGACCTGAATTACAAGACAAAACTAGGGCCAAGAGAATCCATTTGTGATCCGCTGAAGACTTGCGTTTCCCATCCATGAATTCTTAATGTCTTGCCGCCACAACACTAATGACTTCTGCACTCAATTTACAACTTTTCACAGGCATTTTAGATTTTTAGTTATTATTATCATCCTCATCATCATCGTCGTCGTCGCCGTCATCGTATTATTATTAAAATTATTATTATTATTGTTGTTGTTATTATTTTATTTACTATTTACCTGGCCTACTGTCTTTTAAGGGAATATGATCAGCTTTCCCTTCTTGGCACCACATGATAGAAAATCTTTCATTAGTAACTTGGGAACTGAACCCATGGAAGAGTGCCATATGTATATAAATTAAGATATATATATATATATATATATATATATATATATATATATATATATATATATATATATGTATGTATATATATATATATATATATATATATATATATATATATATATATATATATATATATATATATATATATATATATATATATATATATATATATATATATATATATATATATATATAAGATAAAAATGTATTTAAACATTGTTTTTAATTCTCAGGCAAAACATAAATTTAGATATTTTTTTCTCCTTTTTGCAACAGTTCGTACACGCAAATCTCAACAGGATTGCTAACATTTTCATGGGCATGCAAGATGGTCTCCACACAGTTACAGAAGTATACTAGCTTACTTCTGTACAGATGATCATGACGATTAATGATCATACAAAATCAAATGATATCAAAATGTTCGTGTTTAGATAGTTCGACATTTGACTCTATAAATCCCCGAAAATGAAAAAAAAAAAAAAAAATGTGTCTGATGTTACTGGGACAAGGAACAATTGTCCCACATTTCAAGCGAACTGGCGAGGAAATAAAGGAACGGCGCTAAGCAGAAAAAGCGTTTGGGAGAAATTAAAAAACAGAGGAAATACAGCAGCTCTCCACGATTTGGAGTGCAGACCTAATAATCGGAAGAAATACCAGTTTTAAATTCCTGGCTGTAGTAAATAAGCGCAGTTTATAACCAATTTTCAACCGTGGGTTTCTCTACACTGAACAAAACCGTCTATAAGTCTGGCAGAAAAATAATTACAAGTTATAAATTCCCAGCCACGACGGTAGGTATTTATATCCTGACGAAATCGACTAAAATTAGTATGGATAAAATAAAAACATCATATTTAGCATGATATGGTATTTCCTTCCCCGATGATTATAGCTGTCAATCCAGTGTCACTCTCCTTCACCGTCTCCATCACAAGTCACTCAGATAACCCTACACTTCCCCTATACCCAAGCACCACCCCTCACCTCAACCTTCCAGCCTGTTCCATTCTTTCACCCCCACCCCCCAATCTACTCCCTTCCCTTCCTATCACACCTCTACTGCGTTCAATCCATATCCCCTCTACTCCCTCCATCACCCCTTTCTCCCCCGCATCTTCCTCCAACGCCCCCTTCTCTATTCTACCTAAAACCCTCTCCTCATCTTCCTGTCTCGCCCACTCCATCTCCCCCCCCCTCTCTCTCTCTGATATCTTCCTTCTTTCTTCCTTTTTTTTCTGTTCACTTGTTTAACTTTCCTCTCTCTTATCTGCCCTCCTCCTATCTTCACTTTTTTTCTTCTTTCTGCTCTTCTCCTTTTTGTCCCTTTGTATATTTTCATATTCCCTCCTTGCATACCTCCTCTTCTCCTCAATCTCCTTTCTTCTTTCTCCGTCTGACATCTTACCATCACTGTTTCTTTCATCTACCTTCATCTTCTCTCTTCCTAATTCTCTTCTCTTTCATCTCTTCCTCTCTAGTTTCCTCACTTTTGTCTGTCGTCTGTCTGTCTCTGTCTCTGTCTCTCTCTCTCTCTCTCTCTCTCTCTCTCTCTCTCTCTCTCTCTCTCTCTCTCTCTCTCAAATAACATCTTTTTCTCACTCTACAGATAGCTAGGAGGGGAGTGGCACGGCTTTTCTCCATGAAGGAGGAGGAAAGTAGTTCTAATTAATATCACTACAGAAAATGGTTTTGAGCTAACAAAGGTAAGGGAAATGGATTAAAGGCAACCTACTGATTATTTTGTCGTCAGACTCTCATACTGTGCTGTGCGGTTCAGAGGACTGTGCTTGTTTCTGCTGTATTGTTCCTGTGCTGCTGCTACAAAAAGATAAAAAATAAATAAATGCTCAGTCATCTCTCTCTCTCTCTCTCTCTCTCTCTCTCTCTCTCTCTCTCTCTCTCTCTCTCTCTCTCTCTCTCTCTCTCTCTCTCTCTCTTTCCGGTTCATGGGGTTAGCTACTTCACTCTTCATTCAGGCTACACTGGACAGTTTATTCTGTTACAGTGAATCACCCCTGTCTCTAGGGATGTCCACTCCCACTCCTCTCCATCTTTTTCTTCTTCTTCCTCGTCCTCCTCCTCGTCCTCCAAGGGTACAAGTGCCAGGAGACATGGGGAGGTGAGGGGCTATGTGTCAAGGCAACTTACTAGGTTCAACCGTCATAAAACTTTGATGATGGGCTTCCTACCTTCTGTTAAGAGGCAATTCGTCCAGGTGTACGGATCGTCATATAGCAACCATATTTCTCATAGTATGGCTTTAACATAGCTATAATAGAGAGAGAGAGAGAGAGAAAGAGAGAACTTGGACATTGAAATATATTCTTAAGAGACTGAAGTGTATATGCAATGATGGGTTTCCCTCTGACACCCACTTCAACTCTTGTTTTATTATCCTTGGAAGTTTAACTGCATGAAATGAAAAGGATATGCAAAGGGAACGAAAAAGGGACAAAGACAACGAAAAAGGGACGAGCAAACAGGACGAAAAAGAAGCAAGAAAAGAGCGAAAATTCGACAAGCATAGAGAAAAAGACAAAGAATACAAAGGAACGCAAACAGCAACAGACCTTAAGGTCCTTTCGAGGCTGCTTGTTACGGAGTAGACTATGACTATGAGATCTAATTCTACAAGCTGAAGGACAAAGATAGTAAAGCAAGAAGGCTCCCAACGCCTCCAAACCCTCCAGGAAAAAGTGATAAGGACCACCATGCTGCATGGAAAAACTGATATGGAAATTTCATAGGAAAGACTGAAAATGAAAAGTTACATTCTATAATACTATATCTATAAGTTACCAGTTTGAATGATTTGAAAGAGAAAGTAATAAAGTAAAATGATTACTCAACCAAATAATTAACTAAGGCATTACATTATGAACGAGTATGTTGAGTTAATGAGGAATCTGCAGATACAGTGTGGAAACTGCACAGAGCAGATGTTCACAGGTGCTGCGGCAGCCTTGCCTGGCGCTTTTAAGGTGGGCAGCTGTCAATCAGGCCCCAGCTCCGTTCACTCCACTGGGACAAGGAACTTTCCCAAGCGGGACAAGTACACAAGTTACTTTCCGAAGCAATGACCCCTGGTACATTAAAAATCCCAATGGTGGTCACATAACTAACAGGGACCCTCAGTGATCCCCAGCCATCACAGGTCAAAAGTAAGGGTAGTGACCGTTAACTCTGGGCTATCTGTGCAGATCCTATTCTGTGCTTTTACTACTTTATTTGTGTTTAACAAACTGATAAATATATTAAGACATGCCACAACGCTATGTACAGATATGTTAAGTTTACGGGGTGTCTTGTAGACAGGAGGGGAATGAACTTTCTCTTAGCTGGTAGAAGTAAGTCTATTCTAGATACTTACTACTCTGTTGAAGAAGAAGTACGCTGTTTCATGGGACTGGAAACGCCCTCCCAAAATTTGTAGCCATTACTCCAAAGAAATGTGTTATTCAGGAGAGAACATACTTAGCTGAGGGTCTGATAACAGATACTTATCTAAACGATTATTAAAGCTTAGTACTGAATCACTGTTTACTACATTTGTGGGCAATTTGTTCCACATATTTACAACTCTGCTAAAGAAAAAATGTTTAGCTTCATGTGACTGAACTCGTTTACCAATAATTTTAGAACGAAAAAGAGACATGCAAAGAGAACGAAAGAGGGACAAGCAGAGAACCAAAATGGGACTGTACAAAGGGAAGGAAACAGGGACAAGCAAAGGGAACAACAAAAAGGGAGGAGGGGGGGGGGCAGAGATCGAAAAAAAGACAGACAAACAGAACAAAAAAGGGACAAGCAAAGAGGATAAAAAGGTAATGCAAAGAGAACGAAAAAAGTACAAGCAGTGAATGAAAAAGGTCCAAGCAAAGAGAAAGAAAAAGGTACAAGCAGAGAGAACGAGAAAGCAACAAGCAGAGAGAACGGCAAAGGTACAAACAATGAACGAAAAAGGGGCAGACTAAGGAAACGAAAAAGGTCCAAGCAAAGAGAACAAAAATGGGACACGCAGAGAGAACGAAAAGGGGACGAGTAAAGAGATGGCAAACAGGACGACGGTGTCTAACACTGCATTACTGCACACACCACCACCCGGTCCTTCAACCCGGTTCTTAGTATCGTATTCTCGTCAGCAAAGAAGGCATCCCTGCATCTCTTCCCTACTATACTTCTTTTACTTTAACTTAGGCTAAAACTGCCATTTCTCCAGCTTGAATGATGACTTGAAGCAATAGAATAACACTGGAATATAATGTTAATCACAAAAAAGTGCTAAGCAAAGGGTGTGGAGTTGCAGTATTGTCTTCTTCCGCCACTGAGCTATATGAAATACGCTACAAAAGATGAAAACTTGAGCCAAGTTAAGGCGAAAGAACTATAATTTATTCGTACATATAATACGTGAATACAGTATTAGCTTTTACGGGGCATATCTTACTTCTACGATGGAACACATTCTATCCATTTCTCTTTTCTCTGAAATCTCCTTTCTAGGAGTTTTCAGTGTTCACCACCACCTTTGGTTCTCCTCTCCTTTCACTGATCCACCTGGTGAACAAGCCTACATCTTTACTATCCTTAATGACCTAGTGCAGCTTGTACAGCAACCTACCCGTATCCCTGACTGCCTTGGAGAGAGCTCCAACATACTTGACCTCTTCCTTACAACTAATCCTGCTGCTTACACTGTTAAACCTTTTCCCTCCGGTGGGCTCCTCCGATCAAAACCTCATTACCTTAACCTGTCCTATCGCTCCGGTACGGCCTGTGGACCCTCCAAGGAAACGTCATTTGTGGCACTTTGGAGCTGCGGATTGAGAGGCCCTCAGGCAGTACTTCTTTGATTTTCCCTGGAATGATTATTGCTTCCATGGCCGGGAGACATCTGAGTGTGCCTTGCGGATTACGGAGGTTATTCTCTCGGGGATGAAAGCATACATTCCCTTATCATATCCGTTGACTAATGCAAGAAAGCCTTGGTTTAATCACGCCTGTTCTAATGCTGTCCGCAACAAGGAGAGGGGCAATAAAGAGTACCGGAGCCAACCCACCCCTGAATCACATCTTGTTTATGCTTCTGCCTGGAATCATGCTAAGTCTGTTCTTTGCTCTGCTAAAATAATTTCATCCGCACCAAATGCTCTCAACTCTCCAACTCAAATTCTTCCCGCGCCTTCTGGCACCTTGTCAAAAACATTTCCAACAACTTTATCTCATGATCCTTCCCTCCTCTTTTCTACTCTGATGGCTCTGTAGCTATTTCATCTACTGATAAAGCAGATCTCCTCGTTCAGATTTTCTCCAATTCCACCTTAGACGATTCCGGTGCTGTTCCTCCATCACTTACCCCCTTGGACTTCCTCATGGCTATTAATATTTCTTCAGCTGATGTATTCTCTGCCATCACTGGCCTCAATACTAACAAGGCATATCCGCCTGATGGAGTCCCTCCTGTTGTCATCAAGAACTGTGCTTCTGTGCTTACACCCTGCCTAGGTAGATTATTTCACCTTTGTCTTTCAACTTGTACCTTTCCTTCTTGCTGGAAGTTTGCTCTCATTCAGCCAGTCCTAAAGAAGGGTGACCATTCCCAACCCTCTAAATATCGTCCAATTGCTTTAACATCCTGTGCCTCAAAACTTTTTGTCTATGCTTAACAGAAAAATTTTAAAGCATCTTTCCTATCATAAACTCCTTTCTGATCGTCAGTATGGGTTCCATCAGGGACGCTCCATTGGCGATCTTCTCACCTACCTTTCAGACTCCTGGTCGTCCTACTTTCGGGACTTTGGCGAAAGCTTTGCATTGCACTTGACATCTCAAAGCCTTTCGATCGAGTCTGGCATAAATCTTTAATTTCCAAACTGCCCTCTTACAGTTTCTGTCCTTCTATCTGTGCCTTCATCTATTGTTTCCTTTCTGGTCGTTCTATAGCTGTTGTTGTAGACGGCCATCGTTCTTCTCCTAGATCTATCAACAGTGGTGTTCCTCAGGGCTCTGTCCTATCACCAACTCACTTCCTTTTATTCATCAATGATCTTCTGAGCTGTACATCTAACCCTATCCACTCGTACGCTGATGATTCCACCCTTCACCTTTCCATTCGGTTTCTGCAACGTCCTTCTCAGCAGTTACATCAACAAACAAGGGATAAGGCTATGGCACACCTAATGTCTGATTGGCTCGTATCTCTTACTGAGGTAAAAATAATCTTGTTGTTTTTAATGCATCAAAGACTCAGTTTTTACACCTATCAACCAGTCAAAATCTTCCACAGGAATACCCACTAAAGTTTAATAATATCCAGCTCATTCCTGCATCATCCTTGAACATGCATGGGGTTTCATTCACTCGGGACTTATCTTGGAAAGATCATTTTGCATCTCATGTAAAATCTGCTTCCAAGAGATTAGGTGTGCTAAGCCGATTCCGTGCCTTCTTTACCCCTGCACAGTTGGTGACTTTATACATGGGTTTTATTCGCTCCTGTTTAGAGCACGACTCACATGTGTGGGGAGGCTCCCCACATACAGCTCTTCTCAATAGGGTGGAGTCAAAGGCTTTTCGTCTCATCAACTCTCCTCTTACTGGCTCCCTTCAACCTCTGGCTCTTCGCTGCACTGCTGCCTCTTTATCTCTTTTCTATCGCTACTTTAATGGTCACTGCTCCTCTAAACTGTCTGCTTGCATCCCTCAACCTCTACGACGAATGCGTAGCACCCGTCTAGCAACAAACTCTCATCCTTTTTCTGTCCAACTCTCTAATGCAAGAGTTAACCGTTACTCCCAGTTCTTCATTTATGCAACAACTCAACTCTGGAACTGTCTCCCTCTGTCTGTATTTCCTACTTCCTATGATCTCCAGTCTTTCAAACGCAGTGTGTCCAGGCATCTCTAAATGAACGGATCTTGAATTTGGCTCTCTTTTATAATGTTTTTGTTTTTTTTTCTTGGAAGGAATGTTTTGCGGGCTCAGCCTTTGGTTCCTTCTTCCTCGCATTTTATATATATATATATATATATATATATATATATATATATATATATATATATATATATATATATACACACACTAAGTCCATCAGCAGTAAAAGGACACAGAGAGTACAGAATAAACCTAAGCAGGCAAAACATACAGCAAGGGAAATGTTCTACAGTCCGCAAACCCCGAAAGATAACCATCCATGGTTTACCTCCTCATCTTGTACAAACCACACTCTATTATACAATTTGACAAATGCGGAAAAAAATGAGTTCTGTACATACCACAGCAGTACTTACCTATGGGGATAGAAAGAACAATTAGTATAAATTTTACTATAATACGTTTAACTTGACAAATATCCCCAGTCGCTTGTAGCTGAGTTGATGGCCAAGTGTAGTCAGAATGAAGGGACAACTTCACTAGTAACAAAGGAGACTCATTCCTACCTTGAAACTAAGATCAGATTTCATGTGACAACGGCCTGGGGTGGGATATTCAAACATACCTACGATCGTAACATACCCTGTCGTAACTTGGCATCTTTTTCCAGGAGGAACTACACAAGGGAAAATATTGTACTCCTTTCCCTGATCGTCCTGCAGAAAACAGTTATAATCTGCTGTAATTCTCGTCCCTTAACTTCGATTTATTTATGAAGGTTGAACAGGAGACACAGGAAGGTTCGACGGCCCCCTTGTCCTTCCTGCAAATCAAAACCAGAGTTACGACAGGGACTTGGTCGTAGGTGCGTTTGTGTATCCCGGTCCTGGTAAAATTGTGGGAGTTGCCCAGTTCCGTCAGATGAAAAATGGACTATAGTGAAGCTCCCAGTTCTTTCCCTTGTCTTTATTCTCTCTCTCTCTCTCTCTCTCTCTCTCTCTCTCTCTCACAATGATGAGCAGCATACGTATGACGCCAAATGAGGAGCGTATGTGATATTAAAAGGGAGATATGCTAACTGATAAAAAAATAATTACGAATGGGACTAGGCACAGAATATACCATGACGTGCAATGGAGGTGGTGGAGGTAAAAAAAGGAAAAGAGGAATCAAAAGAAAGAAAGGTCAGAGGGTGAGCACACGAGAGAGAGAGAGAGAGAGAGAGAGAGAGAGAGAGAGAGAGAGAGAGAGAGAGAGAGAGAGAGAGCAATGAGTTCATGGAAGAAAAGGTGAATGAGCTAGTGAAAAAAGAAAAGAAAAAAAGACAAGAATCCAGCAAGCAAGTAAGAGTAACCTGAGAGTAAGAAGAACAGAAGGGAAAAAACGAGGTAAAGAAAAAATCAGAAAAGAAAAAAAAAAAACAGCAGGAGATAAAGAAGGGAAGCAGAAGAGAATCAGAAAGCAGAGACAATTAAATACTGAATGGAATGAACAAGGTACAGAAAGTAGAAAGCAGACAACTAAAAACATCAAGAGGATATAAGAAGCTCCCGAAGAGAAGTAAGGGAACAAGGCAGACGGAGGTACAAATTAAGCGAGAATGCAGAGGCAAAATGCAGGAGAGCAGCCTGATAACAGAGAGCAGAAACCAGTAGGGAATTAAGACTCCAGCAGGCAAAACGCAGGAGACGCAGATGAGGGGCAAAGCAGTTGCAAAAGAGTCAAAAGAGAAAATACAGGAGAAAACAGATAGCAGATTCTGGTATGGGGCAGAAAACACAGACACCCAAATAAGAGACATCAAAAACCACAGAAGAAAGACCACATTCCAGCCGGCCAAAAGAAGCGGTAGATGGATAGCAAGGCTGGAATCAAGAAATCAGGAAAATGAGAGATGAACAGAGAAAACAAAGAGGAGATGCCACAAAAGAAATAAGTAGAAGCACGCAGACGAGAAGGCAGTAAGCAAAGAAGAGAAGCTACATGACAGGGAGGAAAAACAAAGCAAAGAGAAGCCAGAAAGTAGGGAACAACTACCAGCAGCCTAATGGAAAAGCCTTGCACACGAGAGAAGCCCAGGAGTGAAATGCAGAAATGGCTATAAAGGATAATCGAGCAAGGTGAGAAGGGGAGAGCGGCAACAGCTGAATGGCGTCCCTGGGTAATCATTAAAAGGGGGAGTCACCCAACCTTTTACACTTTAACTCTCCTTGACCCCCAGAGACATCACCACCACCTCTGATCACGTCTTCCCCTCATTCTCTCTCCTTTAAACCCTTCAGGCGACAGGATAAAATCATCTGGCGATAGAAGAAAAAAAGTTATCTATATATTCGCTAACTATGGTGACGAATTTTGGAAGGTATTAGTGCCACTACCACACTATATCATTCAGCTTAAGAGAACCCATAATAGTAAAGGAGTTGGACGAGGCTGTATTTAGCCCTTCAAAGTCGATTAATCTCCCTACTGCATAAAATTATCTTTAGGCAGAAAATACGGTAAAATAGAAACCGCCCAGCTTTTAGCGCATTAATTCTACTCCCACCATTGAGATATCATGGACCCTCCTGCCCACGTCCTCCCTTCAGGCTCTCTTCCTTAACATCTTGAATTCCCTCCATCATCAGAGTACTATTGCCTGAAGAGACTAAGAAAAAAAACAAGTACACCACAACTGGGTAGCCCACTCCATAGTACAATACATGCTTGAATGAAACCTAGAGTATCACAATAAGCATAAACGTTAGCCCTCACATATTTCCATAGCAATACAATAGTCAGTCCTAAACTCGTTCCTGAACGCTCCCGGTTACTAGGCAATGCTTTCTATTAGGGTCATTTCCTCATCCTTTTCCTCCTCGTCCTAGAAAAAGAACACACTTTGCCCAATCTGTTGAGAGGAAAAAGACATCACGGTCCTTCCCACATTACATGCGCGCTTCTTTAGACAGCAACATTACAACTACTATTTTTCCCATTTAGTGAAGCTACCAACAGATAATTTTATCATCAGTATTGAGAATAAATCTCTGTGGTAACATCTGTATATAGCGTTAAACATAAAAAAAAAAAGTGTCCTTACCTGTACTTAGATATCCAGACATATCAACAATCAAGTAAAGATGGCCCCTAGATACAATTATCCTTTCACATGAACTTGACCCAGATTTTTGTGCATTTGCAGCTCATTTCACGAAACTCTGTGGCAGAAAAAAGACAATACTATGGCTCTACATCCCTTCCATGACACGTGTTGGTGACTAGCATCATACTCTAGCATGATCCTTTCGCCAAAACTCAGCCTTCACGATGGCCAAGTTCAAGTAAAAATAAAATCCCATGCCATTTTATTCAACTTAATGTAGAATTTTTCCACTCGAAAGGTTAGTAAATGGTAAATCTAACTCCTCAAGTTCAACCGTCTCTCCTGAGTTAAGTAAAATCGCCATTAGCTAGTTAGAACACAGTAATGAAGGTGTCGCCCAGCCTTTTACATACAGTATTAATTCTTATCAGGGCCTTTAGACATCAGAGGCGGGATGCTTGAGCATATTTACAATCTGCTTTCTCTCGTAACTTCGATTTATTATTATTATTATTTTTTTTCAGGTAGAACTGAAGACATGGCAAGACTTCCTTCCCACGTCCTTCCTGCTGAAACAGTCACAACCTACGGCAATTTCTCCTCCCGTATCTTCCCGTAACTAAGATTAGCTTTTGTAAGAATAAATCGAGACTTGGTCTCGCATTCTCGGCGGTTAAAGAAGCTCCCTAATACATTTTCCTTACCGATTATGCTTTGGATACGGCTAGGTACTATCATTTTGCACGTTATTTAGGCATAGTATGGTGATGCTGGAATGATTTAAGCAACACAGAAGCGGACGGCAAGGTGTAATGAGCAAAATAATTCGCCAAGGAAGAGATATTAGGAAGCATCCACAATCAACGAGAATAAGGGTCTTGGAAACATTCTGCACTCTTCTTTCTTTGATCTTCCCATGAAGACGAATCTAAATTACGAGGAGAGGATCATAAATTTATCTGAGTATCCCACCCCATCGTCCCTTCTATTTGACTTTTCCCTTCGTGCCCCCTCCCTTAACGCCTTTGTCTAAGTACGTGAGCTTTTTCAAAATGTTCATGGTATTCTCAGACAATTTTATTTACCTTAGGGGGCATTTTTGGAACGGAGGGTGTGTGGGTTAAATGCAGCCGAAATAAACTTGTTCAGGGTTAGAGTGGCTTAATAAATGAATAAAATCGTCTGATAGTAAGATTAGGAAAATAAGTCGTTGGGGTGAATTGGTTAAGTCCTTCAGGCACTGGATGAAACCGTCAGAGATAACACACACACACACACACACACACACACACACACACACACACACACAGTGGCCCCTTCTCCCACACGTTTTCTTTACTTCCTTCCCCTACAGACCTTCAGGGGGCAGTGTATAGTCGTCTGCACACAAGAAAAATGTATTTAAGAAAAAAAAAAGGGCCTAACCTGTCTACGTTCCCTCCAACTTCCTTCTTTTCAAACCCCTTCCCGGGGTGGTATAAAATCGTCTGGCGTTAGCATGAATGATGTAAAATATAAATCTTCTCAGTACGATAACGTGTTTTGTTGTTACTCGAAAATAAAGTTCCCTGGACAGCGCAAGAAAAAAAATGTCAATTCACCCTTCTTCCCTTCAATTTCTCCTTTATGTCCTCCCGCAAGCAGATTAAAAAATTAAAAATAAAAAAATGTTATAAACTGACCTCCATTTCCTGGTACGAGACGATTCCACTAAACATACAGGAAACGTGTCGTTGGGAGGGGGTTAATGGAGGCTATACCTCAACCCCTCGAATCCCAAAAGTCTTCCTTATGCTTAATAAAATCGTCTGGAAATAGTAAGTTATATACAAATTATGCCACAGCCCCCTTCTGCACACGCCTTCCCTTCATTCCCTCCCTTTTAAACCCCTACGCCTTCCCTTCATACCCCCTCTTTAAACCCCTATGCCTTCCCTTCATACCCTCGCCTTCAAACCCCTGTGCCTTCCCTTCATTCCCTCTCCTTTAAACCTCTATGCCTTCCCTTCATATCGTCCCCTTTGATCCCCTACGCCTTCCCTTCATACCCTCCCCTTAAAAGTCCTATGTCTTCCCTTCATACTCTCCCCTTTGAACCTCTACGCCTTCCCTTCATACCCTCCCCTTTAAACCTCTATGCGTGCCCTTCATGCGTCTCCTTTAAAACCCAACGCTTTCCTTTCATGCCTTTCCTGTATGCCTCCCCTTAATGCCTCTCCTTTAAACCCCTATGCTTTCCCGTCATGCCTCTCCTTTGAACCCCTATGCCTTCCCTTCATGCTTCTCCTTTAAACCTCTATGCCTTCCCTTCATGTCTTCTCCATCCCTATGCCTTCCCCACTCCTATGCCCTCCCTTTAAACCCTTAGGCCTTCCCTTTAAACTCTATGTCTTCTCTTTAAACCCCTATACTTCCTCTTAGACCCCCACGTCTTCCCTTTAATCCCCATGCCCACTCCTTTAAACCCCCATACCGTTCCCTCATGTCCTGTTAACCTTCAGGCGGGTTGATAACTACTAATCACAGCAGGTATGAAAATTAACAACTCAATCGCCAGGTGTCCTGGTAAACATTTCCATACGATTACAATTTTGTTTGGGTTTGTTCCTGCTACCTTCAGACGATTTTATTCTGCTTACGGTGGACTTCTAGAGGTACGAGGATTAACTACAGCTCTATTAAACCTCTCAAGTTTTAAAATTTTCTTCTCAACCATAATCATCCAAAGATGGCAAGAATGAACTACGCAAGACGACAGTAAATAAAAGAGCATTGAAAAGGCTAGGTGTTTAAGAATGAGAAGTCTACTGAAGCTATCTGTAAGACAGTCAGTATATTTCGTCGTTAATACACCACAGTTCTAGGTACGAATATCAACATAACACAGCACAGTCCTAGGTACGAATATGAACGTCAGCCACAACGCGTCCTTCTTAGCCTTTCAGTACGATTAAATCTTCGGCTCGTATTCTCATCTGTTGAGGAAACTCCTTAACACCTTTTCCCAGGTGATGTATTTTCTTTATTACAATTTACTGTTGTCTTCTGTGTAACACAAATCATTCCATTATCGCCATGTTCTGTATATGCAACATACACAAGGATATTAACCATCGTCATCCAAAAGTAAATAGCTTTTTTTATTCGAGGAAAAAGGAACCAAAGGCTGAGTCCGCATGAACGTTCCTTCCAAGAAAAAAATCAAAAGCGATACAAAAGAGAGCCAATTCAAGATCCTTTCATTTAGAGATGCCTGGACACACTGCGTTTGAAAGACTGGAGATAATAGGAAGTAGGAAATGCAGACAGAGGGAGACAGTTCCAGAGTTGACCTGTTGCATAAATGAAGGACTGGGAGTAACGGTTAACTCTTGCATTAGACAGTTGGACAGCAAAGGGATGAGAGTTTGTTGCTAGACGGGTGCTACGCGCCCGCCGTAGAGGTGGAGGGATGCAAGCAGAAAGTACAGAGGAGCATTGACCATTGAAGTAGCGATAGAAAAGAGATAAAGATGCAACAGTGCGGCAAAGAGACAAAGGTTGAAGGGAGCCAGTAAGAGGAGGAGAGTTGATGAGACTAATAGCCTTTGACTCCACCCTACTGAGAAAAGCTGTATATGGGAGGCATCCCCGCACATAAGAATTGTACTCTAAACAGGGGCGGATAAAACCCGTGTGTAAAGTCAACAACTGTGCAGGGGTAAAGAAGGAACGAGGTCGGCTTAGCACACCTAAACTCTTGAAAGCAGATATCACAAGAGATGCAATATGAACTTTCCAAGATAAGTCCCGTGTGAATGAAACCCCAAGCATGTTCAAGAATGATGCAGGATTGAGTTGGATATTATTAAACATCAGTGGGTACTCCTGTGGAAAATTTTGACGGGTTGATAGGTGTAGAAACTGAGTCTTTGATGCATTAAAAACAACAAGATTATTTTTACCCCAGTCAGAGATACGAGCCAAGTCAGACATTAGGTGTGCCATAGCCTCAACCCTTGTTTGTTGAACTAACTGCTGAGATCGGCGTCGCGGGAACCGAATGGAAAGGTGAAGGGTGGAATCATCAGCATACGAGTGGGTAGGATTAGATGTATTGCTTAGAAGATCGTTGATGAATAAAAGGAAGAGAGTTGGTGATAGGACAGAGCCTTGAGGAACACCACTGTTGATAGATCAAGAAGAACGATGGCCGTCTACAACAGCAGCTATAGAACGACCAGAAAGGAAACAATAGATGAAGGCACAGATACAAGGATTGAAACCGTAAGAGGGCAGTTTGGAAATTAAAGATTTATGCCAGACTCGATCGAAAGCCTTTGAGATGTCAAGTGCAATGGTAAAGCTTTCGCCAAAGTCCCGAAAGGAGGATGACCAGGTGTCTGAAAGGTAGGTGAGAAGATCGCCAGTGGAGCGTCCCTGACGGAACCCATACTGACGATCAGAAAGGTTTTAATAGGAAAGATGCTTTAAAATTTTTCTGTTACGAATAGACTCACAAACTGTTGAGACACAGGATGTTAAAGCAATTGGACGATAGTTAGAGGGTTGGGAATGGTCACCTTTCTTTGGGACTGGCTGAATGGGAGCAAACTTCCAGCAAGAAGGAAAGGTACAAGTTGAAAGACAAAGGCGAAAGAGTTTACCTAGGCAGGGTGTAAGCACTGAAACACAGTTCTTGAAGACAACAGGAGGGACTCCATCAGGCCCATATGCCTTGTTAGTATTGAGGCCAGTGATGGCAGAAAATACATCAGCTGAAGAAATTTTAATGTCAGCCATGAGAAAGTCAGAGAGTTGAAGTGAGGGAGGAACAGCACCGGATTCATCTAAGGTGGAATTGGAGGAGAAAGTCTGAGCTAAGAGATCTACTTTATCAGTAGATGAAATAACTACAGACCCATCAGAGTAGAAAAGAGGAGGGAAGGATGATGAGGTAAAATTGTTAGAAAGGTTTTTGGCAAGATGCCACAAGAAGCGGGAAGAAATAAAGTTGGAGAGTTGAGAGCATTTAATACGGATGAAATTATTTTTAGCAAGGCGAAGAACAGATTTAGCACGATTCCGGGCAAACATAAAAAAGATGTGATTCAGGGATGGGTTGGCTCCGGTACCTTTAGGCCCTCTCCCTGTTGCGGATAGCGTTAGAACAAGCGTGATTAAACCAAGGCTTTCTAAAGAAGATGTGTTAGGGAACTTCCTTAACTGACGAGAAAACAAGCCTTGGTCTGGTTTATCCTTGCTGGACGAGGTTAATGAATGCTGAATCAAAGCCCTCTAGTTCGAAAAGTCTCTTCTTCTCTCTAGACATGAGGAAAAACAAGTGGTGCAGAATAAATACTAAATCTACATGCTAAACAATTTGTACATTTCCTTGTTAACACTGCACAAATGCCACATAAAAATATTTACATCATAAGCTGCCAGGTGCCAATTTAACACATACATCAAACACAAAGCCTAAAACACAACGCTGCAATTTTCACTACGCCAGGTTTTCCATTTTTTCATGCCTTTATAGTTTATACGATGTAACTCCTGACTTTTTTCATACAAATAAATCATGAGGTAGGAATTCTATTATTCAAAAGTCTGGTCAGCTATTTTTTGTTTCTATTTGGTGTAACCTTTTCCCAAAACATATTTCACTTTTTAAACATGTTCAATAAGTGGATTTAGTTCTTATTACCATCATTTTTTTTTTTTTTAATAAGAAGGACCTCTACCAATGAAGGTGTTGACGAAGCTTAATCTAACCTTTCAAGTTCCCAAGCTGAATAAAATCGCTTAAAAACTTCGTCCTTGTTTTGAAGTGATTAAACTCAACTATGAACAGGTGCTCTCTCTCTCTCTCTCTCTCTCTCTCTCTCTCTCTCTCTCTCTCGCGTAAACCTTCTCCCTAAGGAATTTCATTTTTTCTCTCATATATCACCTTCCTCATCCAAATCCTCACGTTCCCTTTCCTTCGCTGCCATCCTGACCTTTCCTCTCCGACTATTCTCACCATCCGCTTCCTCTCGTTATCTCTTTTCTCTACTCCCTCCCATTCCATCTCCAACCTTCCTCATATTTCTGTCCTACATCTCTCTCCTTCACCCTCCCACTGCTCCTTCTCTCACCATCCCAAAACCTACGCCCACTCTCTGTCACCATCCTCTCTTTCCTCTTTGCCTTACTCATTTTTCACTCCTCCTACGCCACCTTCACTCAGCTCCCTAAAACCTACACCACACTTTCTTCTATCACTCCTTTCCATCCTCTATACACCCGTCACATTCCTTTCCTTCTTTCCAGTACCTTTCTCTGCTACTCCCTCTCACTTTCCTCCCCTCCCGCCCTCATTTTACTGTCCTACTTTCCCTCACCTTCCTCTCCTATCCCCTCACTTTCCTCTCTACCT
This sequence comes from Coenobita brevimanus, assembly GCF_032717465.1. NCBI lineage: Eukaryota > Metazoa > Arthropoda > Malacostraca > Decapoda > Coenobitidae > Coenobita > Coenobita brevimanus. Next base: position 20,518,387 of record NC_136954.1, read on the forward strand.
CCCTCGCAATTCTCTCGTTACCTTCGTTATCTTCCTTCTGTCACGGGGTTTTTAAGATAAATGCAATATTAAAAGATAATTCTCAATAATACTGAACACCAGGAACAAGAATTGTCTTGCTAAATCAAGCAATGATTACTTTATGCCGGCTTGCTTCGCCGATTCTCTCAGAACGAGAATTTATAAACTTTCTCGACAGTACACAGCAGAGACTATAATTAATCACAATTGCTGTTTATTAGTACCGTTAGCCTCTGGAGAAAGTGACTTCACCCCTGACAATAAATAACTAATACTATTAACGATATCAGGTTCTTGCTGATGCGTTAACTCCTAAAAGGCACAACGGATTTTAAGCTTAATACAACAAGACTGGCCTAAGTACCTGTTATGAATAGCAAGGCGTTTATGCAAGCTAGGAGCTAATAGAGAAATAAGCTTAGTATGGAGAAATGAAACACGAGTTTACAATTACATTAAGCTCGAGAAAAAGAACCGTTAAATTTATTGATTACAAAGAAATAAATTTAACGTTACATTTCAAAATTAATTCAAAATAAAGAGATCGCACTCACTCGCTCACTCAGAAGCTAAACTCTTAAACCTAGGAAAATACGAAAAGGAAATACTGGTTAGAGAGTGGACCAAGCGGATGACTGGGTGTCGTCACTGAGGAAGAACACTGCCACACACAACCTGCCTCTGTGGCGCTCGAATCTTGACTGACTAACTCGTGGGAAAGAAGGGAGCGCTATGGCCGCATTTCTAACGGTTAGAATGAGCGAAACGCGCCCAAAACAAATCGCTCAGCGGGAGCGCTAATGTCTTGCACAAAGACGATCACTTATGACAGTGAAAAATTGATTTGAAAAGACTCCCGACCGAATGAGCGGTTAACTGAACGATAACTGGGATTCCACTAGAGTTCGCGGTTTCCCACAAAAGCCAATGTCACTAGCCGACTCGTGAAACCTTCCTCACTTTCCTCTCTACCCCTCTTCCAATTCTCTCACTCCTTCACTTTCTTCTCCAGCTCCCTCTTTATGCTTCATTACTCCCTCATTCTCACTCCCCCCCCCCGTCACCTTCCTCCCCTATCCCCTTCACTCACCTCGCTATCCTCTCGCTTTCCTCTCCTATCCCTCACCTTCCTTTCCAACCCCCGCCCACTTCTATCCCTTTCCTTTCCTCACCTACCCCTCTCACCTTCCTCTGTTAGCCCCCCTCACTTCCATTTCCTATCCTATCCTCACTCACATCCCCACTCCCACACCCAGAAACACCACCCACCCCTCTGCTACCAATACCTTAACTATCCCCAAATTCCTTTCCTGCCACTCCCACCTTCATTCCTCATACATTATTCTCTCCCTAGATCGACACCCGCGCCACAGTTTCTTATAATAACTGCTCAACAGAAACAGTCGATAGTAAAAACATTATGTACACATGTAAATTTCTTTATGATACGTATTACAACATTACAGGTCTCAACTACCAATGCTGTTTATTTCCAAGACGACTCAAAGGAGTTTGTGAGATACCAGTATACCTTAAAACATTTTTACGATGTGTGGACGCTTTTATTTTTTAGAACTCCAGATGTGATATATAGCATTTCCTCTTTCGTCTTCCAAATAATTTTAATATTTTCTCCAATAAGCAGGAGGTTTTTCCTCTATTCTTTCTGCCAGCGATTATGCCGCAGTGATCATTCTTTTTCTGTGCCTGCCCTCCTCTCTTCCTATTTATTCCATCTTTCCTGTCACTTCGTATTGCATTTCTTTCCTTTACAGGTGGCTTTACATTGAGTGACAAGCCAACTGGTTTCCTGTAAGCTAAGAAACCATTTACAAAGCTGGGTGGTAACCAAATAACCAAACCATACATGCTCCCTACGTGTCAACAAGTGGGTTGGTGGAGGGTTAGTGCCCCTCCCTGTAAAACAAATAACTCAAAGTCAAATGGCCACTCCTTACGGGATTATGGCGTCTGGCAATAGATAGATAGATAGACAGAGTGGTGAGAAATCCTCTTTTCTTTTCGTTCGTTTTCTAAAACAGGATGGTTGGATCGTTAGTGTCCCGGTAATATGTCTTACCCAAAAGCACAACCTCGTTCTAGGCAAACAGGCCCAAGTACTAAGTGGGTGTGATGTGTGCAACACATACATCACATACACACTCCAAACCTACGCCAAGCCCACACCACACCCACATTTCTAGATCCACATCACACCCACGTCCCTACACCATCACCCTTGCACCAACATTACTACACCAGTGCACCGACTTTATACCCACATCTTTACACTCATACCTACACCCATACCCCTACAATCACCCCTACACCCACATCCCTACAATCATACCTACACCCACACCCCTACAATCATACCTACACCCACACCCCTACACTCATACCTACACCCACACCCCTACAATCATACCTACATCCACACCCCTACACTCATACCTACATCCACACCCCTACAATCATACCTACATCCACACCCCTACACTCATACCTACATCCACACCCCTACACTCATACCTACATCCACATCCCTACATTCATACCTTCACCCACACCTCTACACTCATACCTACACCCACACCCCTACACTCATACCTACATCCACACCCCTACACTCACGTTACAAATGATTTAATGATTTCTTACAAAACAGACTGATATCCTGTAAACTGGATATTACAAACATTATATAAATGTTAGGTAAATATTAGTGTATATATAATAGCGTGTAAGTGTGAAACCGTTAGTGGTCTACGTGACAGAATGTATGCTGTCATCTGGCGCCGTATTGGAGTTATTGCTGATCAACGTCTATGGAGCTAGGAGGTAGAGATGCGCGCCGGTTAACCCTGCAGTTCAATTTTAGGCCTCAGGCGGGGCACATCTGTTAACATCTAGTTCAGAATAAAGTAGTGTAAAATGCACTGGACGTTGGGCACACCCATCTGACTTGTATTCTGGTAACAACACCTACACCCACACCCCTACACTCACACCTACACCCACACCCCTACACTCAGACCTACGCCCACACCCCTACACTCAGACCTACACCCATACCCCTACATTCACACCTACACCCACACCCCTACACTCACACCTACACCCAGCCCACTCCCCACCCACGTGCCGCCACCACCACCCTAACCCCTTCATCCCAGGCCTCACCATTCAATTATTGTTCTAAATGAAGAGGAAACGAAGCCTAACACGTCGCTATCGCCACTTCCGCACCCAGTCCTCCCATCCCACCAACCCATTGCCACTGCTACTACCATGATGCTGCTTTCACTGTTCCTGTTATCAAAACTACCGTAACTATATCTCCATCATCATCATCATCATCATCATCATCATCATCATCGTAGTCAGCACCCATACCAGCAATTAAGATGGCAATCATCATCTTCATCATAATCTGCACCCATACCAACTACAATGACGGCAACCATCATCATCATCACCATCATCATCATCTGCACCCATATCAACAACAACGACGGTAATCAACATCATCATCATTTGTATCCATACCACCAACAATGACTGCAATCATCATCATCATTATCATCATCATCATCATCTGCTGCTGCTGCTGGTGACAGTATCAACACCTGCACCAATTACTTCCTCTTGGTTGAATAAAATCACCTGACGTCAGCAGGAGCAAAATACCAAGTAGTACCGATAAGGCGAGGGTTAATGGCGACACTATTAACACTCTCAGGCCACAACACTTAATCCTTTTGAAGTTATCTGGTTTTAAGAAAAATACAGAACTAGAATTATCTCCATCATGGTATTGTTAATCTTAACATTTCGTCCATTAATTTTATTAGTTTCGTTTTTAGATTCTGTACTCACTTGATGTAGTGTTGCCTACTTCTTCCTTAGCCTTTATCATTTTTTTTCTGTGCCTGCCCTCCTCTCTTCCTATTTCTCCCATCTTTCCTGTCACTACTTAATGTTTTTCTTTCCGTTACAGGTGGCTTTACATTGAGTGACAAGCCTAATGGTTTCCTGCATGCCAAGAAACCATTACAACGCTGGGTGGTAACCACATAACCAAATCATACGTGCTCCCTGCATGTCATGTGCGTTGGTGGAGGGTTAGTGCCCCTCCCTGTAAAACAAATAACTCAGAGTCAAATGGCCACCCCGTGCGGGATTGTGGCGTCTGGCATTGGATGGATGGGATGGACAATTTTATCATCCCTGCCCTACGCCTCCCCTCCACCTCTGTCTTTGCTTCCTTTCATCCATGAATTACCCAGTACATCGGTCTTCTATATTTTACCTCTATTCCTATTTGTAGTAATTGTACATCTAAAAATGTTTATCTATCTATCTATCTATTTATGTAAAAAATTCCAGTATCTCCATAAATCGATTTTTTGTTATCATTTTCGTTTCCATACTCAACTTTTTTTTTATTTACTTGTATCCTGTGACACACTTCAGCTTAAATATAGCATACCATTTCCCCCAAACACTTTTCCATTTTCTATTTAGTCCTCTCCTTTTTGACCGGCTTACACATTCATCTTTTTCTCTCTCCTCCCCTCACCTCTTCATTTGTTTCCTTTCATCCATTTTCCCTTTCATCCCCTTCAGTCATCCCCTCCTTTCCCCTCTCCACTTAGATCCTGCCTCTTTCTATCCTACCACTCTCTATCAGTTTTCTCCTATCCAGTCGATCCATCTCTTTACTCCACAACTCAGTCTATCCTCCCCTTCTCTATATCTTTTTATACAATATATCCACCTACTTAACGTCCTTCCGCAACCGTGTGTGTGTGTGTGTGTGTGCTCTCTCTCTCTCTCTCTCTCTCTCTCTCTCTCTCTCTCTCTCGAAAGACTGTTAGAGGAAAGATATTCCCCACGTACAAGTTTGGTAGGCAGCAGATGGCATAACAAAGTGGAAATTCCACACACACACACACACACACACACACAGGCTCCGCCATTACCCAAGCCACTCAACACAGGTTTAGTAGGTCGTCTGCCGTGTTGACACACACCACCAAGGAAGGCTTTTTCGTGGGGTAAGGAGGCTCCCTATTACCTGGTCCTTACCTGTTTATTCTGCCTTTGGTGCATTAATATTTCCTTGTAATATTCTACATCTGTTGCATCAATATTTTTTTGCATTTCGTTTTATCTTTGCTAGTCTATAAAGGAAAAAAAAAACAATAATAACCTGTAACATTCAAAATAAAAGACAAATAACACACAAAATAACAATAACGTGTAACAGGCCAATTAAAGGACTTAATAACACAAGAGGACGGTAATTTGTAATATGGAAAATAGTTCGTTATGAAGGAGGTTCTCTAGTACATCTTCTAAACTATATATGATTTATTTATAATTGTTTTGCATGTCATTTACAGATTATTAATAGAAATAAATAACACAAATATTTAAAAAAAAAAAAAAACAAGACGGAGACCGAGTCACCTTAGCCGACTATACGCTTTTTCTTCTAACTTGGCCTAAAATTGCCCTCTATCCACCTTAGACGGTGAGATGTAACAACAGATTAACAGTAGAATATGGTGCTAGTCACGAAGAAGTGCTATGGAGAGGACGTAGGGGAGTAGCACTGTCTTTTTCTGCCAATGAGCTACGTAAAATTTGCAAAAGGGCAAAATTCTGGGCCAAGTTAAGATGCAGGAACTATAAGATACAAGTCCCAGTCTGCCTGAGATGGCTGCACGGGTGGGTACATCTGGAAACTATCTCCACTTCTCGTAAAGAGTATTTGGCTGCATTTCTGTGTGCCTCTGTATGTGTTGCCTCTTCCTCAGCGAGTACCTTAACTCTCTCTCTCTCTCTCTCTCTCTCTCTCTCTCTCCAGTCTATCTATCTACCTATTTCATCAACTCCTTCATTGCGGTTGGAGCTCGTAGATATTTTATTCAGGAAACCACTAAAAAATTTCATTCAGCTGAGAGAAATTTTGAAACTAGTGGCTTCAAGAACAATGTCTAGTAATGCTTTCTCTCCTTCTGACATCCGTAAGAATACTGCTTAGGTTAATAGCAAACGACATTGTTCAGTCGAGAAAACTAAAGTAAAAAGGTTGCACTCCTGTATTCTGAGGAAAAACTATTGATATGAAAGCCGCACTAGCCAGTAACACGTTCAGGCTCCTATGACCCACTCCTAGCTAATAAAATCGTCTGGTGAAAGGTGGAATGGGATACTGGAGTTGTACTAATTATAGGAGGATCAGTGGAGTGTTAATTCTGAAGCTCCTATGGCACATTCCTAGCTAATTAAATTGTATGCTGTTACACGGAATAATATATCAGAGCTGTCCCGACCATAACAGGTTTAACTTTCGACAGTACACACACACACACACACACACACACACACACACACACACACACACACACACACACACACACACACACACACACACACACACATTAAAATATAACACAGCTCACGATTCGCTTTTTTTTTTTTTTGGTGGTGGTGGTGGTGAGACCACGATGAGATGGACAATCCCACTGCTATGAATGATGCAGCAAAACTACAAGTAAATCTTAGGTGAAAGATAAGTCACCTGGGAACAGCGTAAGGATTCCAGGGGCTTGTGTATGTGGGGCGGTGAGTGGGCGGTTGCTCTCTCTCTCTCTCTCTCTCTCTCTCTAGGCGTCATGGTTACTAAAAACCTACAACCATATCAGCTGAGTATTAATGCGAGAAATAAAACACATAGGGTCCTAGGATTTACTTCGCGAAGCGTGAGCAATAGAACATCGAAAGTAATAATGCAACTTTATCTAGCATTATTAAGGCCACATTTAAACACTGCCGTGCAATTTTGGCGTTCGTACTATAGAATGGATGTAGATTTGCTTGAAAAGGTACAGAGAAAAACGACAAAAATGATACATGATGTTCGGAACCTTTCATATGAAGAAAAACTGAAAAGACTAAATTTGCACTCACCAGAAAGGCGTAGAGCAGAGTAGGGGGAGACTTAAATGAGGTGTGCAAGTGGATAACGCGAATAAATATGAGAAACATTAGCAAGGTACTTCAGTGAGCATGCAGGATAGAACGCGAACTAATGGTTTCAAACTAGATAAATTCCGTTTTAGTAAGGTCATAGGTAGAAATTGGTTTGCCAATTGAGTAGTGGATGAATGGAATAAGCTACCTGGTGATGTAGTTGCTGCCCTTTCCATTTACAGTTTCAAGCTTAGACTAGATAAGCCTACGAGATGCAAGGGTAGAATGTAAAAAAAAAAAAAATCTCCCAATGACCAGTACTAATTCATTCTTTTCCCTTTTCACGTTTCACTAAGATAGCCTCTTTTCTCCTTTCTCACTTTCCTGTAAAGTTGCCACCAGTTTTTTTATAATGCGTTTTTTTTTTTTTTTTTTTTTTAACCTGTTTCCGCACGTGGGTTTGGTGGGCGGGGGAGAGCCTTCATCTTTGCTATCCTTGTCTTATCCTTGTAGTATGGTCACACACTTGTAGGAGCTGCCTAGCATGGGTCAACTGGCCTACCGCACTACTGTAATCCTCTCTTCTCATGTTCTTACGTTCTTATATAGCGCCTCTCTCTCTCTCTCTCTCTCTCTCTCTCTCTCTCTCTCATATACGAAAAATTCCAATTTGCACCGCTGGAAAAATCTGCGATTTTTGCTTTCAACTTTTTCTCCTCCTCACTTCCTTTATCCTCTTCTTTCCGCATCCATTCCTCCTCCATTTCGTGTTCCAGTTCCCTCCACTTCTGGCACACATTTCTAGTTTTATTCATTTCTAATTCCTCCATTCTAGTTTTTTCTTTTTCTAATTTCCCCCATTTTTCCACATTTCCTTCATCGCTCATTTCTGCCTGTGTTCCTTCTCCATTCTTTACCTGGTTTTCATGTCTCGCCGTTTTGGACTGGCGGCAAATTGTATTGTTAAAAAAAAAAAAAAAAGCGATTTCTGGTTTTCCTCTTTCCCCTCCATTTCAATCCCCTTATCCTCTCCGTTCCGCTTCTCTTCCTCCTCAGTTTCATTTTCTTCCTCCTCCTTCTCCTCCCTTCTTCTCTCTCGCGGAATCCTTCTAGAACTGCGGCGGAGAATTCCTCATGCAAGATAACAGCACGAGAGGAAGGGAAGACGGGCAGGGAAGAGGAACCAAAGGAGTCAAGGAAGGGAGTGAGAGAAGGGTTGAGCTAGACAGATAGGAAGGCAGGAAAGGTAAGACAGGGATAAAATAACATACAGTGCAATGAAAGGACTGAGAGTGTCGTTCAGGTGGGCAGGAAGGAAACGAGGAAGGGCAAAGATGTGGATAATAAAGTAAACTGTAGAAACAAATTAGCGTCATGTTTGTTGGTGGCAAAGGCTTGGTAAAGTGAGAGATGAAATAAATATGAGAGAGAGAGAGAGAGAGAGAGAGAGAGAGAGGGGGGGGGGAAATATAGCAAAAACTAACAAAAGAGGAAAGGACAGGAGTGGGAGTGAACACGGTAGCTTGGTATGGAGGTTGGGAGGGGAAAAAAAAAGGAACATGAAGGAAAATACAAAATCATCAAAGCACACGTGGCAGAAGATAGGCAGGAGGGGAGACCGAGACGAGAGAGGTAAGAAAAGCATATAGAACCGGAAACATGGACGGAAGGGAGAGAGTGGTTGAGACTGTAATGGAGGAAGGAAATAATATAAAAACATAGATTTAAAAAAAAAAAAAAAAAAAAGAGGAAGCGAGAGAGTGCTTAGATAAGAAGAAACTGAGACTAAAAAAGAGAAAACAAAGAAAACGAATCAGAGAGAAAATGCTAAAAAAAAAAAAAAAAAATGAAGAAGAAGAATCAAAACGGATCACTCATGAAGTAGGAGCCAAATATTTGGCTTTACCCTGTGATCCTGATATTTGAAAGATTAATTTCAGTATCAGATTACTTCATCCTTGCCTAAATCTTAACTCCTGTACCAACTTGGCTCAAATCACATCAAGAGTGAGCTGACTTTGCCCAGTGACCTATATCTCTGACATTTTCCGGTGACCATTAAAGGACTGTTAACAAAAACGATTCTTTTTTACGCTCCTTTACTCTGAACATTTCCACAAAGCTTACCTTATATCGGAAAAATGCTGTTTATATTGGCCTTATCATGTGAGCCTGACCTTCGACATCACTGATCTTGCAAGCAATAGGTCAATTTCCTGGATGCCTCTAAACTTATCCACCAAGTTGGATCCAAATCAGATCAAAACTGTTTTATTTCTTCACTCCACACACAAGCACACGGGTCGAAATTTGACCTTACCTTGTGACCTTGACCTTTGACTGATTGTTTTCAACACTAAAATTCCTTCTTTCTCGCCTGACACTAAACCTTTCCACTATAGTCGGCTTAAATCAGATTAAAATGCATGTGATCTTTATTTCCAACCTTGGGCTATGACACTTCCCTGTGACCTTGACCTTTGTACTCAAAACCGAATCCGTTCCTGAAAATTTGGTTGAAATTGGATAACAAGTTGATCACAGAACCAAAGCTCAAACACCTACACCCTGTCAACACCCAAGAACACTGTCAACCAATACCACTCTAACAACACAACCATCAACACAAACACATGAACCACTTTCCACACACACACACACACACACACACACACACACACACACACAATAACCAACAGCACAAAGAACACCTCCCTCCTCAAACACCAGCACATACAGTTAACACAATAAACGCCTCTGTTTGCCTCCCCACCAGCAGCAAATTCTCCTCCTGCCAGCTTATGTCCATCAACACGCTGGGAATTATTCACGGCGGCTGCAGACGAGAGGGGAGAGGAGACATGGGGAAGAGGGAGACGAGAGGAGAAGAGAAATGGAAGAGGGAGAAGAGAGGAGGAGAGAATTGGACCAGGGATAAGAAAGGAAGAGAGAAATAAAGAGGGGAGAAGAGAGTGGAAGAATGAAGGGTGAGGGAGATGAGACAGGGGGAAGATGGAGAAGGGACGAGAGAAATGGAGAAAGAAAAGAGGTGGAGATACAGAGGAATGAAGGAGGAAGAAAAAAGACGAAGAGAGGAGGGTGGGGGAGAGGAGACAGGGGGAAGAGGGAGAAGAAAAGAGGAGAGAAATGGAGGAAGGAGAAGACAGTAGAAGAGAGAAGGGTGAGGAAGAGAAGACAGGGAGAAAAGGGAGAAGAGGGATGGAGAGAAATAGAGGAGGGGAATGAGAGAAGGAGAAAAATGGAGGTGGATGAAGAAGAGATAAACGCAGGAAAATGGATAGAAATGGAGAAGAGAGAAGGAGAAAAATGGAGAAGGAGAAAAATGGAGAACGAGAAGAAAGGACAGGGAGAGAAATGGAGGAGGGAGAAAAGAGGAGGAGAGAAAAGGAAGAGGGAGAGGAGAGAGACAAATCCAAGAGCAAGAGATGGAAAGCAAAGAGAACAGCGAGAACAAGGAGAAAAAGAGAAAGGGAATAGCAAAGGAAGAAGAAAGGGAAAAGGGAAGACGAGAAAAAGAGAATGTGTGAGAAGAGAAGGCCAGGGAGACAAGGTGAAACTGGAGGTGAAAGAGAAAAGGAAGAGAGGGTGAGGGTAGGAAGCGAGAGAGAGAGAGACTGGCGGGGGGGGGGGATGTTACAAAGACTGCAGGTGATTAGGACTCACTAAAGTTGGCTGACTTTGTTCTCAAGTGGAGTAAGCAGCGGGGGATTCAGAGTCTTAATTATGAGCGAATTATGACTCTCTCTCTCTCTCTCTTTCCCCACGGCTTTGTACTTTACTCTAGCTAACTCCTGGCGATTTTAATTGCTTTTATTCAGCTTCTCCTCCTTATCTTTAATTTTCCTCTCACAAATGATTCGAAAAATCTCGGTCTTACTCCTGCGATTTTATTCAGCAATTCCTTACAGTCTTGGCGCGCCCACAACTTAAAGGTCTTGGTTTTCAGTAACGTCTAAGGTTTTTACTCAGCTGGTCGTCCTTGTCACGGGGTTTTTATAATAACACAGTAATTTTAAAATAAATGGTTGTATGTTATTTAAATTGATAATAATATTCAATAATATTGAAGAGCAGGGACAATGATTGTCTTACTAAATCAAACAACGATTACTTTACGCTGGCCTGCTTCGCACGATTCTCTCAGAACGAGAATTTACAAACTTTCTCAACAGTACACAGCAGAGACTAATTACTCACAATTGCTGAATTAGTACTGTTAGCCTCTGGAGAAAGTTACTTCACCCCTGACAATAAATAACTAATACTAATAATAATATCAGGTCCTTGCTGATGCATTAACTCCTAGGTGGCACAACGGATTTTAAGTTAATACAAGACTGGTCTAAGTACCAGTTATGAATAGTAAAACGTCTATGCAAGCTAGGAGCTATGTGGGAAATAAGCTTAATTACGGAGAAATGAAACAAGAGTTTACTTTACATTAAGCTCAAGGAAAAGAACTGTTAAATTTATTAATTACAAAAATAAATTTAACGTTATATTTCAAATCAAATCAATGAGACGCACTCACTCACTCACACAAAAGCTAAATACTTACGCCTAGAAAAAAAAAACACCTTAACTAAACTCTTAAAACTAGGATTATACAAAAAGGAAATACCGGTCGATGAATGCTATGTATCACCCGGGGGGGGTGGGAGGACTGGATTAACTGTCTCAGTGGAGCTTGGGTGCTAGCGACCTCTCACACTTCTTGGAGCACAGGACCTTCCTCCGTCACAACAAACACTAGACTGAATTCAAATAATGCATAGGCAGAACGCACAAGCCACCGGAATAAGGCGTGGCTAACGGTTGAGGAGAGCAGGGGCGACCAATAAAGAAACAATTGTATCGCTCAGTAGAGCACTTAGTGACGTGCATTAAATCGGTCACTTTTAAACAGTGACGAATGTTTTGAAAAGTATACCCCAAAATGGAGGGAGAAACGGTTAGCTGAGCGATACACAGTGAGTTTTCCACTAATAGTTCGTGGCTTCTCACAAAACGGAAATGTCGCGAATTGATTCGTGACATTACGCCCCTACAAAATTAAATTTTTTCCTTATGGGAAAAAATTTGTGGATATATATATATATATGTATACATCCTAAGTCATTCACACAAGATTCACACTGTGGTGTGTGTGCTATCCTGCTACAGGAGAAAATCGCAGTCGCCAGTGAGCGAAAAAAACCTCGTATTTACGTTAATAAAAGCAAGCTTGAGGGAAAAACTCCGTGACGACGGTGAAAATCCTGTACTCAGGTCAAACTGAGCGAAAAGTCGCTACATTTACACTGACAACTAATTGTTGTGTAGCGTGGTGTATGTAATACATGGTGTAGGTGTGACAGTTGTAGTGTAACTGTACCTACGTGTAAAATGACACAGTAAATAATATGGCGACGACAAAGGCAGAGGAGAAGAGGCGGCAGCGTGCGGCAGATGATCAGCTGGTCCGCACAGCAAAACTGCTACACCCATTGCTGAACCTGCAAAACCAATTGAGGTGGAGCATCAAAAGTGTCAATGAGACAAAATTTTATCATGTTACAATTACTCTCTCTGCCTAGCAGTCAGTGCTACGACGTACATTCGAGGTCGCCATTAATTATAGCACACGATTATGGTTGGCAAGTTGAGAATCCTTGTGCAAACTCGGGTCTTCCATAGCCTCGAACTGCACACGGGTCCTCAACCTGTGCCTTAACCTACAGTACTTATATTAATATCGGGAAGCTGAGAATCCTTGTGCAAACTTGGGTCTTCCATAGCCTCAAGTCGCCTCTGCAGAGTTCTCACTTCCCCCTTAACCTACAATACAATACTTATATTAGTACCGGGAAGCTGAGAATCCTTGTGCAAACTTGGGTCTTCCATAGCCTCAAGTCGCCTCTGCGGAGTTCTCTCTCGAACTTCCCCCTTAACCTACAGTACTTCTATTAGTACCGGGAAGCTGAGAATCCTTGTGCAAACTTGGGTCTTCCATAGCCTCAAGTCGCCTCTACGGAGTTCTCTCTCGAACTTCCCCCTTAACCTACAGTGCATATATTAGTACCGGGAAGCTGAGAATCCTTGTGCAAACTTGGGTCTTCCATAGCCTCAAGTCGCCTCTCAACTTCCCCCTTAACTTACGGTACATAATATATATGTACAGGCCCTGGACATAATGTGTCCTGTGGGGCCAATGGGCGAGACGTCAGGTCTGCACCCACTTCACCACTACCCTGTCTCTCAACTGACTCAGAGATTACAGGTGTAGTTACAAATGGCACAGGAAGGGCATGTCCCTGATTAGTGGTGATACTTTGGCACACATTGCAGGAACGGACAAAACTATCTATGTCTCGTCCCATCCCTGGCCAGAAAAAGTCAGCTCGGATACGGCCCTGGGTCTTCCTTTTGCCCACGTGACCTCCTGAGGCTGAACAATGACCCCATTGTAACACTGCTAGGCGGTACTTGGCGGGAACGACAAACTGCAGTCGAACCTCGCCCTCGGGTGTTTGTGACTCACGGTAGAGCCGTCCTTGTTTACGAAGGAACTTGGCTCGACCTCCCCGTGAATACTTTATCACTCGACCCTTTTGTTTGTTCCGCACGGCAGCAAGTGTCGGGTCAGAATGTTGTTCTTGCACAACAAGTTGACTACACATCAGATCTTGCGGCGATTCAATGATCACTGGGGTGACACAGTCTAGAGCCTCAGTCATGGCTCGTGTTACCGCAGCAGCCGAAGTCTGAGTAGCGTCATCGGAGCAACTATCCTTGACTCCATTAATATTTCCAATGATGAGTTCAAATAAAGGTTCTGGCATGACAACTGCAAGTGTCGTACCAGTATAAAATGGAGATGCCACCTGGATACATGCCTCAGGGAACAATCTCACTGATCCATCAATAAGCTTTGCATGGATCTGTCGACCTGTATACTGCTCAGGCCGAACTAAACTCTGCTTAACAGAGCAACCTGAGGAACCATTGTCTCTCAGGACCTTCACAGGAATGCCTCCCACAAACCCTGGCTGTACAAGGAAGGTACTGTCACCTGTGGTGGGGCCTGTGGAGGAAGCAGCTAGCCACTCATGAGGCTGCTGAATTGATGTGGCAAACATTGTGCCTTGAGGGTTATATTGGGAAGATGGAACATTGGCCATCTGTGGAGGGGGGTTCACTGTCACTGTGGGACTAGTGAACTGTGGGGAAGTACCCACACTGGTAGGGACGTGACCACCAGGCTGCTGCTGAGGAATGAAGGCTGCATTCGCTTCCTGCCTCTTTTGAGCTGGTGGTGAAAAAGTTTGTCCCGACGGTCGGTTGCGTGGCTGATACTGCTGCTGATTAGGGTACTTGTTGTACCCCTTCCACTCAGGTTTCTGAGTGTTTTGCCCCTGGTCCTTCCACTGCGGTTTTGGACCTTGGCCATTATTCTGAGAACGGCCTTGGTGCTGGGATTCAGTCTGAGACGGCTTCCCAGACTTGGCAGTATCTTTTCTGCTCCAGGTGTTTTGCTTACGAGCTTGATACCCGTATGCAATAAAGAATGCATCAGCCTTTTCTGCCATTTGGCTAGCATCTTTCACCTGGCAGATCTTAAGCTGTGCTATGAGCTCAGCAGGCCACGACCTTTCTAGCTGTGTACGCAGCATAAGGTCAATTATCCCCTCACGCGTGGAAGGAGTTTCATCTTTCTCCATCCACTCATTTAAGCTGTGAGACGATCAAGGAACTGAACAGCTGTCTCCTTGTCTTGGAGACGAGCTCGCATGAACTGAACTTTGGCGTCGTCTACTGTGAGACCATACGCCTTAATGAGTGCAGCTTTCATCATCTCATATGTGAGATTGTCTCCACGAATTCTGTGGAGAATATCGAGGGCAGGGCCCTCAAATAGGCTAAGAAACTGAAGCCGCTTAGCTGCCTCATCCAGTTGATAAAAGTCTGCCATGTCCTCAAAACGAGCCATGTACGGCTCGATTCGCTCGCTTTCCTTGTATGAAGGAAGCTTGATGTGTGGGGTCGCCAGGACATGTGCAGGGAGAACGCTCGTGGAGCTTGGACCAACTGCAGCAGACGTGTCTGAAGCCAAGGAATCTCGCTTGAGCTTCAGCACTTCAAGTTCATGTCTCTCGCGTGCTTCTCGCTCGGCACGTTCGTGTTCTCGTTCTCTGTCTCGTTGTTCACGCTCGTATTCGCGCTGTTCTCGCTCTTGTACTAGCTCGTGTTCGCGCTGTTGTCGCTCTTTTTCTAACTCGAGCTCGCGTTGTTTTTGTTCGTGTTCACGCTGTTCTCGCTCATATTCGCGCTGTTCTCGCTCACGTTCACGAGCGTCTTTCTCACGTTCTTGCTCGTAATTGAACCGTGAGAGAACGTAACTCTGTATTTTCTCTGGGTCAGTGAGACCCATATCTTTGGCTTCCTGTACATAAGCACTGGCTGCCATGATGCTAATTTATTAAGCAAACGAAACTGAGCACTGACTACTTCGCAAACGAATACTAATAAATACAAATAAAGAATACAGACACAAGCTAGTGGTGACCAGTCTTATCTAGTTAACTGGCAAAGAATAAATAAAAAATGTAAATGACTGGGAAGACTCAATAATAAACACAATGGGTACGCGACTTCCCAGGAGCGAATAAAATCGTCTGGCGTTACCAAGAATAAACTAGAGTTAAGTACTCTATTGATTAATAAAGCAAAAACTCACTTGCTAAATTAACGGTAAACACCAGTAAACTTGTGCCTATAAACTTTAATAATAAATACCTAAATATGAATGAGTGAGCACTATCTCGTGAATAGCTTTAGAGCTAGGAGTTAATATCCTGGAATGAGGTCGCCAATTGTCACGGGGTTTTTATAATAACACAGTAATTTTAAAATAAATGGTTGTATGTTATTTAAATTGATAATAATATTCAATAATATTGAAGAGCAGGGACAATGATTGTCTTACTAAATCAAACAACGATTACTTTACGCTGGCCTGCTTCGCACGATTCTCTCAGAACGAGAATTTACAAACTTTCTCAACAGTACACAGCAAAGACTAATTACTCACAATTGCTGAATTAGTACTGTTAGCCTCTGGAGAAAGTTACTTCACCCCTGACAATAAATAACTAATACTAATAATAATATCAGGTCCTTGCTGATGCATTAACTCCTAGGTGGCACAACGGATTTTAAGTTAATACAAGACTGGTCTAAGTACCAGTTATGAATAGTAAAACGTCTATGCAAGCTAGGAGCTATGTGGGAAATAAGCTTAATTACGGAGAAATGAAACAAGAGTTTACTTTACATTAAGCTCAAGGAAAAGAACTGTTAAATTTATTAATTACAAAAATAAATTTAACGTTATATTTCAAATCAAATCAATGAGACGCACTCACTCACTCACACAAAAGCTAAATACTTACGCCTAGAAAAAAAAAAAAACACCTTAACTAAACTCTTAAAACTAGGATTATACAAAAAGGAAATACCGGTCGATGAATGCTATGTATCACCCGGGGGGGGGGGAGGACTGGATTAACTGTCTCAGTGGAGCTTGGGTGCTAGCGACCTCTCACACTTCTTGGAGCACAGGACCTTCCTCCGTCACAACAAACACTAGACTGAATTCAAATAATGCATAGGCAGAACGCACAAGCCACCGGAATAAGGCGTGGCTAACGGTTGAGGAGAGCAGGGGCGACCAATAAAGAAACAATTGTATCGCTCAGTAGAGCACTTAGTGACGTGCATTAAATCGGTCACTTTTAAACAGTGACGAATGTTTTGAAAAGTATACCCCGAAATGGAGGGAGAAACGGTTAGCTGAGCGATACACAGTGAGTTTTCCACTAATAGTTCGTGGCTTCTCACAAAACGGAAATGTCGCGAATTGATTCGTGACAGTCCTAATCTTCCAAGAATTCAGAGGGGAAAAAATAATTGCTTCCTATTTTACTGCACTGGATAATTTTTTAATATTCCGTGGAGCCCAAATTATTACCAAATATTATACCGGTACAATTTCTTTTTACTTCCAGCTAACACCAGGGAATTTAATTTTTTCATTATTTTTTCCTGATCTATCGCATCTACTACGGAAAGTCTTAAATTCTTTTTTTAATATCAGCTAACGAAGACGGCCTTATACAGCTGTTTTTATTTATAATTACGAATATAAGCAAACGCTTTTATTTACCCATTTTCATAAATAATTCGAATTACAGACAGACGATTTCACAGACGATTTTACCCATTCTCAAATATAATTCGATTTACTGACAGATGATTTCACTCACAGACGACTTTATTTAGCAATTCTCATATAATAATTCCAACTACAAACAAACGATTTCATTCAGCTGTTCTTACACACTATTTCGTGTATTATAAAATGATACCACAGAGAGCAAGTTCGTATTTAATTCCAGGTAACGGTCGCAAATTTTATTCAGACGAAAAAAAGACAAAAAAAGTCCCCTTTTTTGAGGCAGATATAAAAAAATATATAC
The DNA here is from genome assembly GCF_032717465.1 of Coenobita brevimanus. Taxonomy (NCBI): domain Eukaryota; kingdom Metazoa; phylum Arthropoda; class Malacostraca; order Decapoda; family Coenobitidae; genus Coenobita; species Coenobita brevimanus. The sequence goes on from NC_136954.1 coordinate 20,535,930, forward strand.
ATTTTATCTAGGTAAGGTGTGACTATTTGAACGTCATATTCTAGTGTTAGACTATTGTGAACATTAAAGTGACCAAACACAAATAATTTAGCCCCTTCACTCTGATTACGTTTGTTGTTGGTGTACGCTTTGCAACATCCAGGTGATTTAATTTACGCAGGAGTGACCTTTACGTGTGAATGATTTAATGAACGTCGTACCTAACCCCTCCAGGTAGAAAAATATCACCTGATCTGAAAAAATCGCCTTGTTACAACCAAAATGAGGATGAAGTAGGTCTTAATGATCATAAGGTTAGACCGCTACTCTCACAGTTAAGGAAGCTTCCCAACACCTCACCCTAAGCGATTTACTTTGCTTATTAAACCTTTCCGTTGTCTTCTTGTTATTTACATCACTCTAGTATCACCACACTCTGCACGAATAACGTGCACGACGATCTCTGCCAGCCTCATCCCCCACCTCTGTTTTTTTCCTCTACCTATCACCTGATTCACTTCCTATCATTAGTTCTCTCTCTCTCTCTCTCTCTCTCTCTCTCTCTCTCTCTCTCTCTCTCTCTCTCTCTCTCTCTCTCTCTCATAATTATACAGCACTATGTCACAATAAAACACTATCAACTTAATCACAGTGTAAATTTCCATCACCACTCAGTTTCCAAAATGACCCCGACCTCAATGGACAATATTTTCACTGTTTCATAATGACCTGTAATTGGGGACTAATTATCCCTCTAACGACCTTGGAAGTCTCAATTGCCGGTTAATTTTTTTTTTTTACCACTTACCTCTTGTAATTTCGGCGTTAAAAAGCCTCCACTAAATAAATAAATTAGCTTAACCATTAACACTCAAGCGATGGAAATATTTACCTTCTTATTTCCTCTATCGCTACAAGATTTTATTCAGTTTAGGAATGGCTGTCAAAGGCTGCCAATTCCACCGATCTAATGGGGTAAACGGGAAATAATGATGTCTCTGACGATAATATTCCTTTTTAGTCTTGCTAGCGCCAGACAGTTTTATTCAACCCTGGGGAAACCTCTCGCAGTGTAGAGATTAAAAAAAAAAAAAAAAAAAAAAAAAAAGTCTTCATTAAAGTCGCGCAGCATAAAGAGTTCCAAAACTAATTTTAAAAAATCAAGTGGTGGCAAGAACAGAACGAAGATGACGTCCTGGGCTGAAGGGGTTAACTTATGGTAGTAATCAGGGCTAATACAGGCCATAGGACGTACTGAAGAGCGATATTCTTTGGTGTTGTAATATACTGCATGTATAATAATGACCGCTGTGCGACGCACTGCACTGATCCTATTATAATAATGTATCGTTTGTAATGGACATCACTGTTTGGAGTGATAATTATACAAGTGGCAATTACCAATACGCTTACTACACAGCAATGACCAAAATATATACACAGATTTTGCATACTTTTTCTGTACCTAATATATATTCAATGCACACACACACACACACACACACACACACACACACACACACATTATCTACTTATCTATCTATTTAGCTATCTATCTATCTATCTATCTATATACATACATATATATATATATATATATATATATACAGTACAGTACGAGAGCAGTAAGCACAGACTCGCTTATTATTTAGGGTTTATATAGTGAAGGGCGTGTGCATACATACACATGTACCCCCCCTCCTCCAACACACAACCTTGTGTTAGTATGACAGGAGGTCCCTGATGCACAAAGTTCAAGGTGGATGCTGGTGCAGGGTGGAAGAGTGGAGGAGGAAAATGGAGAGCGGAGGACACAAGGAGAAGTGGAGAAGGAGGGAAATAGATGAAAAGGGAGTAAGAAAGAATTATGGAACAAGGGAGTGAAGCAAAAGAAAGAAGAGAATTGGAAGAGACATGAGAAGTGGGAGGAGGAATGGGAAGGAAGCAGGGGAAGCGATGGTATGACAGGAAAAGGGTGAGAAAAGAGGGAGACATAAAACAGCATTGAGAGAAGTAAAAGGACATCACACACACGCGCACACACACACACACACACACACACACACACACACACACACACACACACACACACACACAGAAAAAGAGAGAGAGAGAGAGAGAGAGAGAGAGAACAGGAAAAAGGAGCAGACGAAACAGAGGAGAGGATTGGGAGAAAGGAAATTGAAGAGAACGGGAGGAGAGAGGGAGGAGGAGAGAAGAGGGAGGAGGAGTGGGGGTGGGGAGAGGAGAAGGAGAAAAGGGAGAAAGGTGAGAAGAGGGAGGAGAGAAGAAGAGGGTAAAAAGAGGAGAGAGGAAGGATGAGAGGGGGAGATGAGAGCAGAATGAAGTGAAAGGAAGAGGACATAGGATAAAGACAGCCCAAAAAATCGCGGGGGAGCGAGAGAAAAGAGGAGAGAGTGGAGGGAGGAAGAAGGGTAAAATGGGGAAGAAAAGTAAGGAGGCTGAGACAAGAGTGAGGGTTGAGACAAGAGGGAGGATTGAGAAAAAGAAGGAGGAATGAGACAAGAGGGAGGGCTGAGACAAGAGGGAGGGTTGAGACAAGAGGGAGGGTTGAGACAAGAGGGAGGGTTGAGATAAGAGGGAGGGTTGAGACAAGAGGGAGGACTGAAACAAGGAGGAGGGTTGAGAAAAAAAAGGGGGGGGGGGTTACTGAGAACAGCCAGTCGGGTATACTGTAAGGGAGACCGGGAGAGTAAATGAGGAGCGAGGCAGCAAGAGTGTTCAGAAGCGAGGACCTATGAAGAAAACGGATAGGTATGAGGGTAGGGATAAGAGGGGGAAACGGATTAAAAGGGATATGGGGAGGAGGAGAGAGAGCGGAGGGGATGAATAGGGTGGGAGATGAGGAAGGAAGACAGGGCGAAGAGGGGGAGAGATGAGAGCGGAAGATGGGGTGGAAGAGGGGCAAAGGTAGGAAGGGGAGTGGACTAAGTAGGACAGTCGGCACACTGGAAGAGAAATGAAATGGAACAGAAGTGAGAGGAGAGAGGAGAGACTGGAAGGAGGAGGAACAGGAGAGAGGGCAGACTGGAAGGAGGATGGACAGGAGAGAGGAGGGAATTGCAGGAGGAAGGAGAGAAACGAGAGGGGAGTGATGACGGAGGGGATGAAATGACTAGGCGGCAGTGGCACTCTGGGTGGAAGTTAGGGCAGCCCAGGCCGCCTCACACCGCATCACACTTCAAGCTGAGAGGTCCTTGTGGCCAGAGTAATTACCCACTTTCCACAATATTACACTCACAATCAGAATGAAATTTTCTACTCAGCAAATTATTAAAACGAGGCTCATAATCTTCACATACAACAAATGGTTCATACATTAAGTGAGAATTTGTTTTGGGTGGAACAATTATCTTGATGATGGAATAAAATACTAACAGTTAAAACTTTTCAATTTCTTACACTCAGTCAAAATTATACGTGCTTCATATTGTCTAATTATAAAGGAAGAACATACAGTGACCTGAAAGACTCGCTGAAAACCATCTTAAGTTTTTTTTTTTGGTACACTGAAAGCCACAATTATTCGCCAAATGTATCAAACTCACTAAGATTTAAGGCTCAGAGGTTGTTTTGGTTGTAGAAATTATGTAGTTAGCTTAATTCTACACTGACAATCACAACAATCATTTATTGTCTTAAATATCACAATCACAATTACAGTTTCCTAGTAAGCTGAATATAACATCGTGAGACACACAGACCACATCCTTAGCTTGGCTCATATTTTAAGCTGAGGGATCACTGTGGAATACATCACTAGTAAGCTGAACAGGACACTTGAAAGCCACAGATAAATGCAACAGCCATCAAATTCACTAATATATGAAGCTGACATCGTTTGCATTGATTCTTATTTACCTATTTATTAATCTGTCTATATATCTATCTATTTATATATTTAAGGATCTGGCTCTATGTAACCTTAAAACCCATGATTCGGGAGACGTCTTCTTCGATTTATTTTAGACACCATAATTTTTTTCTCATTCTGGGAGCGATTTTTCGAGCTGGGAAGAATGTATATCTTTTGTTATATTCCTTCAGTGCAAGAGGTCTAATTTAAACTGAATAATATTGCCCGATTTTGCAATAGTACACCAATAAAAGACAACACAACATGAAAATATTAAAATTACTCTTCTATCCTCGACAAGTTAGTCACATAAATCTAACTAGCTCATAATTCAAGCCGGAAAGTCGTCTGGTTAAAATAATTATCTCCGTACGCTAAAACACACACACACACACACACACACACACACACACACACACACACACACACACACACACACACACACACACACACATATTGTTGTTTTAAATCGTGGTATGATACAAAAACCCATCGCCTAAAAGCAAGTCCAGCAATGCACTCCAGCCAGCACTGAAAAAACTTAGGTGCAGTAAACAAAATTCCTCTCCACCCACCACTACTGCTGCCACCTGTCTCCAGCTGCACTACCACACACTTCCACAACTCCAAGCCAAAGTGACCACCACCACCAACACCACCGCAACGACAACAGAAACTACAATCAAAACATCCACCAAAATCACCACCACTACTACTACCACTACTACTACTACATCACCACCATCACAAGAACAGAAACCACAATCACATCTACCAATCACCACTACCACCACCACCACAACAAAGACAACAACAACCCCAGCATCCACCAATCACCACTACCACAATCATCACCATCACCACCACCGCCACCACTACCACAATCACCTCCTAAACAGCAACAAAAACAATCACCACAACAATTTCCCTCACAAGCACCACCAAAGGCAGCACCACATTCATCACGAATACCATCAAAATCACCACCTCTACCACCACCACAACAACCACCACCACCACCAGCACAAAAACAACAACATTCCCAGCCAACACCATCACCACCACCACCACCACCACCGAGCACCCTCACCATTAACCATTCTCAGCATCATCATCACCCACCACTCTCGCCACCATCCACCACAATCGTAAAATCCCCGCCACTCTCCCCACCACCATCATTATCATCATCACCACGCACTAAGCCCTCAACTGCTAGATATAATCCCAGTTGTAAAAACCGTCCGCCACCTTCACTACCCATTGTACCTGCAACAATAAAAACATTACAAAACTGCAATTTCCCTTAAAGCCTCTGCAACTCTTGAAAACTGAAAACAGTTGCTATTCTCCCGTACAAACAACAACTGCCGCGGCCGAGGTATTACCGTAAACGACAATAATACGAGGAAAATAAAATTCGGACTCACAAACACTTACTTCCCCTCCCCACCCTCAAAAACAAAATAAAATAAAATAAACAAAATAAAACAAAAATAAAGAATGACACGAACAATTAGTGAAACAAAGAAATCTATCTGTCTATAGCCCGACGCCCTAATCCCGCAAAGGGTAGCCGCAGACAAAACGCCTCCAAGTAGCTCTGTCACCCACCATTTGACTACCCTCCCCCCAACTCACCCCCCGCTCCCTCATATACCTCTCAACTCCATCCCTCCACCTCATCCTCGGTCTACCCCTCCCTCTCCCTCCCTCCACCTCACCTACATACACCCTCTTAGTCAATCTTTCATTCTCCATTCTCTCCACATGTCCAAACCACGTCAGTGTATTTCTCCTAATCTTCTCAACCATATCCACATCCACCCCACAGCGTTCCTTCACTTCTTCATTCGTCAATCTGTCCCTCCACGTCACTCCACATGCTCCTCTCAAGTAACTCATTTCCACTGCTCTCACTCTTGACTTGTTCCCCTCTTGCAAGATCCATGCCTCGCTTCCATACGTCAGGGTAGGGATCACAATACTATCATGCAGTGACTTCTAAACTTCCATACTCACCTCCCTATTTCTCAACACTGCTTTCAGTGTACCAACAACCTTCCTTCCCTGCTGTACCCTTTCACGCACTTCATCCCCCAAAGTTCCATCCCTACTCATCACACTACCCAAGTACTTGAATGCACTCACATTCTCCATATCCTCACCATCCAACCTCATTGCACACTCTGTGACTTCATTCCTCTCAAACACCATAACTTTACTTTTGTTTACATTAACTTTCAGATTCCTCCTCCTACACAATGTCCCAAATTCATTCATCAAACCTTGCAACTCCCATTCATCTTCACTCAACAGTACTGTATAATCAGCAAACAGCAACATCGGAAGCTTCCAAATCTCACCCTCATTCATTCGAGCCACCCCCACATCCACTGCCCTACCCTGCACCTCCTTTACAACCCCATCCATGTATATATTAAACAGCCATGGAGACATCACACAACCCTGTTTCAGTCCCACATTGAGATCAAAGAACTCACTCAGCTCACCATCCACTCGCACTGCAGCCCTAGCTCCCTCGTACATACTCTTCACAGCACTCAACAATTTCCCCTCCACTCCATATATTCTTAGTACTTTCCACATACCTTGCCTATCTATTCTGTCATAAGCTTTCTCCAAGTCCATGAAGGCAGCATACACTTTCCTTCCCTTCTCTAGATACTTCTCCACTAAACATCTTAGAACAAATATCTGATCTACACACCCTTTTCCCTTCCTAAATCCCCCTTGTTCTTCTCCAACTAGCTCCTCTGTCATATGCCTAACCCTATCAATGAGTATTCTACCATACATTTTACCAGTCACACTAAGCAGGCAAATACCCCCATGGTTACCACATAACTTCTCTCTCCCCTTTTCCTTTGTACAGAGGAACAATTATACCTGATTTCCAGTCCTCTGGAACCCTTCCCTCTTCCCAAGCCAATCTACACAACTTCCATATCCACTCCACAACAATCTCACCCCCATACCTAAGCATTTCACCACACACTCCATCAATTCCTGGGGCCTTTCCCAACTTAATCTTCTTCATCGCTTCCACTACTTCCGCCCTACTGATCTCTTCCTCCCTCCTCTCATCTCTTCTTCTCCCAGCCATTCCCCAACCACTTATACTCGCACTGCTCTCACTCTCTACATTCAACAAATCCTCAAAGTGCTCCTTCCATCTCCTCAGTTTCTCTCTCTTCTCCACCAACAATCTATTATTCCTATCTTTCACTTCCCTGCTATTTCCCCTTTCACACTGCCTTACTTTCTTTACCTCCTTCCAAAACAATTTCTTGCTCTCCCTCCATTTCACGCTCAGATTCCTCCCAAACTCTTCATCCACTTTCTTTTTACTCTCCTTCACCAGTCTCTTAACCTCCCTTTTCCCGCTCACATATACCTCTCTCTTCTCTCTCTCATCTTCTCCCCTACCTCTACTCGCCAGCCATTCACCATATGCCTTCTTCTTTTGTTCCACAGCTCGTTTCACCTCATCATTCCACCATGTTGTCCCTTGCATATCCTTGCATCTCCTCCTCATTCCACAAACCGCCTCACACGCAGCGCCTATCTCTTCCGTGAATATCTTACATACGTCTTCCACCCCTTCCATCTGCTCTAGCTCATACCTTCCCAATCTTTCTTCCACTATGCTCTTATACTCTGTCATTTTCTCACTATCTTGCAATTTCTCCACTCTTCTCACAGGAGTTGCTTCCTCCTGTCTTCCCCGTCTCCTCAACCACTTTCTTTGCAGCTCGACCTTAGCCATCACTAAGTGATGGTCCGAGACTCCATTCCCCCACCTTCTCCACACTCTTGCATCCAATACTTGTCTTCTCATTTGCTCATCCACACACACGTAGTCTATCATTGCCTTTCGTTCAACAAGTTCACCATCCATCCTCCTCATTACTCTCCATGTGTACCGGTGGATCATCTTATGCCGAAAGTAGGTGTTGGCTATTGCCAACCCCTTTCCAGCAAAGAAATAACTAAGTAAAAAAAAAAAAAAAAAACTATTGCCTGCTTTTTCTGGCCACCTACAAATGCAACAAACAACAACACCACAGAAGCACAACCGCTGGCACGAACACACCCACTTGCAAGAAGGACCACTCACAGACAGCAACAGCCGCGCCCATCAACCGGACTAAGGGCCCAGTATTTGACTTTGCCCTGTGACCTTGACTTTCGACAGATTATTCTCAAAACTGAAGTACAGTACTGTACATCGTTCTTGCCTAATCCTTAACCCTTCCACCAACCTTGGTTCAAATAATATCAAAACTGAGTTAACTGTCCGATGACCTTGACCTTTAATCTTTCTCTGTGACCTTGATCTCCGACTCACTATTCTCAAAATCGATTCACTTTATCCTTGTTTTTTACCCGAACTTTCCACAAACTTTGGTTAAAATCAGAGATAAATCGCTGAGTTATTTTGTTAAGGAGCACATACACAGGTCGAACTCTGCCTTTGCCCTGTGACCTTGACCTTTGATTGTTCCCAGAACTGAATCACTTAAATCTTGCCTTACTCTCCTAGTTTGATCTAAGCCGAATGAAAACTGTTAAAGCTGATTTTGTTAGGTCACTGTTTGACCTACCCTGTGGCCTTGACCTTTAGCCTATTGTTCCGAAAATAACTGGTTTAATTAGGCTATACGCTATCCCTCAACCCTTCCACCAAGTTTTGTTAATATCGGAGAAAAAATTGAGTCAATCTGCACACACACACACACACACACACACACACACACACACACACACACACACACACACACACACACACACACGCACACACACACACTGCTTACTTCTTTTCAACCCATCTAAGCAGAAGAGCTTATTGGGTTGGGGAAGAAGACAGGCGTGGAGGGTGAAGGTAATAGGATCCTGGGCTTGTCTGGCTCATTCACGGACAGGATTACCCCGCGGCGCAGGGGTAGGGGGGAAGGCTGTAGGGGGGAAGGTGGAAGGCTGTGAGGGGCAGGGGGGGAAGCAACAAGATGTATTCCACGAGCAGGGAAATTCAGGGAACGGTTGTAGTGGGCAAAGGCTGTGTGTGTGTGTGTGTGTGTGTGTGTGTGTGTGTGTGTGTGTGTGTGTGTGTGTGTGTGTGTGTGTGTGTGTGTGTGTGTGTGTGTGTGTGTGTGTGTGTGTGTGTGTGTGTGTGTGAGAGAGAGAGAGAGAGAGAGAGAGAGAGAGAGAGATGTGGTTAACGAAGGATAGGGAAGGAAGAGAAAAACAAGGGCTATGACAAGGCCGAAAAGGGCTACGGCAGGAAAGAAAAAACTCTGCGGTGGAGAGGAAAATGAGGGGGAGAGACAGGGCTGCGGTGGAGAAAAAGAGGGCTGCTTATAAGGACAAGAAAGGCTGTCGTATGAAACGGCAGGGACTGTGATAGAGACAGTGTGTGATAGAGGCTGACAGCATTTCCCTGCAGCACAAAAGTAAGACTGTTAGGTGTAGAAGGATAATGTGAACGACAAGTATGTGGAATAGGGATGGGCTGCGGTGGACAAGGTAAAGGCAGAGATATAAGATATATAAAAAGGAGCACCGATGGCAAGAGAAGGGTGAGAGGCAGAAGAGGATGTGGAGGGTAAGAAAAAGGGAGAGAGATAAGAATGGTTGTGATGGGCAAGAGAGGTAGAGAGGTATGAAAGACTTTGATGGTCAGAAGAATGGAGGCTTAGATGGGCCTATTTATGGACGAAAATGGCTGTGGTAAGAAGGATAAAGGTAAGTAGGGAAGTAGCATGGACTGTAGTGGAGAAAGGGAGGGCTGTGGTGACGAGCAGGACTGTGGTGAAGCAGGGCAGAGCTGTGGACAAGAGGAGAGCTGAGGTGAAAGACAAGGTTGTGGTGATGGGGAAGACTATGGTAATGGGCAAGGCTGTAGTGGAGAAGGGGAGGGTTATGGTCAAGTGCAAAGCTGTGGTGGTGATGGGCAAGGAGGTGGTGGAGAACGTCAGGGTTGTGGTGAAGAGCAGGGATGTGGTGGTGGCGGTGCGGAAGGATGTAGTGTGAAAAGGGCAGAGATTGTGTCAGAAACTCACAGGATTTCCTTAAAGCACATGGGACAGGCAAAAAGGTAAATCTGTAAACTGGAGACCGGGCGATCTGCGGCTATTATAGACCACAGGGATGTTAGTAAGGGCTGTGGTGGGCAAGAGCTGTGATGGAGACAAAATTAAGGGCTGTCTTTAGGGACGAGAAAGGCTGAGGAAAGAGACAGAAAGAGCTGGTAGAGGTTAGCTGTGGTAGAAACGAGTTGTAGAAGAGATAGGCCGTGGAAGAGACGGGTTGTAGGATGTGGTGGAGACTAACAGGATTCTCCCGCTGTCAAAGGTAAAGCTATTGGGGGAGGAGGAGGACGAGGATAGATGATGATGATGAGACTGAGACGGAGAGACAATAAACGCTAACAGGATTATTCTAAGCAAACGATAATTATGGCGATGATGTTGACGACGACAAGGATTAAATCATGACAATGTAAAGGAGATGTAATTATAAAGATTTAAAAAAAAAAAAGTGTAGTAATCTATACCTGAATTGCAGGAAACATGAAAGCTGTACACGATCAAATCCCTCGCAGAAGCGAGTATAATGGCACACACACAATGATGGCGTTGGAAGTGGGGAGGAAGTGCAGGGCAAGAGCGAGTAGGCGGACAGAGTAACGAAGGAAGACATAAATGGTGACAGTGGCAGTAGGAAGCAGTGGTGGTGAGATATCGAGGGCGCGAGAGAGCCGCTGGTAAAAGAAAGCTGTGGCTGCCAGATGGTGGAAAGAATGGCCAGTTTCCTTTGTGGGCGAGACTGTCGGGTAAGAAACAAGAACAAGAAACCGAGAGAACACATAAAATACTCGTAACACCTCGTTTGACTCGATCACTACAAGAGGTCGCCTCTCAATAAAATCACCTTACAACAAACACTAACTCAAAAGTTGTCATCATTTTGATAAATTTAACACTAGGACCACATTCATTCACAGTACAATAATAAACTATTGCACGAAAAATCCAAAAAGGTAAAAATACATGTATGCGCTTTACATATGCAGCTACAAATCAAGTATGATTGACTGTGCTTAGGAGGACTGTTGAGTCACAAGGTCTAAGCTGTGTAGTCGATGCCCAAAGTCCGATATATCACACAAAAAGAAATGTGAGATCAGGGACCTTGGTTTTTACTTAGAACCTATTTACACTTAATACTACCTATCACTGAGCAAAATGGCTCCTCCAACATGGGTGTATTTAGGGCATTGCTACCGTTACAAAACAAACTCCTTCATTCACGAATGATCTCGGATCGTAAATGCTATCCCAAGTGGCTCTCTCGGATCTAAAATGTTCACACTGGCGGCACTGTTTTGTCCAAAATTAATCCCCTAACGGATATTCAGAACAAAAAATGAGTCATAAACAAGCGCTACAACATTTTCCGAGCCCCGGCACAAATACGGCAGCAGGTAGTAACACAAGGTGCCTCCCCTCACAGGGGGGGCACCTCATCTCATACACTTGGGGTCATTCTCTCGTTAGCTCAAGAGGTTTCCAAACATTTTCCTTATGGATTCATATTGTTTGTTACACCATGTTATTAACTTGCATTTTATTTTTACCTGTCTGGTAGGAGTGATGGAAATCATTACCAAGGAGTAGGCTTACTGCTGAGTAGAGATGCTTGCAAGGCACTATGTGAGTTTGAACCAATTAATGAGCGCTTGCTTTATGCTCGCTTAAAATCTGACCATGGTAATATCAGTATGGCTGTAGGGTACGCTCCGACAAATGAGGCTGCTGATGAAATGAAGGATGACTTTTATGAGAAGCTGCAGGATGTAGTGAATAGAGTGGCAAGACATGATGTGTTAGTTTGCATTGGTGATTTTAATGCGATTGTTGGCAGTAGTAGGGATGGCTTTGAAGATTGTATGGGTAAGGAGGGTGTTGGTATAAGAAATGAAAATGGGGTGCAACTTGCAAGCTTTTGTTTGGCAAATGACCTTATCATTGGTGGAACTATCTTTGAGCATAGAAAAATACATAAGACTACTTGGATTTCACCATGTGGTAAATATTGTAACCAGATTGACCACATTGCAATTAGCAGAAGGCATAGAAGTTATTTGCAAGATGTTTGCGTAAGGAGGGGGGCAGATATAGGTAGTGATCATCAACTTGTTGTGTCAAAGATTAAAATAAAACTTAAGAGAAACGTTAATGGTAATTGTACAGGAGGTAATAATTATGATTTTGATGAGCTGAGAAGTGATGAGAGCACGAGGGAAAAGTTTCGGTGCGAATGTAGAAACAGGTTTCTAGTCCTGCAGACTTTGATGGAATCTGAAGACAATGATATTAATCAAATGTGGAGAGAGGTAAAAGAGGTTTTGCATGAGAGTGCTAAGGTTACTATTAAGAAAAAGGGAAAAGCGAGAAGGAAAAAGTGGATGTCAGATGAAACATGGAATGTAATTCAGAAAAGGAAAGGCTAAGTTAAGAAGTGAAGAACAACATTTTGATGGCCAGGTAGTTGAAGTACTTAGAGCAAAGTACTGGAGTTTACATTCTGAACTAAAAAGACTCGTTAGACGTGATAAGAGGAGACAGAGACAGAAATTAAATTAAGTAAAAATGACGGTCAGAGCACAAGAGTAGCGTATCAGGCCAAAAAGGAGTTAACTGGGACTGAAAGGAGAAGGAAGGAAATACCTGTACGAGGTAGAAATGGTAATTTGATGACTAAAGATTTGGATATAAAAGGAAGATGGAAAGAGCACTTTGAATCTGTTCTAAATAGACCAATCCCAGCTGAAGAGGACATTTTGCCAGTCCAGAGAGATTTGCAGATAGAAACAGGGGATATAACTTTGGAAGAGGTAGCAAAATCTATAAAGGAGTTAAAGAATTTTAAGGCTCCAGGTGAGGATGGAATATTCCCTGAAATGCTTAAGGTGGAAAATGACGAGTTGATGAATGCGCTTTTGAAACTTTTTAATGTGGCTTGAGATAATGGTGGAATTCCAGAAAAGTGGAAAAATGGAGTGATTATAAAAATACCAAAAAAGGGAGATTTAAGTGTGTGTGGCAATTGGAGGGGGATAACTTTGACACCTGTAGTTGCGAAAGTCTTTTCCAAAATCTTGTTGAACAGAATAGAGCCAGTAATTGATAAAATTTTAAGAGAAGAACAAGCGGGATTTAGAAAGGGTCGAGGTTGTAATGATCAGATTTTTATTGTAAGGCATCTAATGCAACAAGCTAATGAGATGAAAATGCCACTTAACATGTGTTTTGTGGATTTTGAAAAGGCGTTTGATAGTGTTTCACGTGGAGCTATGTTGAAAATTATGAGATTCTATGGTATACCAGAAAAGTTTGTAAATATCATTAGAAGCTTGCATGAAGGTACTTTTTGTAAGGTAATGGTGGGTGGTTCTTTGAGTGATCCATTTCAAGTTAGGTCAGGAGTGATTCAAGGAGGAGTTCTTTCGCCATTGTTGTTTGTTTTGGTTATGGATTATGTTATGAAAAAGGTTGTAAGGAGAACAGGTGCAGGAATTAACTGGACAGAAAATAAGAAGCTGATGGATTTGGACTATGCTGATGATATTGTACTGATTTGCGGAAGTATTTACGAGATGCAGAGGGTGCTCGATTGTCTGGTGGAGGAAGGAGAAAAAGTGGGATTGGTAATAAATTGTGGAAAGACTGAAATTATTACTATGAACGTGGAGAACCAAATCGATTGTGTAATTGGGAATAATGTGGTGAAGAATGTAGAAAACTTTAAATATCTGGGAACGATGTATCATCTAATGGATCATTAAACAATGAAATTGAGGAGAGGATTAGACAGGCTTGGCGAGCTGTTGGAATGTTGAAATCTGTTTGGAATAATAATATGCTTTCGGTACATACTAAAGTGAAAATTTACAAGTCCATGGTTAGACCAATTTTAATTTACGGGCATGAGTCATGGTACAGTACAACTGCAACAGATCAGAACGTATTAGGATTTGAGAATAAAATACTGAGAAGGATTCTTGGCGTAAAGTGGCAAGACAGAGTTACAAATGAAAGAGTAAGGGATATTACGAGAGTGGAACCAGTTAAAGAATATGTGAGACTGTCTCGCTGGAAGTGGCTGGGGCACATATACAGAAAAGAAGGTTGTTTAATACAGGATGTGCCAGAGTGGATTGCTAGAGGAAGAAGAGGTAGAGGTAGGCCGAGGGAAACCTGGTTGAGGACAATGAAAAAAGAAGCAGGAGAGGAGTGTTGGTGGGACCTGAAGGAGATGGCAAGAGACAAATATTGGTGGAGAGAGTTCATTGAGGTCCTATGTATCCCGTGGGGTGCCACAGGAAATGATTGATTGATTGATTGATTGTCTGCATAAGTGACATAAGGTAATATAATACAACATCACAGATATAAACTGGTATAGCAGACGTGCAAGACAGCCTCCTCCTTTGCCCGCAAGAACACGGGTTAGATGCATGTGGGCAAAAAATAAAACACACAAATACGTACATACATTTACAAATAAAATAAATTCAGTACATACCATCGATACTCCCAGCAACAGTTTGATAAAGCAGTACTTACCTGCAAAGAACAGAGATTATTAGTACATCTAATAAAATATGGACAGGTAGAAATATGTGTAGCTTTGATCCTGAAATAAGACCAACACTGCATACCAATCCCTGTGATAATATAGGTACTTATCCATTTTAGGGTAAGAGATCAGTTTTATAGTTACATGCATACAAACAAATGCATACGGCCTACGGAAATTTTTAAGTAAGCTGCGGAACACACACACACACACACACACACACACACACACACACACACACACACACACACACAAAACATCATGTCCGTTCATGTGGGTTAAAGATGCTGCCCCCTATTGACAAAGGTGCTTTACGTATCAAAGAGTAACTATGTGCTTCGTGCATGAGGAGTGTAACGTGGGAAATAAAAGACACAGAAGGAAAAAAGATATGAGGTCATTGATATGAGAATGATCAGGTGATATGTAACCCAAAACTAAGGAGAAGATATTGTGTATGCAGATTTAAGAAGATGCCGGCAACGCAGCGTCTCTCTCTCTCTCTCTCTCTCTCTCTCTCTCTCTCTCTCTCTCTCACACACACACACACACACACACACACACACACACACACACACACACACAGCGACATTTGGTATGCTCTGACTATCTTCAGGGTTCATCAAGGCAAATTCCCCACCAACCCCCCACGTCCCTCTCCTTCCCACCCATCCGTCTACCCCCTCCCCATGCCATCCAGCTTCAGCCTCCCCATCCCTGGCAGTCTGGCACCAAAAAGCCCTCTCTCACCCTGTTCTAAGACAGACGGGGAAAAGAGGAGGCTAGAGTGGCTTTCTTCTCTGGGCCTGAATGGATTTACACTGTCCCCTCCTCCCCCGTCGCCGTACCGCCTTCCCTTCCTCCTTGCGATTCCCCGGGGAAGCCGGTGGTGCAGTGGTAGCATATCAAGCTCGCAACTACAAGATCTCATGTTCGACTCTACAGCCGGTCAGACTGTTGAGCATAGCTTGCTTCTCCTTGTCTTTCTTCACCAAGCAGTACAATTAAGGAAACCTAGATGTGAAATCAGTATTACTTTGTCGTACCCTAGGGGAAAACTAGGCCTTGGCAAAAACTGACTCTCAGCCTCTGCGACCCTTGTAGAGTTGATCAGAATTAACCCCAAGGCTCCATCTTCCAACTGTCTTCTTCCCAACCCCACAACATCAGAGGTGAGGCAAGAAGGAAAGTGGATCTACAGTGGAGGAGGGAGGGAGAGAAGAGGGGCTAGAACAAGATTTTCTATGGTTTAAATGATCTTTGGATGGCTTTACGAGTACGACCTGTTCCACTGGAAGTTCCAGAGACATTTCTCCCAATCTATAATTTGGTTGTTCCTATTGCTGGGTCCAAGCAACCATGTCTATAGTATTGACACTAGCTAAGGATATTCTCTATTTCTTTCTCTCTCTCTCTCTCAGAGAGAGAGAGAGAGAGAGAGAGAGAGAGAGAGAGAACTTGCTTGGTCGTCCTGCTGGCAGAAGGGTGAGTATGGATGTGTCGTCACGGGTACCGAAGCAAACTAAAGGCTAGGTAGGACAGTGAACAGAACTTGCGGGAGTGATTTCGGCGCCTCCCATTGGCTAAGATCGTAATGGTAGGTGAGTGTGGTGGAAGTTGAAAGGGAAGTGAGTGTGGAGGAAGTTGAAGGGAAGGTGTTCTCAGACGACAAGGCATATCAATTTTCAACATTCATGTGTACAACAAGAGTTAAAATTTTTCGGAGACGTGTGAACATTACTACAGTTTACTGAAAGAAATAATGGCGGTGTTGATTATTGTGCATACTGTGATGACACTGAAGACGATCATCATGGTGAGGATGAAAATGATGATACTGTACTAAAATATGAAAAATGTGTGTGTGTGTGTGTGTGTGTGTGTGTGTGTGTGTGTGTGTGTGTGTGTGTGTGTGTGTGTGTGTGTGTGTGTGTGTGTGAGAGAGAGAGAGAGAGAAAGAAGGAATATGTGCAACTATAGTGTTAGCCATCAATTAGTGAGGAATGGCTAGCGATGGCAGTGGGACAGACGCCTGACTAAAGGAAACTGGGACACAAGGTGGGTGGGTGAGAGAGAGAGAGAGAGAGAGAGAGAGAGAGAGAGAGAGAGAAATGAAGTGAGGCATAAAACTGAGCGGGAGGGGGTAATGGAGAAGGAAAGAGGCAGAAGATGGGAGTGGAGGAAAGTAACAAAACAAGGAAAAGAACGGAGCAACGAAGATGAGATGGAGGAAAACAGAGGAAAAAAAGAGAGAGGAAAAGAGAAGAAAAGAGGCAGAGAATGGAAACTTAGGAGAGGCTGTGAGGGGTAGGTAGGAAATAAAGAGGCTGGAAAAAAGACTGAAGGAAAGAGTCAGGGAGAAAGGATGTAAAGGGAAGGAGGAAATGCAAGTAAACTATAAAGTGGAGATAATGGAAGAGGAAAGAGGACGTGTGTGTGTGTGTGTGTGTGTGAGAATGTGTACGTAAGTGAGTGTGAGGGGGGGTAGGTTATCAGCAGTGGTCAAAAGTAGCCAATTAGGAGTGTAATAATAGAAACACACACACACACACGCGCACACACACACACACACACACACACACACACACACACACACACACACA
Organism: Coenobita brevimanus; assembly: GCF_032717465.1. Taxonomy (NCBI): domain Eukaryota; kingdom Metazoa; phylum Arthropoda; class Malacostraca; order Decapoda; family Coenobitidae; genus Coenobita; species Coenobita brevimanus. Next base: position 20,553,054 of record NC_136954.1, read on the forward strand.
CACACACACACACACACACTCTCTCTCTCTCTCTCTCTCTCTCTCTCTCTCTCAGTTGGTGCCAGGGCCAAGGACAGTAAAGGGGATGCTGTATGGGCACTTCACAGCCTCCAGCACCAGACACCCCACCATTATACTCTGTTCAGGACCCTACCCACCACCACCAGCAACACCACCATTTTCACCATCACCTCTAACATTTTCACAGCCATTTTCACCATCACCATCACTTTCACCATCACCTGCATCGTTTTGGCTGTCATTTTTCATCATCATCAACATTTTCACCATCAATTCTATCATTTTCACTGTCAGTTTCACCATCTTCATCATCATCATCATGCACGCTATTACCCGTATCATCTTCATTAACTTCATATCCACCTCTACTTTCATCATCATCATTTCCATCATCGCTTCTATCATTTTCACTGTCATGTTTATCACCCTCAGCATCACCATCCACGTTTTTACCCCTCTCATCTTCATTAACTTCATATTCACCTACACTTTCATCACCATTATCACTGTACTCATCACAGGCCTAGTCCAAGCACCACTACCTCTATCATTTTCACCATCTTCAGCATCACCATTCACATTAGTCACTACTATATTTTCCACAACCTTCATTATCATCATTATTCTCATCACAGGACTAGTCACCAGATCCATCAACACTCATCATTTTCACTGTCATTTTCACCACTATCTTTAACATTATCACTATCATCTTCACAATTACCTTTCTCTTCATCACTGCTTTGATCACCATAACCATTATACTGTCATTGCAGTACTTGTCACCATCATATCATCATCACTATCACCACCACTATCATTTTCACCATCACCACTGTCATATTCACTTTTATTCACCATCACCACTATCACTTCCACCCCAAGACTGACCATCGTATCATTATACTCTAACACTATACAATTATCAACATCGTTATCACCATCACTACTATCATTTTCACCATCAGCAGCAGCACCACTATCACCAGTATCCTCATCATCATTATCACTTTTACATTCACCATCACCTTTCTATTAGCATTATACATATATCACTGGCCTAGTCCCCAGCACCATTATCACTCATTTTCACTATTACTACTTTAATCTTTGCTCATTTTCACCATCACCACTATCATTTTCATTCCAGTACCAGACACCTCACAATTATACTCTTCTCATAGGCCTAGTCACCATCATCACCATTATCATCATCATCATCACCACTATTACTTTTGTCACCGCTACATTCACCATCATTTCCACCATCAACAATATCAACACCACTTTCGACAGTTGCATTTTCATCACCACCATCGTCAATACAGTCATTTTCCTCATCACCATCATTCCCAATACCAATATTAATTACGGGGAGGTCATATCGAGGCCTCCTTATTAGAAATGCTTACCCCTTCAGTTCTATGACACACTATTATTTTTGTCCTTGTGAGACGATTGCACTCAACCTGGGACGGACCTGAAGGAGTTAATGATGGTGATATCTCTCTCCTCCAGAATTTAATGGGGGTTAATATCTCTCTCCTCTAGTTCGAAAAGTCTCTCCAAACAGAATAAAATAGTCCGGTGTTAAAACTATAACAATATAAAAAACGCCATCGGAGTTAAGTGCTTAACAGACCCGACGGCACGTTTGAATCTGCTATTTTGTTTGAGGTATATGTCAGCTAAACATCCTCATCGCCATTATCATCACTGTCATTATTTACTATCACAGATAACAACACCAATATCTCCCTTATTACCCTATTACTATCAACATTCTCTCTCTCTCTCTCTCTCTCTCTCTCTCTCTCTCTCTCTCTCTCTCTCAGCTGTCTTTATGTTCATCACCGTCAGTACCATCACCATCAATTTCAAACACTATTATCGCCATCACCACAACTATAGTCGCGGGGCACGACTCTGAGGATGTCATTATCGTACCCTGGCAACCTACCATTCAAAAGTGCGTCCGATTTCATGTCATATTATAAACGAATCATATTATTATGTATGAATATATTACACACGAATATTATTATACACGAACATATTATACACGAACCACATGCGTCTCATACACGAAATAAGACGCACTTTTGAATGGTAAGTTGCCAAAGCACGATAATAACAACCTCAGAGTCACGCGCCGCGACTACAGCACTTTCATCGTCATCATCTGCACCACCACAAATACCACCATCATCATTACCAACAGTACCTCTGACTTTCCCACCATTATCACTATCACTGTCAACATATTTATAACCACCATAACCATATCATCATCACTATGTTCACCTTCACCACTATCATCATCACCATCACTCTACAATCACTATCACCGATTCTCTTCATTCCATTATACCATCACCATCACGATCGCCAATACCACTAAGCCGTCATCACAAACTTCGGCCCGTATTCTCGTGGGCTATGGAAACTCCCTAACACCTTTTACCAATTTATTTTCTGTAATACACCTTACTATGCTTTTCTGTGTTACATAAATTGTTCCAGTATCGCCACACTCTGCATAAATAACGTACAAAAGTATATTAACCACCTATATCCAAAAAGTAAAAAGCTAAGGAAGAGGTGCTAGGGAGCATCCATAACCGACAAGATGGGCTCCAATCACATCACCAAGATCACATTCACCTTGGTAGGTCCCTAAATTCATGCCAGAGGACGATTTATTTTTAATTTTCTTCTTGTTATCTACAGACAATTTTACTCAGCACAAGTTATACTACACAGCAACCATTATGATTTTTATTTATTTTACCGCCGGGAGTTCTACGTATTTAATGCTGAACATGTCGTCCTGTAACACCAAGAATAAGCCATAAAAAAAAAAAACTCATGAAATATATCATAGTGTTTAAGTGGTTGAGGTAAAAGCATATATTCGCATGCTGTCGTCATATGCTGAAGATATACACACACAGAACCAATGCAATCAATTCGACTTTCACATTCATCACTCTCACTACAAACACCAGATCCTGATTCGTATCTTACCAGCATGAAGGAGATGTAATTCCGGCTATCACTCTCTCTCTCCGTTCCTACAGTAGACTTCATAGTGACGAACTGAAACGGAACACTCACCACCACCCCACCAATACAATCGCCACTGTTATCATCATCACCGCCATCGTCCCCTCCACCACTAGCACCATCGCAGCTACCACCACCATCACCACCAATACCGCATCACCAATACTCCTGTCATATCAGCACCAATAACGTTACCACCACCACTACCACCACCACCAATACCGCTACCACTACCACCATCACTACCATCGCCAATACTGATACCAGCACCACTAATACCTCTACCACCACCACCATCATCACACAACCTATACCACAGCCATCAATACTGCTACAACTACCGCACCACCACCACCAATACTGCTACCACTACCATCACCACCACCATGCAGTGCAGCCTAAGCAATCACACTCCCATCCTAACTTCATTACCTAGCCCTACCAATCTCCACTAACGAGTCTCGAAACTCACACTAACCTTCCCATCAATTACAACCAAGGCCAGAGGGGGATTACATGAAGCTGTAATCCTTAGTCCAATGGATGTACGAGGATTCCTATCAGTTCTTCTTCTCATTTCATTTCTTCTAATTTTCTCCTTTCTAATCCTTCAATACTTTTTTATAAATCCCCTCTCTCTCTCTCTCTCTCTCTCTCTCTCTCTCTCTCTCTCTCTCTCCGCCAACGAAGTTGGAGGTTATGTATTCACCTATGTTTGTCTTTTCGTTCTTCTGTCCACACGATACCTCCAAAAATTCTCGATGAATTTCAATGAAATTTTGTTGAAGGGTGGGCCATGGGCCAAGAAAGAATTGATCAATTTTGGGCCGGATCCTATGTATCCCGCACAACAGATCCGAAAGTTCTCAATGAATTTCAATAAAAGTTTGTGGAAGAGCGGGCCATAGGCCAGGGAGCAACTGAATAAATTTTCGGTCGGATCAGGATCTTATGTATTCCATACATCTCCACGGACCCGGATTCTTTTAAATGGCAATGGCGTTGGCGGAGGTATGCGCTCTCTGAATGCTTTCTAGTTCTTACTGTTACCATACGTTTATATACAGCTTAAATTGTCTCCTATACCCGTTTTTCTCTAACTTGGCCTAACATTTACATCTCTCCATCTTGAACGTTCGCTTGTAACAACACATTAACACCAGACTACAGTGAAAGTCAAGAAGCAAAGCTATGGAATGGATGTAGAGCATTAGATTTACCCTTTTCTGCCGCAGAACTACGGGAAAGAAGCTGCAAAAGGACGAAAATTTGGCCAAGTTAATGTAAAGGAGTTGATGGCGACAACAACACCCTAGTTAGTACTCTGGGCGGTTAAGGCAGGTCCCTAACACCTCTTCCTTACAGATTTAGCTTGTATACGGCAGGCTAATATCGTTGTGTACGTTGCTTATGCAGTGTTAGAATGACTTAATTAACACAGTAGAGGACAGAAAGGTGTAATAAGAAAATACAGTAAACAGCTTAGGAAGAGGTGTTTGAGAGCATCCTTAACCTTCGAGAACACAGGCCCCTCAGTTCGTACAGCCTCTCTCAACCCGAAGAAAGTTACCCAAGGATAGCAAGACAGGAGCAAAAAATGTCTCATCGGATTCTAGGATGGACAAAAGAAGAATTAACACTCCGGTTCCTGTGACTCACTCAGCTGAATTGAGTTGCCTGTCATACAAAGCGGAACAGAGCAACAGACTAATCTCGACCATGTAAGAGTTAAGAGAGGGCAACACTCAAGCTTGAACTAAATGCCAAAACGGATGAGAGAAGATGATAGAGGGAAGAGAATATAGCCTAACCGAAAGCACAAGTGAAAAAAAAACAATGAAAAATGGCGCAGCGATTTCTTTCTCTCTCTAGGCCTTACTCATATCTGGGCCGGGCAACATGAATCAAAGCAACGGCAGTGGTCATTCTCGGAGAAGGTATGTGTTATTAAAAATTAACGAGAGAAGAGAGAGAGAGAGAGAATGTGTGTGTGTGTGGGGGGGGGAAGTCAAAGTTCTACGAGTATTTAGGGTGAAGTTCACTTTGCATGTGTACTGGTAGTAAGTTTACGTCTCACTGGTTTTAACGGTGGACCCCCCACCCCCCCTATGTATCTCTCTCTCTCTCTCTCTCTCTCTCTCTCTCTCTCTCTCTCTCTCTCTCTCTCACACACACACACACACACACACACACACACACACACTGGGACACACACGCACACCACACAGCACAAACTCACCATCGATTCCCCTCTCAAATAAGATTCGGTTTGGTAAGAAGAAAAACGGAAGGGAAGAAGAAGGCTAATGATTAATGCATATCGACAAAACAAGACCACTGAGACACACAGTCAGTTTTAAACCTAAGCTTCACAGTCTCCCTCTATAATACGTCACGCAACAATGGAGTTTAACGTAAGAGGATTTAGTGCAGACTGTTTACGTCTTTTAGTGTCGTTGGTTCACAGGGAATTTTGCAGCAAGTGCTCACTCCCAACTAAGCCATGGTTCCTGTTCTATAAAGTTCAGGGAAGTTTCTTACAGCTCTTCCTTTAAGGTGTATCTTGCTTGTTATACTTTATGATTCTGTCGTATACCCTATATATTATGAAAATCGACACAGGCTGCAGGAACAACACGAAACGATGCATGAACGTATCATACACAAAAATAAATTGGCAAGAAAGAGAAGCCAGGGAGCTCTTTTAGCTGACGAGAAGGCAGGGTTTTCTTTCGTAGATTTTGATACTGAAGAGGAGGAAAGGCAAGTATAATATTTGAGAGACTTGTCCTCGAAACCTCAGGTATGTTTGGTCAAGGGTCGGGGTCACAGGAATAAAACAAATCTACCCTGAACAGAACGTCTGATAATGACTCGGCCACATTCTAGTTATCATCAAAACAAGTTATAACTACAATAGGAAAATTCAAAACACGAAGAACCAAAAGGCCTCAATAACTTCTTCTGTCCCTTTTCTTTTTTATCAGACATTTTCTTGTTTTTTTTTTCTTCTACGTAGTCTTCAAGGCAACGTTTTCTTTTATTATCTGGATAAATTTCCCAAAATCTTGTCTAACATTCTGTAGCCATTTTTCCAGACCACTATTTCTGGTATTTTTTCATAGCCAGGTGATTTTAAAGACGGTTTTACTTTTTTTTTTCAAGACAGTGTTCAAAGTAAAGCTTCTTATTGTCTTTAAGGTAACAGTAAACTTATTTCTTCGGGGCTCATATTTTCTCGGGTATTTTTTTACACACGTTGTTTTGCTCGTGCTATATTTTCAGTTAACTGCTTAGCTATAGTCCTTTTACCTTAACTTGGCCCAGATATTTGGCCATTTGCAGCTTATTTTAAGTACCTCAGTGACAGAAGACGATTCTGTGCCTCTACATCCTTTCCATAACACTTCCTCACGACTAGCAGCATTTTGCATTGTTAATCACTTGGTAACAACTCAATATTCAAGATGGTGAATGGCAATTTTTTAGGCCAGGTTGGAGTAAAACAGGTATAGTAATTGCACCCTGAATTCAGTGACGCATTTTAGGTATTTATATTTTCTGTTGCACTTTTTTACGTATGTAGCTTAGCTTGGGCAAACTTTTTTTCAGTTAACTTCTTAGCAATTAATTAAGTCATCGTCCACGAGTTGAGACCAGCGAATCATTTTTTTTTTTTTCTGGGGGGGAGGGGTTGGCTAATTCCTAATTTTTGTTACCACCAGACGATTTTTGCGGCACTTAGGCAGGATTTCTTGTGGGGGATGAACTGAGGTCATATCTATCCCCATCTGTTCAGAAAGTCTCTCCGAAGATGCATAAAACCGTCTGGAAATATGAACAATGAACATTTAAATATACGTCATCGGGGTGAAGAGATTATCACTTCATTTCCACCACTCATCTTCCATTAAGTTGAGTAAGGTGGCTTGGAGTCAGCAAGAGGAAAAATAAAGACGGCAGGAGGTGAAGGAGCTTAACCTTAAAGTCGGGACAGCTCTGGTGTTCTAGTTCAGCTGCCGCCATACGATTTTATCCAGCAGAGAGTGAGTAATAGAAGCCAGATGATTAATGTCACCCATCACCCTCTCATGGCTAGGACAACTCGTACGGTATTCTATTAAAGCTACCACCAGACGATTTTATTCATATGAGTGAGTCACGGGAGCCGTAGAAAGTTTCATTTTTACCACCATTCTTTCTCCTTTACATCACACTTATTCCTCGTTATTATTTATCTTCGTCCTCGTAACTCTTGCTCCTCCACCCCTCTCGTCCTTCTTCCTATATCCTGGTTTCATTTCCTTTCTCATTTCCTTTCTTAGATTCTTTGCATCTCTCGCACTGACATTGTTCCCTCCCTCCCTATCTCTCTCTCTCTCTCTCTCTCTCTCTCTCTCTCTCTCTCTCTCTCAACTTTACTTCGAGTCTCGTGACCAGCCTTCAATTTTAATTAACTTCCACATCCATCACTTTCTCTCCCACTACCCTCTCTCTCTCCAGCTCTCTCTCTCCCCTTTCCCTTCCCCTCCAAGTTACATTCCCTCAAAGTCACTTCAACCCTTCCTCCCTCTATCATACCTATTTCTCCCCTCTTGTTCTCTCCCGTCTCCCCCAGCCAAGCTTCTTCACCAACAGTATTAGAAGTGACAGAGGAGAGAGGGAAAAGAAAGAGAGCTACTGAGAGAAGAGACAAGAAGGGAAAAGGGTAGGTATGGAAAGACAAGAGGGAAGAGAGAAGGGGAAAAGAGGATGGAAGAAAGGGGAGAAAATGATGGAACTGAGGAAAGAACAGAAGAGTGGTGAGGAAAGGACGGAAAAGAGGTGAGGAAAGGAGGGAAGAGAGGCGAGGAAAGGACGGAAGAGAGGGGAGGAAGAGAAGGAAGAGCGAGATGGAAAGGACGGAAACGAGGACAGGTCAGGATGGAAGTAAGGGGAGGAAAAGGGGGGAAGGAAGGGGAGGCAAGAGGGAAGAAAGAGGGGGAAAAGACGGAAGCAAGGGGAGGATAAGACGGAAGAAAGGGGATGAAGACATGAAAAATAGAAGAGGACAAGCTGAAAAAGAGGAGAGGACAAGATGGAAAAGAGAAAATAATAAGATGGATGAGAGGAGAGGACAAGATGAACAAGAGGAGAGGAAAAGAAACAAGAGGAGGGTGGGGGAAAGGGGAGAGAGGTCTTGGGTGCAGGGAAAACATAGGAACACGAGAGAAGAAAAGATAATAGGGGAGGACGATAGGGATAAAGAGTAGTAAGAGGAGAGAAGAGGGGAAAGGAAAAGAGAGAACAGGGGGAGGAAAAGAGGGAGAAGAGGAAGAGTTTTTCGGAGGAATGGAGGGAGCTGAGGCGAAAAGTTGGAGAAACGAAGAAAAACGGGAAGAAAGGAGAAACTCAGAAGAAAGGAGAGAAGTTTAGGGATGTCTAGGAAGGAGAAAGGGAGGAAAATGAAAAGTAAAAGAAGGGAAGGATAAGGACTCAAGAAACAAGAAAAAGAAAAGGCAGAAGGGAAAAGGGGAGAAACGAAAGGTAAAAGAAGAAAGGTGTGTGTGAGAGAGAGAGAGAGAGAGAGAGAGAGAGAGAGAGACTGGATATCACTCCTGACAGGAACGCTATAAGGAGCTGCCCCACCTACCAAGAGGCTGGAAAACACAATAAGAGGAAATTTGTACTCTCTCTCTCTCTCTCTCTCTCTCTCTCTCTCTCTTTAAGACCCACTGCCAAAAAAAACAATTATATACACAATACTGAGGTCGGGGCCAAAAATTCTGACTCAAAGTAATAACAAATAAGGATAGAAATGGAAGCCTCATCAAATTAATTAATATATAGGGGAAAAATCCTAGATAAAAAAAAGGGTTAGAAGAGAGAGAGAGAGAGAGAGAGAGAGAGAGAGAGAGAGACTGAATCACCCCCGTAGGAACAGGAATAGAAATGCTCAGGGACATGTGGCGAAGCTCTTGTTTCAAACAGTTTGCAGTAAAAAGTAACTAGCCTCATATGGGACCACTTTTATGACTCAATAGGTTAAATTAAGCATTCTTACGAAAGTTGTTGCTAGATGGCGCCACCTTAGGCGTCAGCTGATCGCAAATTTGACTTCTCCGTGTCAAATTACCTGATATGGTACATTTATGTCTCCAAAGGCCACCATTTAACAAATCCGCCAGAAGCAAAAGAAACTGAAGAAGGCTAACGCTGGTCACTAAATGGCCTGCTGGCTATCGCCGCAGGTAAAAATTAGAAAAATGAGGGAGAGGAATTTCAAAAGACGTCCTTGATGGTGAATGAAAGTAAGAAGTGGAAAGATCTGGCAAGAAGTGGCAAAACTTGACGAGCAGTAGAGAGATGTGGCGAAAAGTAACGAGATGTGGCGGTATATAGCCATAAGTGGCGAGACTTGGTGAGATAGTGCGAGAGGAGGTGGCGAGAAGAATGAATTATAACGAGAGGTGGCGAGATATGGCAAGATGTAGCAAAATATGGCAAAGTGGCGTAGGACTGTGAGGGAAGAAACGGTGTGACAGGGAATAGGTGCCGAGAATTTGTGAAATACAGCGAGAAATGGTAAGAAAATGAGGAGGAAAAAAATAATAATACTCAAAATAAGTGCATTCAGTATTGCCATGCAATACAAAGTCCCCTACAGGATGATAATCATATATAATTGACCTTGGGAGTAGATGGCTGGTTGTTCCGCGCAACACACCTTCATGTTATGGGGAACAATTGTGTGAAGTTAAAACAAAATCTGTTCATGCATGTGAAAGTTACACAGCGTACACGAAATTGCAGACGACCTTGTTTAAGCCCCAAGTGTGACCTTGACCTTAGGAGTAGATTGCTGGTTGTTGCGCACAACACACCGTCATGGTTTGGGGAACAATGGTGAGTAGCTATATCAAAATCTGTCCATGCATGTGGAAGTTACGGAGCGGCCACAAAATTGTAGACATACTGACGTACTGACGGAACCGCCCAAATCTATAGTCCACGATCGGTTTCACCAGCAGGGACTAAAAACATGGACAATGCTACACTGTTGCAACCCTCCATCTGACCAAGCACATACCCCCCCCACCTCCCTGCACACCTAACCAAGTGCATAACGGCCCTCACTCCCTCCCTCATGTATAACACAGAGACAGCAGGTTCAATTGAAACTTTGTTCTTTTTTTCATTATTCAAAAAAACAAAACAAAAAAAACTACTTAAGACACAGCATTCTACCTCTCAAAAGGCACCAGTTCAGTATATGACACATAACTACGTGAAATTCGAAGACTATAGTTAATACTTCATGATATTTGCTCCAGAAACGAAATCTGTACGCCACCTATTCTTTTTGATACCAATAATAACAATATTCTCCTGACTTCGTCAGCTGGAGGGTAATAAAATCGAAATCTGACTACAAATGGCGACATCACGAGAATTGTGGTGAAATGAGGCGGCAAGTGGCGAGATTAGGTGAGAAGTGGCGAGATCAGACGAGTTGTGGCAAGAAGTTGCGAGATCACGCGAGAAACGACAAGATGTACCGAGCACTAACAAGGAACTACGTTGTTAGGCGCAAAATTTGAGGTGTGGGTTAGGATGGACGGCAGAAAGGATGGCTGGACGAGACGAGGCGAGACGAGACGAGCGGCAAAACCAGACGATGTAAGAGAAATGGCGAGAACAGACAAGAAGTGGCGAGATCAGACGAGATGTGACGAGCAACTGCAAGAAATACCAAGAGTTTGTGTGGTTAGGCGGGAATTTTGTGGTGGTGTGAGGGAAGATGGACGGTGGATGGGATGGCGTGATTTCACCAGGGAACACATATCCATCTTACCACATTGGCGTAACGCGTGTGTGTGTGTGTGTGTGTGTGTGTGTGTGTGTGTGTGTGTGTGTGTGTGTGTGTGTGTGTGTGTGTGTGTGTGTGTGTGTGTGTGTGTGTGTGTGTGTGTGTGTGTGTGTGTGTGTGTGTGTGTGTGTGTGTGTGTGTGTGTGTGTGTGTGTGAGAGAGAGAGAGAGAGGAGGAAGGGAGCAAGAATGGTAGAGAGACAGGGAGAGAAGGAAGGGAGTCAGAGAGGATGGTTGGGAGAACGGGAGAGAAGATAGAGAGAGGTTGAGGGTGATAAGGTTAGACTGATTGGGATAAAGAGTAAAAGGAAGACAGCGAGGTTGAGAGGGAGTCGATGAGAACCACACATATCTAGGGCGGTGGATGTCTCACGGGGAAAGGGTGAGAGGGAGAGGGGACTGAGAAAGACGGAGAGAGGGTTAGAGAGCGAGAGGGAACTCACACACACCCCACCATTCTAACCTATATGGGTGTGCAGGTCTCGAGGGGAAAAGGTGAGTAGGAGGAGGAAATTGTGAGTGGGGGATACAGTCAGACACAAGCCCATTCGCCTCCCTTGCCTCCTCACTGCTGGATTCAGACACACTTGAAGGAGATGCAGTGGACAAAGGTGCATCTTCCCACCCAACAGACGTATGGCAACATGCATCTCAATACACTAAGTCACATCTAAGCATGTATGAATCCAGTGATGAAACAGAGACAGGAGAGGCGAAAGGACTCTAGGGGCCATCTCGTGGAGTCAGGAGGCTCCCCAGTACCCTTGTCTTTGCGATTTATTTTTCGATATGGCTGTTTAATATCGTTTTGCACGTTACTTATGCAATGTTAGAAAGATTTATGTAACAGAATAGGACAGCAAGGAGTAATAAACACAACAAGTCGCTCAGGAAAAGGTGTTAGGGAGCTTCCTTAACCGACGAGAATACCACCCTTGTATTTCACTGAACATTAGGGTCCTCACGTCAGAATCCTACTACAATGGCTACAGGTATCTGATGTGGCCCCCGTAACGCAGTGAATGAGGGCGTGTTCATTTACTTCGATAACGAGTAGACAGTGTCCTAACGATCGGGACAGCTCTAGACGATTTATTCAGCTTAGAGCGAATCATAGGAGTCTGAAAGCGTTAATGCTACCACCATCAATACCCTCCGACTCTGAACTCTATTAATTTATTTAGGCTATATTCTGGACACACACTACCCTACCTTACCCTAACCACTAACTGCCCCGCTCCGCATCACAAAGTAGGTCACCTGTAAGCCTTAATACCCTTCCTTCACACTTATTACGTGCTAGTCTCTCAATTAGGAATGGTGTGATGGATCGTCCCTGGGTCCTTCTAGACAGCATTCCACTGCTCTGTCCACTCCACAATCAACACCCCCGATGGCGTGCATAATGTCCGTTGTCACATCACATCCTCGCCTCACAACTTACTGCCCACGTACTAGCGCCCTTTCAAAGTTTTCCGCTGACATGAGAGGTTCCCCATTTTCATTCATTCTCGCAGACACACACAGTTAGTTAGCTTGAGTTTACCCGGAAGACTTGGGTCCAATGTTCTCCAGGTAATGTAATTTGTAGCTGGAAAAGTGGAAAATGTTGGTTTCTGGCAATATCACAGTTTTCAAGGACATCTGGTTGGTGAGCGTTACTTTGGTCGGTGTTGGATCTCCCTTCTCTATTTTTCTCATCCATATATATCTTTGGCATTTACCAGTTTTTATCCTTTTTTCTGATTTTATGCTATCTTTGTGTGTGTGTGTGTGTGTGTGTGTGTGTGTGTGTGTGTGTGTGTGTGTGTGTGTGTGTGTGTGTGTGTGTGTGTGTGTGTGTGTGTGTGTGCTACCAAAATATCGCAAAATCAAGTGTGTAAACTGTACCCAACCCTTGTGTGCAGTATCCCGGGATATATGGCTTGTTTGGTAATAATTCAGGTGACGCTGCGATGATATGCCCCCGATTGCCATAGGGTTCTGCAAGAAAAAGTACCCCCAACTTTATCTTTTTGCTTGCTATTATTCACCATTTTGTATTGTAACCTCAATGAAGAGAACGGCTATTTAAATGGTTTTTATTAGAAATTCTTCAATGGCCTATTATGCCCAATGATCTTCATTAACATAATAACCATGACTTCAGGCTTCTGAATGCTATGGAGAAAACAAAGAAACCTTAACACTATATACTGTATATATATATATATATATATATATATATATATATATATATATATATATATATATATATATATATATATATATTTTTGGCCGAAGCTGTGATGATATGCCACTAGTTCCTGGCAGACCCTTCTCGCTTCACTTTGTGTTGATATTTGCTGGTATATGTCGTAACGCGCCTCTGTCTGTCTGTCTGTCTGTCTGTGATTTTCTTGATGCCACCGGTCCAGAACTTAGTTTCGGCTCATGTCTTCTCTCACGCTAATCTTCTCCTCCCTTCAACCTCCTTATTAACTTCCCTGCCTACTACACTTCTCACTTTCCTCCTCCTCCTCCTCCTCCTCCTCTTCCTATTCCTCTTCCTTCTCCTTCTCCTCCTCCTCCTCAGTCACAACGCCAGCAATGAGCTCGATTACGTGGAACTTACGCTGTCTATTTACCTTCTCGAAGTTTTAATATCCTGGACCAGCTAATTTCTCTTGTATGAAGCGGCCTCCAGACCTGAATTCCTCTCTCTCTCTCTCTCTCTTTCTCTCTGTCTCTGTCTGTCTGTCTGTCTGTCTGTCTGTCTCTCTCTCTCTGATAATGGCTGTACCGGATCAGTATATATTCTATATTTCCTGTTTTTACGGCCGGCTGCTTTGTGGCACCGGAGCTGAAAATGACGTTCAGTTTTAGGCACAAAGCATGAATGTCACTACTCAATGAAGTTAGCCGAGCACATAACACGGTAATTCTTTTTCTGGGGGTGTTTATGGGGGGGAAGGATGGAGGGCTGGGGAAAGGGAGAGTGAGGAAGGCAGGGGATGGGGAGAGGGGGAGGAAGAAATGAGGGAAGGAAAGGAGGAGGAAAATAAAAAGGGGAAGAAAACTGGAGAGTGGAGGCAGGGTTGGAGGAAGGGAGAGGGAAGGGGAAAGTAGAGGACAGTGAGAGAGAGAGAGAGAGAGAGAGAGAGAGAGAGAGAGAGAGAGAGAGAGAGGTATTGCATAATATGCACACATGCAACAAAGGCTCGATTTGAAAAAAGCGAATGCTAATGTGCATGTGGCCTTTCAGACAGAGAGAGACGGGGGGGGGGGAGAGAATCATAATAAGCGAAAGGGAGAATAAAGAGAGGGTGCCTGCGTAAACAAAAATGGCTTGAAAACGAGAATGGATGCTTTTCAAACCCTCCTCAGTACAACACTATGATATTGCATGTCTTTCCCTCCTTTTTATTTACTGCAACTATGGATATTAAAACCCGAATATTTAAATCTATTATTATTATTCCCATAACGCAATATGGCGAACAGTTCAATTTGGTATTTCCTTCCTCAACCCCCTTCGGATGGGATTTCGTCTGTTTTGTGGCGGTTCCCTGCAGATGATTTTATTCAGCTACTGAGAGGCTTTTAAGTATTATGGGCTAACCAGGTTCTCATTATCCCTTTCATTACGAGATCTTCCCAAAGGTGAAAAAAAAGTCTTTAGATAACAAAAACACGTGATAATATAAAAATAAAACAATAACTTCGAAAATGCAACTGATACCATGTATAAAGTTTGTCCAAAAAAGCAGGTCACTTTCGTATTTCATTCCCTAAGAATCTTGCTTTAAAATTTTCCAAGGCATTGACTCAATAATGCAAAGATTATGTGCATTGCCCATTTTTTAAAAACTAATAAGTGAAATCTCCTTTTGAAATATTTCTTCTAAAAATAAAGTATAATATTCAATGTCTAAATCACTCCTGAAGATCAAGTAAAAAAAGTGCTATTGTGGACACTACTAGCGATCCCCATCCGAACGATAATTAACGAGACAGTGACCACTGACTCTGATAATCCAGTATTGCGATCATCAGAATCCTATCAAACTTTTTGTGTAAAAGTTTATTAATGCTTCAACAAAAAAGTAGATTGATATTAGTGTCCACTATAATACATTTGTTACTGTTCTCACCCCATAACACAGTGGAAAATCTTTTACTTCTTCTCTCTCTCTCTCTCTCTCTCTCTCTCTCTCTCTCTCTCTCAATGTTTTCTATCTTCTCTTTTCCCCTTTTTACACTTAATGGTTTACTTGATGGTTCATGAGAGCATTGTGAAAAGGGGAAATTACTGTAATCAGAAAATCAGGTATTCAGTTTTATATAGTTACATATGTATATATTGGGAATAAACACTGCCAAAAAAGGACGTATTTCTGCTCAGTAAACACTCAAAGGACTTATTTCTGCTCTGTAAACATTCAAAGGACGTATTTCTGCTCAGTAAACACTTAAAGGACTTATTTCTGCTCTGTAAACATTCAAAGGACGTATTTCTGCTCAGTAAACACTCAAAGGACTTATTTCTGCTCTGTAAACACTCAAAGGACGTATTTCTGCTCTGTAAACATTCAAAGGACGTACTTCTGCTCTGTAAAAAAGCAAAGGATGCATTTCTGCTCTGTAAATTCAAAGGACGTACTTCTGCCCTGTCAACATTCAAAGGACGTATTTCTGCTCTGTAAATATTTCTGTTAGCATCAATCTACGCGGGTGTCATTTATAGAGGATCTTGTTCATTTTTTTACGAGAAACGTATTTCCATAACAGCTTTTATTAGTGAATGTGTGTGTGTGTGTGTGTGTGTGTGTGTTCACTTTAACACCACCTTATTTAATTCTGAAGTGTTAATTACTTGTATGAGATGTCTGAGGAGTATGTGTGGAGTGACGCGTATGGATCGAGTGCGAAATGATGAAGTGCGAAGGAGAACTGAAGTTGTTCGGGAGATGGCTGATCGAGTTGAGCAGAGGGTGTTGCAATGGTTTGGGCATATGGAGAGAATGGATAATGAGCGATTGGTGAAAAAGATAACTAGATCTGATGTGAGAGGTGTAAGGCTGAGAGGAAGACCACGAATAGGATGGATGGACAGTGTGAAGAGAGCGCTGGATGCGAGAGGGATGTCTGTTGAGCAAGGAAGAGTGGCTGTGCGTGACAGAAATAAATGGAGAGAAATTGTGAATCAATAAGTGATGACGCAGCCCTGAGGGGATATTCTCCCGCATTTGGTCTGATCAGCTAGTCAGGTCAGGTGCGGGTAAGGGGATGGGTCTGTTATGATGTGGCAGGGGTAAACCAGTTCTGCTGTCGGGCCCTGCTGCGGATGTCACTGATTGCATTGCGCAGTTGACCCTTGTGCGGTGTGATGCGGTGAGGATCTGTCCGTTCTCCCCTTTGGAGCTAAGATGCGAATGAATGTGTTTGAATGGATGAGTAAATGGAGAGTGAGTCGTCCTGTCTCGGCTACCTCCCTTTCCTTGGGGGAAGCAGCCTAGGTATATAGATATAGATAGATAGATGAATGAAAATAAAAGACACAGGTAATCTAATGCACAACTTAATCCCTTCAATCCGACTTTTTCACTTTAAGCTTGCAACCTAATATCAGTGTTAGTCAATCTGGGGAGGAACTCTCGCTGGGATGAGGTTTATGAAGACTACATTGTATGTTAAGCTTATCCTGAAGTGAATCAAACCGTCCGAATATAGCAAGAATAAAAACACGCCATCGAATTGAAGGGGATAAGATGAGAGTAAATACTGGACCTCATCGTTATTCTTCCTTCCCAGTTCCATAACTCTACCTGGGCTTCCTCCTTCATCAATTATTTCCAAAGGCCAGCTCCTGCCTGCCTTCTTTCCCGTCAGTGTCGTCTTTTCTCTTTTAATCCTTCCTCATTTACGGCTATTCATGTCCTCATCTTCTATCGTCAAGACTACATCATCATCATCATCATCATCATCAATCCTTTATCTCCTTCTGCCTTGCCTTTCTTTTATTCCCATTCTCATTTGCCTTGCCTTCTCATTACCCTCATCCACTCGTATTTTCTATGTCACTTCCTCCTTCTCCCTGATATCACCTTTCTTTGTTATTCTCCTCTCTCCTTCTCCTTGCCATTCTGCTTCGTCCCTTCCTTCTTGCTTGCCAAACACTCTTCTCCCGTGTTTCTCGTCATCTCTCTTCTCTCCTTTCTTCTTTTTTGCCATCTCCCTTCTCCATTTTCTTCCTTCATGTCAATTACTCGTTTCCCTTTCTTCCTTCATGCCCTCTCTCCGCTTGCTTTATTGCCATATCCATTCTCCCCTTTCTTCCCTCTTGTCAGTTTCATCTTTCCCTTTTCTTCCTTCTTACCATCTCCGTTCTTTTTCTTTCTCTACCCCCTTCCTTCTTCTTTCTTGTCATTTATCTCCCTCCCGTTCCCTTTTTCTTCATCCACCTCTCTTCCTTCTTCAACCATCTTTTCCCTACTTCTTCATTTCCTTTCTCTCTCTCTCTCTCTCTCTCTCTCTCTCTCTCTCTCTCTCTCTCTCTCTCTCTCTCTCCATTCTTTTTTTCCTCAGTCTCATGTTTTCCCTTCTTCCTTTCCTTTCCTTCCTTCTTTCTCCCTTTCCTTCCTTATTTCCCTCCCTTTTCCCACCGTATATCTCCCTCTCCATTTTTTAAATTCTATTTCTCTCTCACTCCTTCTCTTCCTTCTCCTCCCCCATTCCCTCCATTCTCTTCCCTCACCATCCCTTCGTTCTCCTCCCCCTCCTTCCTCTTCTCTTTCTTCTCCCTCCTTCTCTTTCTAATTCTTCCTCCTTATTCTCTCTCTCTCTCTCTCTCTCTCTCTCTCTCTCTCTCTCTCTCTCTCTCTCTCTCTCTCCCATAATAACTAAATGAAGTTCAGGTAAAAAAGAATCCCCCATAAAAAAAAAAACAGTGGACGAAGACCAAGGAGGGGACGGAGGGGGGGAGGGGACTGAGGAGGAAGAGAAGAGGAAGAAGCGGGGGGGGGGTGAAGCGGGGGAGATTAGTGATTTGAGAGTGGGGGAGGAGAAGAATGGGAGGAAGAGGTTTTATACACGGATTTCGAAGGTAGGAAATATGAGGGTAGGGAAAGGGAGTGGGGTAAGGAGAGGGATGGGGGAGAAGAACGATGATGATGGGGGAGGGGGAACAGAGTGGGTGTGGCGAGGGTTGGGGAAAAGGGAGCCAGGAAGGTTCGAGATTTGAGATGAGGTGATGGGAAAAAAGGGGTGGCGAGGGTAGGGGGTGGCAAGGGTAGGGGTGGCGAGAGGGGAGGGGCAAGCTCAAGGGGAGGGGGAGAGGTGCAGGGACGGCGGCAAGGGAACGAAGGCGACGGTAGAGGGGGGGGGGGAAGGGTAGAGGAAGGCCTCAGACAGACAGACCAGACGACAGACACAAGCAGACAGACAGTAGGCACTGGTCTGGAAGTAGATTAATAAAAATAACAATGGGCGAAGAGGGATAGAAGGCTGAGAAAAGGGTTTTCGGCTGCAGGAGATGGCATGGGTGGGTTCAAACAAAGAGAAAGAAACAGGCAGGCAGCAAATATGGATACCTGGACGAAGAAGAAAGAACAAAAAAGAAGAAGAAGAAGAAGAAGAAGAGGAAAAAGATCTGTGGACGAGGTCAAAGAAGGAAAGAGATCGGAGATGGGTAAGGGGGGTGATGAGGGGAACTGGGATACAAAAAGTGGGGGACAGACAGACAGGCTGACCCAGACAAAGATGCAGACAGAGGAAGGGGGGGTGGTAGTGACGGCAGACAGGCAGTCGGCGCAAATTTCCGAAAGACGACAGAGGCTGGGGAGGATGGGGAGTTGGGGATAGTGAGGGAGGTGGTGAGGGGGCAAAGACAGAGAAGATGGGGCGGGAAGGGTTGAGGCAGGGAGGGCGGCAGGCAGTCCAAGCACGTAGCTGGGATATTAAACTAAGTTGGCACAGTAAGGACCAATTCTTGGTAATTCCGCCGTATCAAGAGGGGATTTTATGTCAATTACCATTGGATGGGTTTTGTCGTGGTCTCCAGACGCTTGCCTTCCTCTCCTCCCTTCCCTTCCCCCCCTCTCCATTTTTTTTTTCTTTCTTCTTTTTTAAGGGAGCGGGAGAGATGAGTTTGGGACTTTCTGGCGAAGGGGGCGAGGCGCTGGATTTGAGACTTTGTGGAGAGAGTGTGTTGGGTCTAAGACTTTTCGGGGGTTAGAAGTAATGACTTTAAGACTTTTTTATTACTGGCGAGGAGTTTTCGTTCGCCTCGAGACTTCACACAGTTTTTTTTTTTTTTTTTTTTTTTTTTGGGGGGGGGGGGTGAAGTGGGGGGGCGGAGAAGTAAGGATAGTTTTGACTTTTTGGCCAGACATATGGCACTGGACACATCTTCAAGGACCAAATACAAGACATCAAAATGCGGTGTATCCCAAACTTAACGCACCCAGTGCAATTAAAGAGAGACAATTTGGCCAACAAAAAGAAATACACTCCCTACTGTACAAACACTATATCAGATCAGTGGTGTCTTCGGCATGTGCCCCCACACTACCTAACACCCTCTACAACACCTTGCAGACCATATTCAACAACGCTCTGCGCATCATCACTGGCTGCACCAATACCACTGTATGCGGCAGCCTGTGACATCAAATAACACTCGTCATTACATGCAAGAGCCACACAACACAACTAAACACAAAACAATCACCACACAAACATTAGCAGACCCCCTTCAACAACATCCCACCTCCAGACAATCCAACACAAGCAATGGAGAAACAACTACATATTCATTTTACGTGCAGGGCAAAACAACACCTTGATTGTTGCACTATACTACAATCTCCCCTCCCGACATCCACCCATCAGAGGTACGGTATCCTGAGAATAACAGAGCTGATTAAGTTCACTTTTTTAGGCTTATATCAGGACATCACCCAGCCCTCCTCAGTTACCAGCTTAGATTAGAGGTGCGTGGAGTCACTGACGAAATGTGCCCCACTTGTAGAACAGACCCACACAACACAACACTTATATATACATTGGAGCACCGCACAGGACATGCCGCAGGCAGACAGATAGCAATGCAGGGAACTTATGGGACAATCACATAAAAACTGTTGCTTACTTACGGTTGGCGGGTCTGGTGGCACTGGTGTAACCGCGGTTGAGCAACACCAACAATACAACAACAACAACAGCCTTTGGGGGTAATGGTGTTGGTACTGTTAACGAGGGTTCTTTTGAAAGGATTTTCTTGGTTTGAAGATTTTTTTTTTTTTTTTTTGGGGGGGAGGGAGGGAGGAATTCGGCTTGAGGTTTTTCTGGGAATTTCAGGGTGCTTTTCAGACTGCTGCTCATTTGTTACATTTAGTATATTTATTTATATATTGTTTCATTTCTTTACTTATTCACCTAATTGAATCATTAATTTGGCCGTGGTTTCTTGAACTTTCTGCAAATATTTTTTGAAATCAAAACTTTTGAGACTCTGCTTCCTTATTATATTTTTTTCTAATTTTTCCTAACAAGACTCCCTTCCCTTTAAGTGAGTTTTTGCTGAGGAGACTGCCGCCAGATTTTCTGACACCAGAAGAAAATGTTCTGCCCGTGAGGATTGGTTGTAAGAAATGTTTGTCAGGTATGGTTCACTGTATCTGTCTATCTGTTTGTCTCTCTATCTGTTTATCAGTCTCCATCTGTCTATTGTCTGACATCACATCCTATGAGAAGCCTCGATTAAATGACCCTTAAGCGTTTCCTTTCATACTGACTAACAACCTCCCCGCCCACGACACACCACTTTCCCTAAATTCTGTGTTACCTCCTCTCCCCACTCACTTTTATGTCTCCCTCTACTTCCCTTATAAACTTAACTACTGTACAGTTTCCTAGTCAGTCTCTCACTCTCCCATACATACCCTTATCATCATTCTCTTCTCCTCTCCTCTCCTCGTGCTATCTTAGTCTCTCATTCTCACTCACATTATCTGACCTCTCCTGGCTAGTTCCCTTTCTCCCTCTCCTTTTTACATCTATTTTTTTTTCTTTTCAGTATGTATTTTCTGGTAAAAATCTCTAATCTCTTTCAGGTCAATGGATGGATAAGTGTAGTCACATAGCAAGGTCCATCTAACTACTAACCAAGGAGACTCCTTCCTACCGCATAATTATAGCCCATCGATTTTTACACAGCCACTCCTTTGCACTAAAGTTGGGGAATGGCCTCGTTTTGTGGGATGAAAAAATTAATTGTTAGTCAGTCAGTAAAAGAGGGTCACCGAAACTCATGACAATAATTTAGGCAGTTGAGGTTAAGAGACTCTCACTCATTCACTCATTCTCATTCGTACTATAGTTTTTTCATCTTAAGCTGGGCTAGATTTTCATCCCTTTGCTGCTCTTTTCACGTAGGTCAGGTGCAGAGGACAGTAATACTACGGCTTTGTATCTTTCCCATAGCACTTGGCGACCAGCATCTTATTCTAGTGTTTATCTCTTGTTATAGCTCAGCATTCAAGATGGAGAGATGGTAAATTTTGGCCAAGTTAGTGTAAGAAGTGTATAATACTCACAACAAAACTCAGAAAGAACACTCTGCCGACGTAGTGAAAATATTATATAGTTCTAAACCTTTTTGCTGTGCGGGGTTTCTTTCAGTTTTGTAACACACTCGATATTGAGAGAACTTGTTACCGTACCAAACGGCGACCTACACAGTTAAAGACTAAGGAAATCACATGTGTGTGTGTGTGTGTGTGTGTGTGTGTGTGTGTGTGTGTGTGTGTGTGTGTGTGTGTGTGTGTGTGTGTGTGTGTGTGTGTGTGTGTGTGTGTGTGTGTGTGTGTACCCTTGGGTCCCGCGGTGCTATTAGGGTAATACTTTGCAAACAGCCGTCAGTTTTGCAAAACAGCCTAATTTTTAACCACCTCACCCCACCCACCTTATTTGAACATGTAATTATTTTTTGCTATTCCCTGATAGTTTTATTCGGCTAACCTTATCTTTCCCTTCTTGAACAGAGATTTTCTTTATCACCTACCCTATTATAAACAGGAACCGAATGGATCAAATAGATTTAATGTTTGTTTTCCTGTGTACAATTCTCCTACTCTACTAATAACCAGTCTTTCTCCCTCTTTCCCCTCTCGTCCTCTTCCCCGCCTACACTCCCTGAATTAGTTTACCTATATTTTCGTGCATATTCAGAGAGCTTAACACTAATTCCTTGCTTGGGCTTCTCTTCTTCTTCCACCTCCCCCTATTTCGACATCTGTCATATATCTCTTCCCCCACATCCTATGCCTTCCTTCCCCCACCCCCACAGTATTCTACCCCTTCCCTCCCCATATCTACCTTCCTTGCGCTTCCCCTTCCATTATTCCAGCCCAGTTCTAACCATTTTCCCCTGATGCCCAAACTTTTCTTCCACCTGTGTCTTTCCCCATCTCACATTACTTTTCCTCAATCCTCTTCCCTTCCTCTATCCCCTATCCCTATACTTTCTTTATTCTCTTCATCCTCCACTGTTCCTCTACCACTCACTATTATTCTGCCCCTACTCACCATCTCCTCCCCTGCCGTATTCCTCCCCTCCCTCCAACCTACCCTTTCCCTTGTTGTTCAGAATCATCACCTCCTCCCCCCCGATCCCCCCTCCTCTCTCTCTCTCTCTCTCTCTCTCTCTCTCTTTCTTTCTTTCTTACCTCAACTCTTCGGCTCCTCCCCAACGAAGCAGCATCCCCAGCCTCTCCCCCTTCCCTTCCATACCGCACCTCTTACCCCCTCAATTCTCCTCCTAACCAATCTCCCCCAATCATACGCCTCACCACTCTCCTCATACCTCCACTCTTTCTCTCCGCCTCAAACATTTACCCACCCCTTCCTCCCTCCCTTTCCCTGTCTCCGTCACACTCTCCTCCCCTCTCTTTTCCTTCCTTCCTTCCCTCCCTCCCTACCCCTGCCTCCGTCACACTCTGCTCCTCTCTCTTTTCCTTCCTTCCTTCCCTCCCTCCCTTCCCCTGCCTCCGTCACACTCTGCTCCTCTCTCTTTTCCTTCCTTCCTTCCTTCTCTCTCTCCCTCCCCTTGCCTTCATCATACTCTCTTCCCTCCCTCCCTCCCTCCCCCTGCCTCCATCATACTCTCTTCACCTCTCTTTTCCTTCCCTCCATCCCATTCTTACCCCCTATGGGAAGCCCCGCCATAAAAATATAATGATAGATCGCCTCTCTCAAATCTCCGGCCGTCGCCAGTCCCATGAAAATATGATGGACGGTTTTGGCTCTTACTCTGGCCAGCCCTCGAGGTAGGTAGTCCTTTCCCTGAGGATATATTTCTTAAACTATTAACATTTTTAGTTTTGGTTTTAGATGCATATTAAGGAAGCTCCCTCTCTCTCTCTCTCTCTCTCTCTCTCTCTCTCTCTCACACACACACACACACACACACACACACACAGTTTCTCATACAGTCTTCCCTGTACTCACATTCTCTAAGCCCCTTTCCTTTCATCCAGGATACATAGATAGATAGATGGATATAGATACACAAGCAGATAGATGGAAAATAGCGAGAAATACCCAAAGGCTGTGTGGTTAGGCGGGAATGTTGTGGTGGTGTGAGTGAAGATGGACGGTGGATGGGATGGCGTGATTTCACCAGGGAACACATTATGTATCCCACCACACTGGCATATAGGATGGAGATAGATAGATAGATGGACAGAGAGAGAGAGAGAGAGAGAGAGAGAGAGAGAGAGAGAAGGAAATAGAAAAAATCAAAGGCTTTCACGCTGAGCCTCACATATCACCTGGACGTATATCTGATCCCTCCACTCTCTCTCTCTCTCTCTCTCTCTCTCTCTCTCCCAACTGACCATCGGCCTCTATAATAAAAAAGAAAAACGATAAAAGTAAAAAAATATGGAGGTGGCTGAAAAGGCCTGGAATATTACTGGTGTGATAAATGGCGTCACGAAACTCCCCCTACCCACACTGTCCTCTGCCTTCCCCCTTCCCCTCTACTTCTCTCCCTTTCTCCCTCTGTCTTCTGCCAGTCCTTCCTCCTCTCCCCTTGACTTCTCTTCCTCCTCTTCCCTATTCCTGCCCCCTCCCCTCCTCACACCATCCATGATCCCCACTCCGTCTCTCTCCTCTCCCAACACTTTCCCCCTCCCGTCTCTCCTCTCTTCCCCTCCATCCTCCTCATCCCCCACCCTCTTTCCTCTCTCTCTCTCTCTCTCTCTCTCCCTTTCCACTCCCTATCTTCGTTTTACTCTCATTCTCTTTGTTTTAACCTTCTATTCCTCCCTTTCCCATCTATTACTCCCCCACCCTACCTTCCCCTCCTCTCCCTTCTCCTCAACTCTAGTCCACTCTTACCTTCCCTTGCCTTCCCTTCCCCTTTCTTCCTAGATTCACGCACTTCCCGCTCCCTTCCCTCTTCGTTTTCTTTCTCTCCCTTCCTTTAACAAACTTATCTGTATATATCTTTTCTATTGTCATCACTTTCCTCCCCTTTCCTTTCCTTCTCCCTCTACTTCTGTGCATCCTCTTCCACCTTGCTCTTCCCTGTCATTCTTAGGTTATTTCTCTCTCTCTCTCTCTCTCTCTCTCTCTCTCTCTCTCTCTCTCTCTCTCTCTCTCTCAACAGCAGGCAACATTCAATACAACTCACCCTCATCAATATCGCCAACTTGACTTCACCAGCTTCGACAGCCTACCATAACTCTTCCAGACCAGCAATACCACCTGACCCCCTCACGCCTATAAATCAAATCCTGCACACACACACACACACACACACACACACACACACACACACAGTCCCTTTAATTCCAAGTACCGTATTAAGGTCCCATCATCCCTTATCTGTCATCTTTAATTTTAAGCAATAGTATAAGACGATTTAACCTTTGGCTGCGATTTACCTACTTTGCCATTAATTTTCAGCTATGGTCAGACGATATTATTCAGCCGAAGAGAAACCCGGGGCACTGAAATTTTTACAAGCGGAAAGATTAACACAGTGACCTGGAATAATGGACCTGCCTTCCTTTTCCACTCTCTCTCTCTCTCTCTCTCTCTCTCTCTCTCCAATGGACGATTTTCACCCCTTCAATCCCCGAGCGTATTCTTGCTCCTACCAGGCAATTATATTCACCTTAAGAAAAGCCTCTTGTATTCCAATGAGTTTTTCAAGACTATCTCAACCCCCTTCAGGTCGAAAAGTCTTCCCTAAGCTGAGTAAAACTCCCATGAAATCACACTGAGGTGGTTTGGCCATGTGGAGAGGATGGAGAGTGATAGACTGACGAGGAGTGTATGTGAGGTGGAGGGGGGGGAGGGAGGGAGAGGCCAAGGATGAGAAGGAGGGATGGAGTGAAGAGGAATATGAGTGAGGTGGGTGTGAGCTCGGAGCAGGACAGTGAAATGGCGGTAGACAGGGCGACATGGAGGCGATTTGTTTGCGGCCACCCCTTGCGGGACTGAGGCGTCTGGCAAGAGATAGACAGAGACAGAAATCACACCAACAAATAACAAAATAAAAAAAAAAATAAAAAGACGTGATCGGCCTCAAGGGGTTCCAATCACAAAAAACTTTCCTTTGCTGGACCAGGTGTTTGGGACAGTATCAAATTTGGGTCATATTCTAAAAGAGGTTGAGATTTCGTAATACCTCTACTTTAGCGATTTATTCTGCAGACTACACTTTTATATCACAATGTATCCTGATGAATCTATGTCAATATTTCAAATTCCACATTAATATCGCCACGAATGAGAATAATGAGTTATGTGGCCATCATAAATATATAAACCGCATGCAAGAAAATGTTAAGGTGTGATATGCAAAATAAATCTCTAAGGAAGAGGCGCTGCGAAGCCTCTATACAACCTGGATTACGTTTCTGTGTGTCCTAGCCTGTTCTCTTGGGCATGTATTCACGTCAGTTAAGGAAGGTCCCTACCGCCTCTTCCTAAGAGATTTATTATGCATATTACACCTTGTCGTCCGCTTGTGTGATACTTAAGTCATTCTAATATAACCATACTCTGCATAAAAATTAAACAGAACGATATTAGCCAGCCGTATCTAAAAATAAATCGAAGAGGAAGTAGTGTTAGGGAGCTTTCTTACCCCTACGTGAATACGAGCTTTGGACATTGCAGACAACGTGGTTCCTCTTTCTTAACGATATATATTTCATTCTACACTTAAGTTTCCCTTTTGTTATCAGTTTAATATGGACACTCTCTGCATCAGTAACATAGAAGAAAATGCATCATTCAAGAGTAGTGTGCAATACAAATCAATGACGTGTTACCATACCACAGATGCCAACTAAAAATACTGGCCTATATAACAACGCAAAGTGCACCAACGGGCCTCTGATCATTTACACGTTACAAACACAATGGCATCCATTACTTACTGTGCTGTGTGGGTAAGAATTTGGCAACTAAAAATACGCTGTGTTTAAAAAGCTGGCGATTTTATTCAGCTGAGCCGTAAGTACGAATTGGGCAATTAAAAATATGCAAAACTTTATACACCTACCGACAGCTAAACTTAATAAAAATTTCAGTTTAGCCAATGGTAGGAATTTGGCAATTAGAAATATGCACAATTTATACAGCTGGCGATTTTATCCAGCTTATCCATAGCTTTTGGCAGTAAAATGGCTTAAACTCAACCAAGTCCACCAGTAAATCATGCCATTCTCAGCTCTGCACAACTAAATCATGACCCATTCATCTCACAGACCCCTTGAAGCTGGTCTATTTTTCTTCTTTACTCCAGCACCACCCTCGTCCAGGGCAGCTGAAAATAAACATCTTCCCCACATTAGTACAGTCCAAAGTAAAAGTTGGCCTCACATTTCATCACGGTGCTTATGCAAGGTGCTCCTGTGTTCACCGTATTTCCCTCATTAGTGACCTTGTGTTCAGTGTCGATCTCGTTAGTTCAGTTTATTTCTCTTTCCTGTGCTCGTGTGTTCAGTTTCTTTCTCGTTACAAGATGCGTTAGGTCTCTTTGATGGGGATTTGTTGCAGCCGCTCAAGAATCGACTCGTGATGCACAGGATACTCCCAGACTGCTTGGGTTTGGCTTAAGGGGAAGAAAAGGGCTTATGATGAATGCCTATTGACTACAGGGGGGAGGGGGGGCAAGAAAACGGTCAAATTATGCTTAGTCTTTCCCTTGAGCATGACATATAACCGCCAAACTTACATTACTGGTCGTGTCTTCAAAAACACTTTGTAGTTACTTGTAGAGAAGTTATATATATATCAGACTTGTGGACGAGCGGTTGTTATACGTGAGTAACTTTGTAAGTAGATAATCTTGGTTCCCTTTTGTCATGCAATGACAGGAGAGGTAAAGAATAGTATGAGACTATTTTTATTAGTCTTGGAAATATTAACAAAGTCTCTCACACACGAGTGAAGTTAAGTAGAGTCCCGCGAGCTACCTCCCTCTCTCGCTCTCTCTCTCTCTTCTATGCTGCTAAGCCCTTCTCCCTACTACCTGCCTGTTCTATGCCCTGTCTCCTTCTGCCTCTGCTTCCTAAATTCTGGTGTAGCAGGGGTCGTGTCACGTGTGTTACACTGTGGTTGGAAAGTTCTAGAAGCCTGTGTGTGAGTGTGTGTGTATATGTGTGTATGGTCACGAGGCGCTGTCGTGTGCCTATAAAGCATTCCTTGAGTTAAGAGTGTGTAAGCATGTTTAGCATTGCTCGATTCTCGCAGACACAATACCTTCTCATCATCTGACTTCCTGCTTCTATCTGTCTCTCTATCTATCTATTTATCTATTATGATTTGTAATTATAATATGGAGTCCTGACATATGCTCGGCCGCGCCGCTGAAGGTCCTCCAACAGCAATCATCATTGACATATGCTATATAATCTATTAGTACATAATATCGATTATAATATTGTATACATATAATAGTCATAGTAAATAGCAATTATCCAGTAATATTACATTTTAAACAAGTTGTATACATATTTGAATAAATGCATTAAAAGTAAACTATTTAACTGTAATACAGTATGTACTTGGGTTATTGTAGTGAAATGTATACATGCAAGAAAAAAAATAGTTTAAAATTAAGATTATGGTAAGAGTTATTAATATTTCATTTAAAGATAATGGTAGTACAGAATTGTGGTATAATTGTATGACTTTACATAATATTGTAGTAATAATGTGGTAATACATAATTGTAACATTTTATGAATCGTTACATAATATTGTGGTAATGCATAACTGTGTTGGCCTTATAATCGTAGTTACATTTTGTTAATGCAACTGTTACATAATTGTGTTGGCCCTA
Organism: Coenobita brevimanus; assembly: GCF_032717465.1. Classification (NCBI taxonomy): domain Eukaryota; kingdom Metazoa; phylum Arthropoda; class Malacostraca; order Decapoda; family Coenobitidae; genus Coenobita; species Coenobita brevimanus. Next base: position 20,581,336 of record NC_136954.1, read on the forward strand.
TAAATGTAGTTAAAGTTACATAAAAGTTACATCTTGTTAATGCAACTGTTACATAATTGTTACATATTGTTTGTAGTTACATAATTGTAGTTAAAGTTACATAAAAGTTACATCTTGTTAATGCAACTGTTACATAATTGTTACATATTGTTTGTAGTTACATAATTGTAGTTAAAGTTACAAAAAATTTACATCTTGTTAATGCAACTGTTACATAATTGTTACATATTGTTTGTGCAAGTGTAACATAAGGCAATCGTTTGTCGTTACATAATTGTTACATATCGTTTGTAGTTACATAATTGTAATAATTGCAGTCCTGACATTGAATCCGGTCATGCTGCGGTCGATGATATGATGTGCCATGCCACTAGCTTGTGGAGACAACAATTTGCTTTTTTGTTTGTAGTTTATGTGGTATTTTGGCATTTGTAGTAACACTTACACTTATTTTCATTTTTTTTTCTTTTTATGTGTCCGACTCTGGGCATAGGCTTCACAGCCTGCTTTCAAGGCCCAGTAGTCCTCCTACGAACCGCACACCTCTACATGTCACCACTTCGGCGCTAACACCCACCGTCCATATTGAATACATGCTAGGGCTGTCTCATACAGGACTGGTGTATTGGTATTAGCGGGGGTATTTTTACGACATGTCGGCGGGCCTTCTGGTAGATCAATAAAGTCTGATTTTATGAAATTCAAATCCTTAAACTGTTCCCTGCCCCAGCAGGATTTGAACCCGGGTCCGTCAGGACTGCAGGTGATTTTACTCTATTTCTTTTTCTTTCTTTCATTCTTTTTTTTTTATTGTATGTATTGATTTTCTATAGTTTGTTTTTCTTCGTTTGTCTACTTTTTCTTTTTTTCTTTTTTTTCGGTGTTGTTCATGGTTGCATAAATGCTGGTTAATTCCCTTGGGACCCTTTTTTAAGGTTTAGTTTATATTGCACAGATATTGAAAATGATATTATACAGTCCCATATTTTGTTATTTTATATAAAAAATATATATATACTATATACAGTATTAACTATATACACTGACTTGTTGTTCACTTGTACCTATCGTGGGCAATATATGTGTCAGCACTGTGTGGAAATCATTGTCTTCATGATTGTGTTGAAGAATCTTGCTAACGTCATTTGTGTTGGCCATTTTATATTTTTTTCTGGTTTTCCTTGTAAGTTAATTTATATGTTTCCACATGGTAGCTTTAATTAATAAATGTTTAGTACAGTTCTTTTAATCGCTCACTGAGTAACTGTAATGGTATATTTTCTTTATTACTTTGTAGATGTAATAATGTATAGCTGTATGTATGAAACACGTATTTTATGTAGGTATAAATGGTAACACTCGTTGGTAGTAAATAAATGCTATAATAAATGAATGAATATATACAGTGTAGAATATTTATTGTTGGTGCAAGTATTTAATGATTGAATTATGAAGATAATTGAAGTAGGTATATGTATGTAAGTTGTAATTATACAGCAGGTTTTATATGTTTGTGCAGAAGTTTTCTGTCTCTCACTGTGTATTGTATAATGAAGTAACTCACTAATCTTTACCGTGGTGGAAATGGTGTGAGTGGTGTTGCACGTGGTGATAGCGTTGTTCTTCACGGGTTGATTGACGTGTTGTGGTCTCAGCAAGCACGCATGATGACGTTGACTTCCCACACTGGTAGCTGTGGTGAGTGAATGAGTAGCGATGAGTAACTTGAGTGAAGATGAGTGAGTAAGATGAGTTGTGAATATGGACTTGGTATTTGCTTCGTCGTCTTGACCTCTTCACTCCTGCGTCAGCGGTGGAGGTTGGGTGGATGTAGCAGAGAGAGGAGGGTGAGGTCTGGTGGTTGTGAGTTGTGAGTCGTGTCTCACTCTTCGTTTGTTTGTTTCGTTTTGTTTTTCTTGATATATTCTCGGTCCTTTTTTTCTTGTGATTTACTCGTTGTGGGATGAAGACTGCCGCTACTTGTAGGTGCGTGTAGAAGATTATACAGACGACTCGTAGAGTTGTTACTTGTAGTTGATTGTAGATGGTTGTAGTTCGTTGGTTCGTCGTAGAAATTGCAAGATTGTTTGTATCAGTATTTAGTTAAACTACTGGCAAGGCGTCCTGTGACCTCTTCTAAATCAGCGCGATGATCGTGGAGACGGAGGGGGCTGGTTGGAGAGAATACTGTCAGGAGCTGGTTGTGAGTTGTTGGTTGTGAGAGGTATTATTTTGTTTTCAATCTTGATATTTTGTAGGAATTCACTGTAGATTCGTAGACGAGGTTTTTACGTTCGCTGCCAACCATATCTCATAAAAGACTTTGTAACTCCTTTGTAGTGATGTTTTATATATTAGTTATATATATATTAGACTTGTGGACGAGTGGTTGTTATACGTGAGTAGTTTGTAAGTGGATGATCTTCGTTCCCATTTGTCATGCAATGACAGGAGAGGTAAAGAATAGTATGGGACTATTTTTATTAGTCTTGGAAATATTAACAAAGTCTCTCACACACGAGTGAAGTTAAGTAGAGTCCCGCGAGCTACCTCCCTCTCTCGCTCTCTCTCTCTCTCTTCCATGTTGCTAAGCCCTTCTCCCTACTACCTGCCTATTCTATGGCCTGTCTCCTTCTGCCTCTGCTTCCTAAATTCTGGTGTAGCAGGGGTCGTGTCACGTGTGTTACACTGTGGTTGGAAAGTTCTAGAAGCCTGTGTGTGAGTGTGTGTGTATGTGTGTGTATGGTCACGAGGCGCTGTCGTGTGCCTATAAAGCATTCCTTGAGTTAAGAGTGTGTAAGCATGTTTAGCATTGCTCGATTCTCGCAGACACAATATCTTCTCATCATCTGACTTCCTGCTTCTATCTGTCTCTCTATCTATCTATCTATTTATCTATTATGATTTGTAATTATAATATGGAGTCCTGACAGTCGAATAGAGACATGGGGTAAACAAACTTTGTCTAACAGTATGACATTGTAATTTTGTTTTATTTACAAGTAGTTGCAATCAGTGGGTAAAGGAAAAAAAAATGCTATTCTTGCTGTTACGAATGCTGTAGAATATTATGTTCCAGGAATTCTGTTTAGCTGCGAAAAATATCCAGCAATTCTGTTTAGCTGAGAAAAATATCCGGCAGTTCCGTTTAGCTGAGAATAATATCCTGCAATTCCGTTTAGCTGAGAACATTTCTAACAGTTGTAATTGTTCTTGTGGCCTCAGGTTCATCTTAACGTGAACCAAGTGGACCGGAGGCTAAAGTTTCCTTCCTCCTGCAGTCCACCATCCCCCTTTCGAAAGACTGAGAGGGAAGTGAGGGGGGGGGGAGCTGGATAACCTGGAACTGGTGCTGCCCGACTATAGTGGTGCCAGCATGGAATGATGTACAGACAGACGCACAAAAATCTTTCAAAAGTTTGAAGAATAGATGGTGGAAACATACTGAACCATCTGAAACACGCTCTAGCACAAATTGGGGTTTCCACTGTATTTCGTCAGCTAGAGATTTTCTTCAGATGGAACTGGGAAGCGAGTTGTTTCTTTGTCTCTCTCCAACACCAAAAGTCTAAAAGTCTAAAGGGTTAACAGGAAGAGTCAGAACAGTAAAGGTCAAGCATCATAACTATGGGCAGTGACCACCATTTCGGTGTTACTGATGTATAAGAATATTTTTATCCGGCTTACATCAGGAATTTTGTTCAGGCTAGAAAATTTCAACAAGACAACTGGGATAATGTACGGTAAGCCTCCTATGACTCACTCTCAGTTGAATAAAATCTCATCATGTCGGCTGGAACTGGGTACGAGAATTTTAATGACCATGATAGATTTAACGAGGGCAGTCTTGCTATATGTTATCACTACAAAAGATTCGTCTTGAGAATAGTCCTGTTTTCTGTCATCAATATCAGTGTCTCGGAAATAGTCTTGTTTTTTGTCATAATTACAAAAGATAAAGTTTCATAAATAAAAGTGGCACACCTTGATTCTTACTCAAAGTAGTTATGGAAATTTCCTAGCAACTTTTCCTTTGCGACTGATTCTGCACATTACATTTCAATATTCTATATCGTTCATGCACACTGGGCTCATATTAACACCACATAACTGTCATACAATGGTGTTCTGAGGTGTAATATGCAAACTAAATCGCTAAGGAAGAGGCGCTAAGAAGCCTAATATGCTGCCTTAAATACAAGCCTCTCCGCCATGGCCCGAGTTGCTTAATCCTAATCACACTCACTATTTTAATGATCCGAATTTTATGGCCTTCACGTTCGTCCACCTCCAGTCTTTTTCCCCACAGTCTCTCTCTCTCTCTCTCACTGACACTAAAGCTTTTATGCTGCATACATAGCATTATATTTGCACAGTATTTCTTAACCCAATGAACACTTTCTTATAATTTTTATCAGCAAATGTTTAATCGTTCCATGTTCATCTGACTACACCCCGCCATCAACTGAGCTGAAAGGGGTTAGAGATTTCGTCAAGGAAAAAACAAAAGGCTTCTACCATTCCGATTACTACACTCTTTAATGACATTTCTGTCCCTACTCAGTAACGAACCCCTTCCCTCCTGCTAGTTTCATTACCATTCACTCAATACACTTCTCGTAGTATTCATTATCATCACTATTCCACCAATGCAGCTGTCCAATATTTCCTGGCTTCAACAATTCATTTCTCCACCCTCCCTTTTTCTGCAGCGGAATGATTCGGCAGCCATTTAGCCTATCCATTCCCCTCACCTGGGCCGTTTTAGTGGTGCCATGTCCCTAATCGGATTATCGAGGTGGTAGTTTCACAGGGACACCCCCAATGCTGGTCGTGTCACACTTTCCGTGTCGGCTCCATTTTTCGCGCCAACGGTTTTACTTTCTCGGCATTCGTTACGTCAGATCCGGCCGTCTCACGCATCCAGTTTAAAGACTTAAGATTCTTGATGTACAGTCAGGGAAAGTTCCTCATTACCCACCTCCCGAAGCACTGGTGTGAGACGGGTGAATGTGAAGCAGCAGCCAGACCTGATGTGTCTGGTAACTGTGAGCGTGAAGGAGGGGGAGGTGGGGGATTGCGGGCAGAGGAGGGTTTGGTGATAGGTTGGGAATCAAGTGTAAGTCTGTAACGTATGACTTGGATGGTGTGTTTCAATTAATTTAGTAAGGATAGATGACAATATGATGCTGGCATTTCAGGAAAAAAATTATGTAGATGTCTGTAGAGTTAATGTTGTCAGGAAAGTTATGGAGGTTTGCTGGGTTCGCACAGAGGTTTGAATGCTTTCATGTCCTTTTGCCTTTAATATGGGACGTTTCCAGAGGAGATATTCATAACAATATAACAACATATTCTTTGTGCTGACTCGAAAACAAAGCAACTCTCTCTCTCTCTCTCTCTCTCTCTCTCTCTCTCTCTCTCTCTCTCTCTCTAATTCGTTTATATTTATTTATCTTGTCATCCCACTACAAACATCCGCCTGCAAACATTTCGAATGTTATTCTGGTAATTATTCATCTCGAACTTAGTGTTTACTGTAGTGTGTAATAAAGAAAAAAATATATGAACGATTAACAGTTTTAGGGCTATCGTTTTCCTTTAGACGGAATGACATGGGAAGTGATAATTATAAGATCAGTCCCTGTAACTACTATTCCTATCGAACATTACAAAACGAAGCCAAAGAAGCATACCTTTGACAATAAACACGTATTGATACTGTGACTGAGCAACTCTCCAAACCTTCCCATCCCCAGCCACCGTCCCTCCCATTCACAGTTACCAGACGTGTGGGTTCTGGCTGCTGCTTCGTGACTATTCGTTGACCACCAATGCTCCTAACAGGCGGTAATGCGGAACTTTCCCTGACTGTACATACAGCCTTCATTAACACTCTTAGGCTTTTTTAGCCGCACTTAACTGAATGAAACCATCTGGTATCAGCTGCAAGGGAATACTAGACATGTCACCACCATGAGAGGGTTATTGGTGACAGTAGCCTATTATCACCCTAGTTCCTGTGACTGACTCGCTGCATAAAATGGTCTGAAGATAGTTGGACATGAATACTAGAGTTGTCCCGGCCATGAGAGGGTTGGAGGTAACAATATCAACACTCAAGTCCTTTGATTCATTCTCAGATGAATAAACGTAGGGGTATCCGGCGTTGCCCGGGAAAAAACCCTATGATCGAGCATTGCCTGGGATCCTGGATGGTCACACCCCCTGTGGGAGAAGACGTTCAGGGTCCCATTTTACCCACTGAACCTAAGCTCCTCCCTTTGCCCATGTTTAAATCCTCATCGATATATTCCCGACTGACCTACTCCTACCATTGACCTATTTTCCCACTATCCACCCACCCACTAACCCTGCCAGCCCACTCCACCCATCCGACCCGTTGTAGCTAATAATGATTTGGTTGCAGGGGTTAAAAAAAAAAAAAAAAAAAAAAAAAAACAGGAATTGGTTGCCATGTTTCCGCCATACTGACTTGATCATTTCTAGTTAGTTATAATATTGGCCATTAGGGGAGCCACTTCAGTAACTGTACAGTACACATTGAAATTCGTCGTATAAAGTTACACTAGTAGAGCACTTTCGAGTTACACTAACAAAGCATTTTCGAGTTCTATATACATCCCTGTCGATTTGCACAGAGGATAGACAGACACACAGACAAACATTCTCTTTTGTGTGTGTGTGTGTGTGTGTGTGTGTGTGTGTGTGTGTGTAGAAGCATGCGGAATAAAATACCGGTACTAGAGTTTCACCAATACCAACAGAGTTTGCCACATATCAATTAACACTTCACTACGACGACTCTGAATCTTTTATGTTATTATTGCTGTCTCCAGACAATTATATTCTATTTCCGTGAGAATGTTCAGACTGGAGGATTCAACCATAGACTTTGTAATACCATTCGTTACTAGGGATTCACGTATACTGCATAAGTGTCGATTATCAAAGTAAAGAAATAAATAAACACATACACATACATACACACATACATACATACATAAACACATACACAAAAAATGCATATGTACATAAATACATAAAAATTACGTCATCATTTACACAGCTTCACCCCTTCAATCTGAGTACCTCTTGGGGGACGATTTGTCTATTTTTCCCTGGCTAATCCCAGGCGATTTTTCTTCTCAACAACAAACATTTCGGGGACTGGAAGGTCATGACACTATCCCCATTCTTCCTTACACCTGGGCCCGTATTCTCGTCGGTTAAGGACGCTCTCTAATACCTAATCCTAAGCGATTTATTTTGCATGGATTACACTTTGCTATTATCTTCTGTGTTACTCAGACCATTCTATTATCATCATACCCATGATTATTTACAAACAAAATTATATTAACCAGCCATATCCAAAAATAAATCGTTAAACAAACGGTGCCTGGGCCCTGGAGAGACGACTTGTATACCTAATCTACTCTGACCAACTATACTCACCTTAACCTTGTAAAAAAAAAAAAAAATCGTATCTTCACATTCATTGCCGAGTTACCACGTTAACACTAGAATATGGCGCTAATCACGAAGAAGTGCTACAAAAAATGATGTACCCTGTATAGCCGTAGCACCGTCTTTTTTTTTTTTCCCCCTACCACTGAGCCACTTGAAAAGGACGATAATCTGGGCCAAGTTAAGGTAAAATATATACTCATTTTTACACACTGGGAAAATGTACAGGATTAAGGGAATGAGCGTTGTTAATGAGCTGGGAAAGGAAGATATGTACGGCAAGAGAAAGGGGAATGACTGAGAATATGAGAATGAAAAGGGAGAGAGCATCAGAAATTAAAGGAGGCAGAGTGAGGAAGAGGAAGAAAGAGTGAAAAAGAGAAGGGAGTGTGAGAAAAAAAAAAAAGAAGGGCGAGAGATGAAATGTGAAAGGAGAGGAAGAGTGAGAAAGGGGAGGAAAGGTGAGAATGGGGAGAAAAAGTTAGACAGAAGGGGAAGAGAAAGAAATGGGAGGAAGGGTGAGAAAGGGGAGGAAGGGTGAGAAAGGGGAGGAAAGGTGAGAAAGGGGAGGAAAGGTGAGAGAGAGGAGGAAGGGTGAGAAAGGGGAGGAAGGGTGAGAAAGGGGAGGAAGAATGAGACAGGGGAGGAAGGGTGAGAATGGGGAGGAAGAGTGAGAAAAGAGAGGAAGAGTGAGAAAAGAGGAAGAGTGAGAAAGGGGAGGAAGAGTGAGAAAGGGGAGGAAGAGTGAGAAAGGGGAGGAAGAGTGAGAAAAGAGAGGAAGCGTGAGAAAGGGGAAGAAGCATGAGAAAGGGGAGGAAGGGTGAGAAAAGGAAGGAAGCATGAGAAAGGGGAGGAAGAGTGAGAAAGGGGAGGAAGAGTGAGAAAAGAGAGGAAGCGTGAGAAAGGGGAAGAAGCATGAGAAAGGGGAGGAAGGGTGAGAAAGGGGAGGAAGAGTGAGAAAAGAGAGGAAGCGTGAGAAAGGGGAGGAAGCGTGAGAAAGGGGAGGAAGCATGAGAAAGGGGAGGAAGGGTGAGAAAAGGAAGGAAGCATGAGAAAGGGGAGGAAGAGTGAGAAAGGGGAGGAAGGGTGAGAACGGGGAGGAAGAGTGAGAAAGGGGAGGAAGAGTGAGAAATGGAAGGAATGGTGAGAAAGGGGAGGAAGAGAGAGAAAAGGGAGGAAAAATGAGAATGAGAGGAACAGTGAGAAAGAGAGGAAGAGAGAGAAAAGGGAGGAAGAATGAGAAAGAGAGGAAGAGTGAGAAAGGGAGGAAGAGTGAGAAAGAAGAGTGAGAGAGGGGAGGATGGGTGAGAAAGAAGAGTAAACGTGAAATAGAAGGGGAAGAGTGTAAAAGGGGTGGAAGATTGAGAAAGAGGAGCAGTGAGAAAAGTGAGAGAAACAGGGATGAAACTGAAAAAAAAAGAAAAAGGGGGAAGCAAGTGAAAAAGAGAACAACTGAGAACAAAAGAGTGAGAAACAAGAGTGCCAGAAAGAGGAGAAAAAAAAAAGTGCCAGAAAGAAGCACCGAGTAAAAGACAGGATTTCGAAAGAGGAGTTGCGACTAGATAAAATGAGAAGGGCAAGTGAAACAGAACATAAGAATAAGTAAGGAAAGGAAGAATGATTAACAGTAGTAGGAGCCAGAAAGATTAAGAGAGAGAGAGAGAGAGAGAGAGAGAGAGCGTAACAATGAAAAGAAAAAATAACAAGCACAGCAAAACTGGGCAGCCCCACTACACGGCAGACTCTGTGAAATCTTGGCTCGTATTCTCAGCGGCGAAGGAAGCTCCCTAACATCTCTTCCTTAACGACTTATTATTGGATACTCTAGGCTAATATCGTTTTGTACGTTATTTATGCTGCGTATGGTGATATTAGAATGATTAAAGTAACACAGAATTAGACAGTAAGGGGTAATAAGCAAAATAAATGGCTTATGAAGTGGCATTTGGGAACCTCATTAAACGACGAAAATACGGGTTCTATAAACTTACAGCAAACGAAAATACTTTACTTGGCCCAAAAACGTTCTCGTACAAATACCGTACAAAGCCCGAAATATTCTCCAATGTTATCTATTTGAATCAACGCCTCCACCATCCTGGAGAAAGACTGCGCCCTGACAACACCCAGGGAGCTGTGGAGTGGGAAAGAGAGTTTGAAAGAAAGAAAATTAAGAGAACAAAATGCGAACTAAGGAAAGTTAATATGAGAGAGAGAGAGAGAGAGAGAGAGAGAGAGAGAGAGAGAGAGAGAGAGAGAGAGAGGGAGAGAGAGAGAGAGAGAGTCAACCCTCATGAACCACATCAGAGTCGAGGGCCGTATCCCACTAGACCACCAGGACCCTAATTGGTTACAGGGTTATACACTGTTACCACCCAATGTAGTGACTGATTTCCTGGGTTACAAGAGAATATATAGCTTGACACTCAGTGTAAAGGCACTGGAAGGTAGTTACATCATCGAGTGAGTGAATGGTGAGCGCCCCTACCAACCATATTCAAAATTGTGATAATAATAACAGCAACATCACCATCATCATCATCACCAGCAGCAGCAGCAGCAGCAGCTACGGAGGCGGCGGAGGTGGCAACATCAACAACAACAGAAATAATAATAATAATTATAATAATAATAATAATAATAGCAGTATTAATAATAATAATAATAATAATAATAATAATAATAATAATAAAATATAATAATAATAATAAAATATAATAATAATAATAATAATAATAATAATAATAATAATAAAATATAATAATAATAATAATAATAATAATAATAATAATAATAATAATAACGATGATAATAATATTAATAATATTAAAAATAATAATAATAATAATAATAATAATAATAATAAATAGATCAAAATTATAATAATACTGTGGAGTGTTGTTTTAAGAACTGACTATTAATATAAAACACTATAAAACACACTGCAACAATGGAAATGTAATAATGTCAAAAGTAATATTACATTATATAAGGTAAGCATAACATGGTACAAGTGCAATCTGTAACTAATATAGATAGTACAAATGTAATGTGTACTATCCCAAGGCCAGGAATGAGATGGGTTGTTTCCAGACTGACAGAAGAAGGAGGTCTAACTAATTTCCAATAGTTAGGCAGCACAAAGACCAAGTTTAGGCTCTTCATAAAGCTACCGAGGCAGGTCTTTGGCGCCACTAATTAGGGCGGGAGGACGCTGCTGGCTGCCTGGGATCCCGTGTTTTTCAGGATCTCAAACTTTATCACAGAAATGAAAAGGAAAATACGATTGCCAAGTGAACCACAAGACTGATTAAGTGGGAACGTATGACCAGATGTAATGCTGGAAGGCGATAAATATAGAAGAGTTATTTAAGGCTGACGAGACCCATTTTCCTGCCTCATACACTCTTACTGACGCGAAATGGAGAACAGAAATCCACGCGTACTCAGAAAAGGAATATAAGGAAAGTTTGATGGTGAATTATATACGAAAATTATATAGAGTCCAGTATTTTCCTGCGTTAACAAAAAATATATATTATTGAAACGACAGGGAAAATCGGATATTCTGGTAAGGTTGGAAAGTGGAGAGATGCAGTAATATATGAAGAGATGCTGTGTCGATGTGTGTTTAAAACAGTGGGTCATGTGGGATCAATTTTCTCTCCTGCCTTTCACTATTGCTTAAACGAAAATGGAAACAGGATTGCCTATTGGAGGTGACAGTAGGGAAAGAAAATGTATATAAAGAGATGCAGTGCTACGAGGTATGTATGATTAACTACATTTCCCGTTATTCAAACATTCTTACTAAAGTCAACAAGAAAATACAATTGCCTATACTCCTTTAACTGCAACCTGACCCAGATTTTCGTCGTTTTAAAACTTATTTCACATATCTAAGTGGCTGAAAAAGACAGTGCTGTGGCTCTACACTGTCTCCATAACACTTCTTCGTGACCAGGATTACATTCACGTGTTAATCTTTATTACAACTCACCACTCAAAAGAGAGAGAGAGAGAGAGAGAGAGAGAGAGAGAGAGAGAGAGAGAGAGAATTTTAAGCCAAGTTAGAGCAAACCAAGCAGTGACGTGATAATAAAAAAAAAAAAAAAAAAAAAAACGCAGGCATATAAGTAACGCTACGTTGTTAAGAGGATACTTATATTAAATAAACTGTGGTATTTTTCTTGCACGTCTAAAATTTTTACTGAAAAAAAAAAAAAAGTGCCTGAAGTGGTAACATAACAAAAAGAAAAAGTCTCAAGGTAAGTTAGGTAAATTATACGGTTTCTAGCTTTTGTTCTGCTTTTCTAACACTCTTACGGTGAAGAAAAAAATTATGGCTGCCTTAACCACTTCACCTCAACAATGTACTTTTACCTTCTGGGTGCGGCCTGATTATTGTTTTCGGTTTGAGGGATTACCTTAATAGACGAAGAAACTGGTGAAGGCTGTATGTAACATCTCCAGTTAGAAATGTAATCCGTTCAGTTAGAAATGCAGTCCATCCAGTTAGAAATGTAATCCCTCCAGTTAGAAATGTAATCCCTATAGTCAGAAATGTAATCCCTCCAGTTAGAAATGTAATCCCTCCAGTTAGAAATGTAATCCCTCCAGTTAGAAATGTAATGCCGCCAGTTAGAAATGTAACCCTTCCAATTATAAATGTAACCCCTCCAGGTAGAACAGTGTATTATAAACTGAATAAAATCGTCTGGATATAAGAAAAACTATATATGAAAACAGGTCATCGTACTGGAAGGATTTATGAAGGATTTATCTCACCACGCCAAAGTCAATTCGAAGCTGAAAAAAATCGTCCAGAGAAAGTAATCTGATACAATGGGTGATTTACTACTCTGAGGCAGCAGTATAAAGCCAATAAATCCCTTAGTGATGTCCGGATTGATATGACTCTCTGTACGCACAAAATTCTGTCAAAATTCACTCTATGTCAGTCATATGCTGCATTTCAGGACTTCCTTTGACATCTATCAAAAAAAAAATCTCTCTCTCTCTCTCTCTCTCTCTTTATATATATATATATATATATATATATATATATATATACTACAAACTGCTGTTCTTCCTCCAGCGCGGCGCAGAGAAGACATCACTTGGTCGGTATTCTCGTCGGTTAAGGAAGCTCCCTAGCACCTTTTCCTTAGCGATTTATTTTCGGATACGGTTGATTACTATCACAATTTGTATGTTCTTTATGCTGAGTATGGAGGCATTTTAATGATTCTTAAGACACACAAGAGGACATTAAGGAGTAATAAGCAAAATAAATCGCTGACGAAGAGGTGTTCGGGAGTTTCCTTAACCGACGAGAATACGGGACTTGGTCACCTGCACTGCTTCAATGATCGTGCCATTTTTTATTACTGACGAGTTATTTTCAGTTCACCTGATTTAACTTTATATTTTTCTCTTCTGGCTAACGTGTCATATTAAGGGATAAAGGGAAAAAATAAGCTTCACATACCTGACGGGCTAAAAGAAAAGCATTATGAAGGAGAATAAAGCCATCCCAGTGGAAAGGATGCACTGAAAACTTGCTAATTGGAAGGCAGAGTTCAGTTATGCTTAAGAGTTATGTTTAGAGTTAGGTGTAGATGGAGTTAGGCTTAGGTATGTTGCTTAGATGGAGTTATGCTCAGTTATGCTGCTTTCAAAACTTGGTATAAAAGTGCCTAATTTGTAAAGAAGTGAAAAGGGTGAGTAACAAATTTCACATAAATCAGTTCCTTAAAAACGAAGAAGACGAAATAACTGTTCGGATTTAGAACAGTGATTCTCCCAAAATTAGAACATGTAGTTGGACTGAAGGGTTTAATGAAGGCTGTATCTAACCCTTCACTTCTGAAAGCCAATCAAAAGATATATAAAAACGTCTAGAGTCTGTAAGTATACAGAGGGTCTGCTGAAGCTGCATCTACCCCAACCCCCCCCATTCCAGTTTTAAAAATCTATCATAAAATAAGAAGCGGTGCCAAGGCACAGCAAACTCGTCCCCGGCAGTCATTTTAGTGCTGACGTATAAACACAATAGGATATCTAGTCACAGACGTCACATCAAATTTGGAGTAAATAAGTCGAAAATTGATGATTTTATGCCCACTTAAAATATTAGGCACGATCCACCTGACACCGACCCCCCTACCGGTAATTGGGGGGTGACCCCCCTGATGTAATGAGGCATGTTATAGGATGCAGATTTGAAAGATGCACCTTTAGGTTGTGGTTTCATGTCGATATGACGAATTTGAAAGGAGTTAAGGCGAAAAAACGATTTTTACCAGTCTCCGTTTTTATACATTTTTTGGCCCCACAGCCTAGGCCTTGGCCCAATTTGGGCCAAAATTGAATCAGGCGATCAAAAGGTCACAGTCCATCATCCCTGTAATTTAAGTCAAAATCATACTAGTAGTTTTTGAGTAAAGTTGATATCAGACAGACAAAGACAGACAGATAAACAAACAAAAACAAACAAACAAAGTGAAAACAATACCCGTCCCCGAGCCCCTTCGGGATGGGGACGGATAATAAATAAACCTGTCAGGAGATGGTAAAAAAAAATGAGCAAAAAAATAAAACTTCCCCGGTCCGTATGGATAACACACTCCCTAAACCGATTCATTGTGAGAATCTGGACGATTTTCATAGTTTTCCCCAATTTCATTCTTGCCACCGCCATATTATTTTCTTCGGGATAAAAGGGCTTTAAGCAGTACAGGTGTTTATCCTCACACGACGAACTTCCACACCTAAGATGAATGAAATCTTTAGACGACAGTACTAATTGTGTAAACTATAGTCGTCTCACACACACACACACACACACACACACACACACACACACACACACACACACACACACAGGTATATAATCAGCCATCCTCTCTTCGACCAACTCATCCTCAAAATTCTGACGAACTTATCGCGAAATTACGCTAAAGGTTGAAAATGGGTGATCAGTCGAGAACTTTGCAAGAGATTATTGCAAAGTTTGTCGGAGCGAGTGAAGATATGCGAGAATTTCCAAGGTTAGTAGGTCAAAGCTGGAACAGGTGAAAGATTAGGTTTTATCAATTTCACATGACCCACATTTTCGTCCTTTTGTAGCTGATTTTGCTTTGACCAGTGACAGAAAAAAAGGAAATATTACAGTTCTGCACCCTTACCAAAGCACTTCTTCGTGACAAGCATCTTATTCTAATATTAACCTATTATTACAACTCGCATTTTAGATGGAAAGATGGCAATTAAGAAAAGTTACGTGAAGAGTATATGCCAAGTTAAAATGAAAAAAGTATCAACGCCAGGTAGAGGGATCCCGACAACTTTTTTTCTTCTTGCTCTACTTTAATTATGTTTAGGGTGTAATAAAATCCGTCATTCCAGTGAAGGGGTGAGGACGGTGCCATACGCGCAAATGCACGAATCCGTGTGTGTGTGTGTGTGTGTGTGTGTGTGTGTGTGTGTGTGTGTTTTCGCTACTTGAGGAGGCTCCCAAGTACTTTTTCCTCACCACTTTACTTTTGCACATACAGTATTGTTAATGACAGCTTGTGCTAGGAAGGTACCCCTTCATGTGGTAGCACTGACAGCCGGGCGACTCCACTGTCCGTTTTTTTTTTCTTCTTCTTCATCTCCCTCCCTATCCCCTCAAAAGGAGGATGGTGGACTGCGGGAGAAGGGCAGCTTTAATCTGTAGTCCACTGGTTCTGTTTCCAGATGAACCTGGGGCTGCAACTACTAATATTACTATTGCATTATATCTATACAAACTCTCAATACTGCAAAGATATAAACAGCATGTGAGACAACAAGACGGATTGACACCGAAAGTAAATCGGTACATGAGAGGCGCTGGAATATCTTCAGAACCGACAAGAGGACATCTCTGTGACAAGTGATTTGTGTACAGCCGACAAGAGTGTTTTTTTCTTAACACCTCTTCTTTAGCGACTTCCGCATATTACGCCTTCATATCTCACTGTATTTCACTTATTCCTACTTTGTCGACAATAAAACGATGTAAATAATGCCACGTATACAGTAGGTAGGTACCCTAGGTAAATTCATCCACACGTGGTTGGCCTAAGCGTGCGCGTGCTCAGAAAGTCTAATGATCTATGACGAATATTGCGTAAATGTTCTTTACTGTTCCCAACGTAATGTGATTAGTCATAAATATGGACAGATGGAATAAACAGACAGACAAGACGGACAGACAAACAGTAAGACAGAAGTAGGTTGCAACTTGAGTTAAGCCACGCCCTCGCTCCCGACTCAACCAACCAATCAGAACACACGTTCCATTCAGGCCAGGCTGTGACGTCATCAAATAGGCCACGTTCATAATTACGATGAACAATATTGCGCAAACTATCGTTACTGTTTCCAACGTAATGTGGGCGCGTGCACGTTCAATACGAGTGTTAATGTGTACTATTTACCTACCGATTTCTCTCGTGGGAAAAAGCTATCTATCTATCTATATCTATCTATATACCTAGGCTGCTTCCCCCAAGGAAAGGGAGGTAGCCGAGACAGGACGACACATACCCCATTTACTCATCCATTCAAACACATTCATTCACATCTTAGCCCCAAAGGAGAGAACGGACAGATCCTCACCGCACTACACCGCACAAGGGTCAACTGCGCAATGCAATCAGTGACATCCGCATCAGGGCCCAACAGCAGAACTGGTTTACCCCTGCCACATCATAACAGACCCATCCCCTTCCCCGCACCTGACCTGACTAGCTGATCAGACCAAATGCGGTAGAATATCCCCTCAGGGCTGCGTCATCACTTATTCATTCACAATTTCTCTCCATTTATTTCTGTCATGCACAGCCACTCTTCCTTGCTCAACAGAAATCCCTCTCACATCCAGCGCTCTCTTCACACTGTCCATCCATCCTAATCGTGGTCTTCCTCTCAGCCTTACACCTCTCACATCAGATCTAGTTATCTTTTTCACCAATCGCTCATTATCCATTCCCTCCATAAGCCCAAACCATCGCAACACCCTCTGCTCAACTCTATCAGCCATCTCCCAAGCAACTCCAGTTCTCCTTCACACTTCATCATTTCGCACTCGATCCATACGCGTCACTCCACACATACTCCTCAGACACCTCATCTCCATTACATTCAAACTTTTCCTCTCTGCTACACCCATATTCCATGTTTCAGCCCCATATAACGCAGTCGGTGCCACAACACCCTCATACAGCCTTCTCTTTACATCCATTCTAAGCGAACGACATCTAAACACTTTTTTCATTCCTCCCAGCATCTTTCCTACTTCATTTATTCTAAACTTCACTTCTGCATTTATTCTTCCATCCACAGCAACATGTGACCCTAGATATTTAAAACACTCTACCTCCTCAAGCAACTCGCCATTAAAAACTATATTCATCCCTCTACCATCTACCAACCTCGTACACTTCATCACTTTACTCTTATTCTCATTTACTTTCAATTTCCTCCTTTCACACACCCTTCCAAACTCCTCTACCAACTGTCTTAATCTCTCCTCTGAATCAGCCACCAGTGCAGTATCATCTGCAAACAGCAGCTGCTTCAGATTCCACGCTCCACCATCAACATTCACCAGACTCAGACCTCCACCTAAAACTCTTGCATTCACCTCCCTTACAACACCATCAATGTAAATATTAAAAAGGCAGCACAGAATATTATTAAGATCCATTCGTAACATGGTGGGAATGGTACACTATGGTGGTACCATTCTTAAGTGGCGGTTTGGGTGGGGCACGAACCTCTATACAGTGGTGCCACGTGTTCCATACCCACTATGTGAACGGCTCTGATATATGTAATATATGTAATAAGATAAACACATAAGAAGATAATGGTAACGTATGTATTATAATATACGAAAGAACAGTAAACTTATTATGTGTAAAATATTTATACGGCAATACAGAAACGTATACCCTGGGGGTAGGGTTTTTTTTCAAGAATACTCCCCCAGTATCCCTGCTTGTCGTAAAAGGCGACTAAAAGGGTTGGCGGAGGGTTAGTGCCCCTCCCCGGAAAACAGCTAACTAAAAAAACAAACAATAAGCCTCGGACAAGGACTGACCAAACGATGACGACCAAGGACCGGACAAAGGACATGGTTATCGTAACGTGGAATGTAAGGGGAGCGAATGATGAGGTGAAAGAGAGAGAGATTCTCCAGGTGCTTGAGGGTGCGAAAGTGGATGTATGTGGAATAACTGAAACAAAATGGAGAGGAGAAAGTGTGAGAGAATGGGAGTATGGATGGGGGTATATGTGCAGGAGTAGATGAGAATGAGAGGGCAAAGGAAGGAGTATGTATAGTTGTGAGTAAAAGATGGAAGAGGAGCATAAGACAATATGGATCAGTTGGGTCAATGATTGTGTGGGTAAAGTTGAAAGTTGGAATACAAATGTGGGCGATTGTGTGTGTGTGTGTATGCGCCAACGCAAGATCATGCTAGAAGAGTGAAAGAAGAGTTCTGGACAAATGTAAAAGTGTGCATGGAAAAGTTTGGAAGGAATGAGAGAGTGTTTTTGATTGGTGATATGAATGGTAAAGTTGGGAATGTGAAGGTGGATGGAATAGTTGGCGAGTGGGGTGTGCCTGCTGAGATAGATGTGAATGGGAGTGCGTTAGTGGACATTTGTGCTGGGAGGGGGTTGGTGACAGCCAATACCCTCTTGAGGCATAAAATGATACACAGGTATACATGGCGAGTGATGAGAAGGGTGGGTGGTGAACTGAATGAAAGGAAGGCAATGATTGATTATGTATGTGTGGATGAAAGGATGCGAAGATGTGTAATGGATGCAAGAGTTTATAGAGGTTGGGGGAGTGGACTTTCTGACCACTACTTGGTGGTGGCCAGAATTAGAATTCAAGTAAGATGGAGGAATAGAAGAAGTGAAAGATGAGAGGAAGGAGTAGTTGCAAGAAGAGTGGAAAGGTTACAAGAGGATGAGAAAAAGGCAGAGTATAAGAGAGAAGTGGAGGAACGATTGGGCAAATATGAATTGGAGCAGATGGGAGACGTGGAAGGTGTGTGTAGGATATTTACAGAAGAAATATGTGCAGCATGTGATGTGGTGTGTGGAAGGAAAAGACGACGGAGGGGGGTACATGGAACAGCGTGGTGGAATGAAGAGGTGAAACAGGCTGTGGCACAAAAGAAGAAAGCATCCAATGAATGGATGAGAAATAGGGGCGAGGAAATAGTTGAGAGGCGGAAGAGAGAGTTATATGTAGAAAGAAAGAGAGAGGTGAAAAGATTAGTAAGAGAGAGTAAGAAGAGAGTGGATGAGGAATTTGGAAGGAATTTGAGTGTAAAGTGGAGGGACTGTAAGAAAGTGTTCTGGAGAGAGGTAAAAAGAGTAAGACAGGGTGGAAGTGAAGTTAGCAGGGGAGTGAAAGATAAAAATGGTAGATTACTAGTGGAGAAGGGAGAAAAAGTGAGCAGATGGACAGAACACTTTAAGGAATTGTTGAACACACAGGATGGAAGTAATGCGAGTATAAGTGGCTGGGGAATGGCTGGGAGAAGGAGGGAGGTGAGAAGACAGGAAGAAATCAGCAGGATAGAAGTTGTGGAAGCAATGAAGAAAGTTAAATCGGGGAAAGCCCCAGGAATTGATGGAGTGTGTGGTGAAATGCTGAAGCATGGGGGAGAGATAATAGTAGAATGGATGTGGAAGATGTGCAGATTGGCCTGGGAGGAAGGTAGAGTCCCGGAGGACTGGAAGTCAGGTATAATTATTCCCTTATACAAAGGAAAAGGGGAAAAAGAAGTGTGTGGTAATCATAGGGGCATTTGTCTTCTTAGTATAATAGGAAAAGTGTATGATATGTCACGGGGTTTTTCAAATAAAAGCTAATATTAAATTTAAATGATAATAATATTCAATAATTTTGCAGAGCAGTGATTACTTTATACCGGCTTGCTTCGCCGATTTTCTCAGAACGAGAATTTATAATCTTTCTCAACAGTACACAGCAGAGACTAATTACTCACAAATGCTGATTACTAGTACTGTTAGCCTCTGGAGAAAGTTTCTTCACCCCTGACAATAAATAACTAATACTAATAACAGTATCAGCTTCTTGCTGATGCTTAACTCCTAGGAGGCACAACGGATTTTAAACTTATACAAGACTGGCCTAAATACCAGTTATGAATGCAAAACGCTTATGCAAGCTAGGAGCTATAAGAGAAATAAGCTTAACTGCGGAGAAATGAAACAAGAGTTTACATTACATTAAGCTCAAGCAAAAGAACTGTTAAATTTATTGATTACAAAAATAAATTTAACGTTACACTTCAAAATCAAATAAAGAGATCGCACTCACTCACTCACACAAGAGCTAAATTCTTATGCTTAGAGAAGAACACAACATGCGGTGCAGCCGGCCAGCATGTAAGGAAACAGCTCACTTAACTGAACTCTTAACCTAGGAAAATACAAAAAAGAAATACTGGTCAATGAATGCGGTGTATCACCCAAAGCTGGAGAGCTAAGGGTGGGAGCTTGGAGAAACTGCGTCAAGCGGAGTCTGGGTACTAGCTGACCTCTCTCTACCCTCACTTCTGGAGCACAGGACCTCTCTCCGTCACAGCAAACACTCGTCTGAATAAGTCGTGGGAAAGAAAAGCAGAGCACTACGCCGCATTTTTCTAACGGTAGAGCGAGCGAAACGCGCTCAAAACATATCGCTCAGTGGAAGCGCCAATGCCTCACACAAGGACGATCACTTATGACACTGACAAATTGATTTGAAAGGACTCCCGCCGATGAGAGGTTAACTGAACGATAAACAGTGAGTTTTCCACTAATAGTTCGTGGCTTCTCACAAAAGGGAAATGTCGCGAATTTGATTCGTGACATGGTAGGATACTTATTGACAGAGTTAGAGAAAGAACAGAGAAATTAGTTGGAGAAGAACAGGGAGGCTTTAGGAAGGGAAGAGGTTGTGTAGATCAGATATTCATTCTTAGATCTTTAGTGGAAAAGTTTCTAGAAAAGGGAAAGAAGTTGTATGCGGCTTTCATGGATTTGGAGAAAGCATATGACAGGGTGGACAGACAAGGATTGTGGAAAGTGTTAAGAATATATGGAGTAGATGGGAAGTTGCTGAATGCTGTGAAGAGTATGTACGATGGTGCGAAGGCTGCAGTGCATGTGGATGGTGAACTAAGTAAATTTTTCTCTTTGAAGGTTGGGTTGAAACAGGGATGTGTCATGTCTCCATGGTTGTTCAATCTGTACATGGATGGGGTAATAAAAGAGGTACAAGGTAGGGTAGTGGATGTTGGAGTGGCCCTGGTGAGAGAGGATAGTGTTTGGAAACTCCCTGTACTGATGTTTGCAGATGATACTGTGTTGTTGAGTGAAGACGAAGGGGAGCTGCAAGGCTTGGTGGATGAGTTTGGGAGAGTGTGTAAGAAACGGAATCTAAAGGTGAATGTAGGGAAGAGTAAAGTGATGGTCTCTGAGAGAGGTGAAGTCAGTGAATGTACAGCGAGGTTGGATGGTGAGGAATTGGAAAATGTGAGTACGTTTAAGCACTTGGGTAGTGTGATGAGTAAGGATGGAGGTTTGGAGGGTGAAGTGCTTGAAAGGGTACAGCAGGGAAGAAAGGTTGCTGGTTCTTTGAAAGAAGTGATAAGAAACAGGGAAGTGAGCATGGAAGTGAAAAAGTTACTACATGACAGTATTGTGATACCAACTCTAACGTACGGAAGTGAAGCTTGGACGTTGTTGGAAGGACACAAGTCAAGAGTGAGAGCAGTGGAAATGAGTTATTTAAGAGAAGCTGTGGAGTCACATGGAGAGAGAGGCTGACGAATGAGGATATAAAGGAGCATTGTGGTGTTGATGTGGATGTGATAGGAAGCGTTATGAGGAACACACTGAGGTGGTTTGGCCATGTGGAGAGGATGGAGGGTGAAAGACTGACGAAGAGAGTGTATGTGAGTGAGGTGGAGGGGGGAAGAGAGAGGGGGAGGCCGAGGATGAGATGGAGGGATTAGGTGGAGAGGTATATGAGAGAGGGGTGTGTGAGTTGGGAGCAGGGCAGTGAAATGGCGGGGGACAGGGCGACTTGGAGGCGATTTGTTTGTGGCCACCCCAAACGGGATTGAGGCGTCTGGCAATAGATAGATAGATAGATAGTTCCTTAAAAAAAAGTAGTCACTTTTATTGGTTGTTACCGTATTTCTGGGGTTGGTAATAATGTTACAATTATGGTTATAAGATAATGTGCAGGAATATAAGTAAAAATATGTCAATTTCTTAGTAAAAAAAACAATACATCAAACTCCCGTGAGCGGCAACACTCACACACACCCAGTCCCACCTGGCCAGAGCTTCCTCTATCCTAGGCCTGTCTGGGGACACCTCTTAAAAAAAGAAACGCCAAGACTTACCTCCTGGGTGGTGTGGAAATAAAGTCAAATTTCCAATATGTTCATTATAACGTAAAAGAAAATAACCAAAATGTATCCTAAAATACCACAGACGAGAGAGAGAGAGAGAGAGAGAGAGAGAGAGAGAGAGAGAGAGAGAGAGACAGACAGACAGACAGACAGACAGACAGACAGACAGAGGGGGGGGGGAGGCAGACCAGGGGCAGTGTTGAGTGCAGCTGAGTGAGAGATGGAGGAAGGGAGGGAACGAAGGAGGGAGAGAGTGATTGAATGAAAACAAATCATGGCGCCACAATAGTGAGGTCATCTGGCGCCATATGTAAAACAATAATATTTTAAAATATAATTAAATATAATAAAAATAAAATATAGAAATGAAAGCACAAGTTTGTCACTCATAAAAGAAACAAAATTCCCAAGGGTGACGCACATCTCCCCCCAGGAGAGAGAGAGAGAGAGAGAGAGAAGGCAGGCCAGGGGCAGTGTTGAGTGCATTGTCAGGCTGAGGGAAAGATGAAGGGAGGGAAGGAAAGAGGGCGAGAACGATTCAATGAAAACAAATCAAGCCGCTCAACATCGAGGTCATCTGGCGCCATATGTAAAACAATAATATAATAAAAAACAAAATAAAGAAATGAAAGCACAAGTTTATAAGACATAAAAAACAAAATTCCCTAGGGTGACGTACATCTCCCCCCAGGAGAGAGATTGAGAGAGAGAGAGAGAGAGAGGCATTGTGGGTATGCAAAACGTGGCAACATTGTACAGAGGTTCGTGCCCCACCCAAACCACCAGTTAAGAATGGTACCACCATAGGACTTCCTCTCTCTCTCTCTCTCTCTCACGACACAAAGTAGAGACGATGTTCATTTAGATACCGTACCCAATACGCAGCCGGCATCACTCGATCACGTCACCACATAAATTGCCCCACACATGACCACGCCACAAAAGTTCCCTTCTTGTGTGTTTGTGTGTGTGTGTTTTAAAATACACTCATGTCACCCTCTTACTCGGTTAGGGCACATTTCTCTTTCTCCTTACCGTTCGTCATCATTATCATTACCATCTTCATCCTAATTATCAGTTATTATCATCGTCGTTATCATCTTCGTTCCAGTACCTTTAATAAACTGTTGTCACTCTTTTACCAGGTTACTTTTTTCTCTCATTATCGTTCGTCATCATCATCATCATCATCGTCACCATCATCTTCAGCATCTATCTGAATAAAAGAGATGCATTGTTTGTTTGTTTGTTTGTTTGTCGTTCAAGTACGCCCAAACCAAGGGCCAGAGACCCCTAGACCCATATATTCTGAATCAGAGTTACCTAAGGATGGTTTTAGGGAGGTCAAAATTCAGATCTGGGTCATTTGAGGTCACCAGTAGTGTGTTCACCTTTTTTGCCCGGGCAACGCCGGTTACCCCAGCAACCCATTTAGGGCATGGAGACTTACATGACCTCCAGTTCGGACATAGGCTATGTGAGGTTGACTTCCGGGGTCATCTGAGGTCACTGGTTGGAGATCATTTGAGGTCACCGGTCAAACACGCTCAAACGACTGGACCCAGCAGCCCAATTTTTGGCATGGAGAAGCACATGACCTCCATTTCGGACACAGGCTATGTGAGGTTGACCTCCGAGGTCATTTGAGGTCACTGGTAATGGTAAACAAGTGCGCACAAATACTCTGCATTAGTCTGCAAAAGCTGAAATAGAAAGTTCCAAGACCTCTTACAATCCCTCTTCAAAAGCTTAAGAGGTATATGGTCTCTCTGGAGTAAAAAGAAAGACTGAACTTGAACAAATAGGATTAGAGTGTTTGCCTTTTTGGCCCGCCAGCGCCGAGTACCCCTGCTATTCTTTAATAAATTCCTGCCCCTCGATCAGCTAGGCCACGTTTCTTTCCCATGATCGTTCCTCAAGGTCATCATCACCGTCGTCATCACCACTGTCATCGTCATAAACTCACACTTTCCTGGTCTAAGGGACGCTTCTCCTTCTTATTACTGTTCGTCACTATCAGCATCAACAGTATTTAAATCAATATCCATATATATACTCTTAAAAATATAGCATGCATACACACACAGAACAAGTTAATTGGTAATATTTTCAAACACCCCATCCACTGTTTCAAATACACTGAAGCCTACATATCGGGCAACTACTTGTCTTTCAACACTCAGATTTCTATTAACGGGGAAGGCAGTGGCCGAGTTGGTGGAAATGTTGTCTACTGTTCCAATGGACGCGGGTTCCAATCCCGACTGAGGCAGAGAACAGCTAAAAGGATACGAATTTCTTTAACGGTACCGTAACTGCTGATCTACCAAAGACCCGCCGTCACCTCGTAAAAACAACCCCTGTAATATCAATACACCAGTCCTGTATGGGACTTGACTGTATTAGTGCTGTGCTGAGGTGGGACAGATTGAGATGGTTTGGTCATACTGAGAGGATGGATGGTGGTATATGAGTGCGGAAACTAAGAGGTGTGAATGTCGAGGGTAGGGTTGCTAGAAGCAGACCGTAAAAGAGCTGGAACGAGATCATAAAATGTGACCTCAGGGATAAGGGACTAAATCTGAATGCTGCCAGGGATCGTGCAGCATGGGGACTCGCCATTAGGTGACCGCCTTGACGCAAGCAAATATGTTGGAGTCTTTATAAATTAAGAGAAACGAAACGATCCAATTTTACACAAACATGATCTAGTATTCGAGCTGTGGAAATGGCTCATTTCCGTCAGAAGAAAACAAACCGGTTATAGGAGAATCTAACATACCTTAAGTCACTACCTTAAATTTACCAATCCGGTGAGGGACTTTAAAATGTACTCTTGCTACTTCAGATGACTTAATTCGACTTAGGGCAAACCTCCAGTCGTGAAGGGAGTAATGAAGACTGTGTCAGACTAATATTCCGGAATACCCTCGTCTGTTGGCAGGAGGGAGATTTTAAAATGCATTATCAGAGTGAAGGGGTTACATGAAAAACTGGATTACGATGATGATGAATAAAAGTAACAGGTGGAGAGAGAGAGAGAGAGAGAGAGAGAGAGGTCATTGGGCTAAATACGTTAACCACTTCACTCCCACGACATTTTTCCATTAACTGGAGTCTTGTTATCTTCGGACTATTTTATTCAGCGTAGGGCAATTTTTTCGAAATGGAGAGGTTGATAGAAACTTCAGGACTCGCCTTCGCTGATAAGAGACCGTAAATTTGAATAATAAAATGAAATATAAATAATCCAACTGAGCGGATAAATGAACAACAGGATTGGGATTATGGTAATTGTAGTCCTTGGTTAATCTGAAACGTGAACCCGGTGGACTTCAGGATGAAGTTGCCCTTTCGGCAGTCCACCACCCTCCATTCTCTCTCTCTCTCTCTCTCTCTCTCTCTCTCTCTCTCTCTCGTCGGCATACCTGGGCAGCTCTACCTCCCAGTCATATCAATGCCACCACGTAAAGGCGTCCCTCTCCATCCCCTGGGAATAAGGTAAACAGCGATAACAGGTAAAGAAAAAAAAAACGTACGGTACTAAATGGACTAATACGTGATCTGCTTAGGACGGATACAGGGCACAACACCGGGTTCGGACAGGCGGGGTCAGTCCGAATACATTACTGGTATCCGCTGGGGCCCCTGGGATGTAGTGGGGCTCGTCAACAGGATCCCATAATCTGTTTAAGAGACCCACTGTTGGCACCATGACTGTTGACGCAGAGGGTGAGGTGGACTGGTCAGGGATGTGGTGAGGAAATGGAGGGATGGGAGGTTACTTGGTGAGAAATAAGGGAGACTGTGAGGTGAAATGACGATCGATGGGTGTTGATGGATGGAATATGTTACAGTGGGAAAGGGAGGTTCTTGGTGAGGAGTGGGATGAAGGTGAGCTGGGAAGGAGATGAGCTGGTGAGAGGGAGGGAGGTGAGCTGATAAGAGGGAGGGAGATGAGTGGTGAGAGGGAGGGAGGGAGGTGAGTGGTGATAGGGAGGAAGGTGAGTTGGTGAGAGGGAGGGAGGTAAGCTGGTGAGAGGGAGTGAGCTGGTAAGGAGGAGGGAGTGAGCTGGTAAGGAGGAAGAAAGGTGGTGATGAATGAGGGACGGAATATAGAGTTGCTTGACGGGATCCGATAATCTGCTGAAGGAGATCGCTGTAAGTAGGATGAATGCTAATGGAGTAAGGCCAGTGAGGCAGAGGGTAAAATGTGAGGAAGGTCGAGGAATGGAGGGAATGGAGTGATGTGGTGAAGGAGGGAAGTGAAGTCATGATGGAGAGAAGTGGTGTAGGAGTGAAGTGCAATGGAGAGGGAAATGAATTGATTAAGGAGGGATTAGGTGAGGGAGGAAAGTGAATTAGTAAGTGAGAGTAGTGGTCGAGGAAGGGAAGTGGCGAGAGAGAGAGGGAAGTGGAGAGGGACTGAAGTGGAGGGAGAGAAGTGAAGTGGTGACGGAGGGAAGAGAAGTGATGAAGGAAGGAAGAGGTGAACAAGGGAATTCAAATGGTGAGGGAGAGAAGAGAGGAGAAAGGAACGGTGATGGAGTGGAAGGAGGTGATTGTTGAGGGCAGGGATACAGAGGCATTTGTTGACAGGCTCCAATAACCTGGCTGGGGATCCACTGAGAGCAGGATGAATGTTAAGAAGGGCGGCGCGGCTGAGGCTGAAACGACCTGTAGAGGATAGAACGATAACAGGCAATTCCGTATCATCAGCTTCATGAGTAGGGGCCCGAGGCTAGGCTACGGTCGTCCAGTACATTAAAGTGTAGATGGCCAGCACACTTCCCCTGACAGCATTACGTAATCGAAACACTTCCATTCATTTGTTGGGACTGAGTTTATGAAAGGCGTTCACTCCGACTAGGGAGTTCCAACCACTAAACCTAGGGGATGATGATGGGATTACGAGGTGATCAGAGAAGATAGGACTGAGATTGGATGATGTGACAATATGACTAAGATGAGGAGACATGTCACGTGAAGAAACAGACACGAAACTTAGTAACAGAAACCGACATTATAAGCTCCTATAACTCGCTCATTCCTCACTCCATCTGGATTGTTCAAACCTTTAAACCTCCTAACGTGTTAAGTGACTATAATGCAAAGAAACAACATAGAAAAATCAAGGAAAGGGATACTGACAAACAATAGAAAATATAAAAATATAGCATAAAAAAAAGAGGGGGGGGGGGAATGGAGCAAAACTGGAAAAGGGAAATATGAAACTAAAACAGCAATTAAGGTATAAAAAAAAAAAACTATAAAAAACAAAGAAAAGGAGCAAGTAAAGCAAAACAAAAAGGAAAACTGTGCAAAAAAAATAAAATAAGGGAAAAACTGAAACTATAAGTAGAATACAAACGGAGGCAAAAACACTGAAAAGAACGAAGGAACAGAAAGAAATATTATATAAAAAATTGATAGAAACATAAAATTATAGGGAAAAAAGAATGATGGGGTGTCAGAAGTCTAGGACGCTCTGCTGTCCCCGAGACTCTGGTGGTGGTGCACGGACTCTCACCACCACTAGCACCTTCACTAGCACCATCAGCCCCACCACTATCACCATCAACCACTAGCACTATTACTATCACCATTATCATTGCACCATCATTTATCACAACATAAACATCAAGGGTCAACAAAACCACCAATATCACCATTATTAGAGCCGGGAGTCACTAGCAACAGCAGTCATTAACATCTATCATTGTGTCCCTATCACCATCATCACTATCCACGGTCACCATCACCAACTAAACTGCACTATCATTCATTACAGCTAGAATTTAATATCACCTACGTCACCATCGTCAGCAACAATCGTTTCGTTTCGTTTTTAAAGGCTCCAACATGCTTGCATGCGTCGGCCTTGGTCACCTAATGGCGGCTCTCCATGGTGCACGATCCATTGCAGCCTCCCTGTTCAGTCCCTTAACCCTGAGGTGACACTTAATGACCTCGTCCCATGTCTTTCTCGGTCTACCCCTCATAACCCTACCCCCAATACTAACACTTCTCACCTTCCTTACCGAATTATTATCCCCCATTCTCTCCACATGTCCAAACCATCTCAATCTACCTCTCCTCATCACAACACCAATACACTCCAGTCCCATCCTACCTCTCAACTCTTCCATCGTGCCCCGAGGCCACTACCACAGCCACTGGTAAGCTGGTGGGCTAAGGGTCCCAGATCCTGGACCTGGGACTGTGCAGTGAGTGGGGCCTGTGGTATGTCTGTCCCCCTTTATTAATACTGACTATGACAACAGTATCACCATCATTTATCACCATCACTATCACCGTACTTCCTTTAAGATGACGAAGACTTTCATCCTCCAGCAGGTTATTTCGCGTAGCTCAGTGGCAGACAAAGATGATACTTCGGTTCTACATCCTTTCCATAGCACCTCTTCGTGACTAGCAAACCTTCTAGTGTAAAACTGTTTCTACAGTTGGAGAGGCGGTAATTTTAGGCCAAGTCAGAGTAAAAAGAGTATAGCACCAAGAGTCATCACCAATATCATCACTAACACCACCTTATCACCACTTTCACCATCCGTGTCAGATGTCTCGGCCGCTGTGATGTCTTGGCGACTGGGATGGTGGCGGTGGTGATAGTGTTTGGTGCAAGGACTGTCACCACCACTGCTATACTCTTTTTTACATTAACTGGAATACAGCTGTCATCTCTCCTTTTTGAGTGCTGAGTTGTAGCAATGGATTACCTGCAGAGATAGATTATGATAGTCACGAAGAAGTGCTATGGTTTAGGATGTCAAGCCGTAGGACTGTCTTAGTTTTCATTCAGCTACGTGAAATGAAATCCAAGTTAAAAAGTGTGAAGAGTATAGCATTTTTTTTTTCATTAACAACACCAGGAGTCACTATCACCACGGACGTCGTCATCACCACATCACCATCGAAATATCATCTGTACCAGTCATCACTATCACCACCACCACTAGGACTGAGTCTAATACAAGCAAAAAAGTCTCCATCACCAGCACTAGGACTTGGCACCATCACCATCAGCTAGCTGATATGTGGGCATCATCCAGCCCTCTTAAGTTATCAGAAGAGGCCGGATGACACCGTCGCTGATGCCTGTCCAGTATGTAACACAGCACCCCATACTATTGAGCACATTATGGAAGACTGCATCGAACACAATCACCTGAGCCAACAACACAACATACACTCCTTGAGAGCTCTGTGGGAAAGCCCGGTCTCGGCCTTCTTACTCGGGGCTGTTCTGCCAGACTGCCTACGTAACAACAACTACTACTACTACTAGGACTTCACTATGACCGTCACCAGCACCATCACTCTGATGGATCTGCACCAAGCCTTTAATAGCCACCACTGCCACCACGGACATCACTATCACCATTGGCACTATCTGTCACAACCACCATCTCTCGTACCAATAGTTACTACCCATTGAGCTAGCAATATCGTTACCATCACTAGCACAATTTGTCACCACCACCACCACCGACACAATCATCATTATCATCATCATCTTTACCATCACCGCCATCACTTCCATCATTATCATTACTGACATCAAGACCACTATTACCATCACCACCACCAATACCATCACCATCACCTACAAGAAAACCACAAGTACTATCATCACCAACATCATCATCATCTTCATCAGCAGTAGCATCACGGTTCACTACCAGTCGATAGCACAACCTCCATTTCCGTCACTGTGACCATTATCATCACTGTCAACATCAACATTTAACAGTCACCATCAAAATTTAACACTATCAATAATAATAACCAGCAGGTATCACCATTACCGCTATTATTATCAGTCACTATCATCACACCAGCAGTCAACAGTATTATCACCATCATCTCTCTGACAACGGAAAAGGCCTATCTACAATAACTAAGGTGACGTGTTATGGATGTCTCGATTATGTAACACTTAGTGTATATATTTTTCTTTCGGCTCATATAACAGTAATAAAAATAATAATAATAATAATAATAATAATAATAATAATAATAATAATAATACGATGATGATGATGATGATGATGATGATGATAATAATAATCATTATTATCACTGTATTTTATTAGTCTATCATTATAATTATTATTAACATAATCAGACAAGTAAAAACACTTACAACCTATGCAGTACGGTACAGTACGTTACGGCAGGAAAAGTGCAACTTACCTGAAAAAAAAAAAAAAATGATATACTTAGTAACAGGACAAATTTAAAATTACTAAAACAATCAGTGAAACAAAATGGTAACAATAACAATGATAAAGAGAAATGCAGTTTATTTAATGAAATCTCCATTATTTATATGCCTAAATATTTTCTTGTATGCATAAAATTACTACTCAAGACAAATTTCCAACCACTAAAATATTTCACTGTCCGTAACCTACTGTTTGGTTTCCATCTATGGCCCTGATATTTATAAGATAGGCTACACGCCAAACATTTCTCAAGCGATTCTAGCCACTTCACTCCAATGACACCATTTCACCCACGCTATCAACAGACAATTTATTTTCAAGTTATGATGGATTTCTAAGAACGACGGTGTTAATGAAGGCTGTATCTAATTATCAAAGCCGGCTTGTCTCTCCTGTCCTCACTTTAATAACCTAGATATAATATATATATATATATATATATATATATATATATATATATATATATATATATATATATGGGATTATTGTAACTAAGCTGTTTTTACTCTAACTTGGGCAAGATTTTTGTCCTCGTGCAGCATACATCACACAGGTCAGTGCTAGGGAAAGACGATGCTGCTGCACTACATCCATTCCACAACACTTCTTCGTAACTAGCATCATATTCTAATGTTAGTCACTGATTACAGCTCAATATTCACGGTGCAGCGATCGCAATTAAGGATTAGTTAAAAAAAAAAAAAAAAAAAAAAAAGGTTATGCTAAAATGATGACCAGATAATGGGGAAAACACGAAATTTGAAGCAAACAGGTAAGGTAACAGTTAGCCTAAGCTCCCAGGCCCGGTTATGGGGACATTTAAGAGTAGATAACCAGCCAATTCTTCTTGGTGGCATTAACTATACTATTTTAACTCAAATGTGGCCCAGAATTGCCATCTCTCCTTCTTGAATATGGAGCTGTTCCAGAAGAAGAACACAAGAACAGGGAGTTGGTCACAATGAAGTGCTACGGAAAGGACGTACAGCTGTTTTAGTGTCATTTTTTTGCCACTGAGCTACATGAACCAAGCTGGAAGATCTGGGCCAAGTTAAGGTAAAAAGAGTATAGTCGAAAATCTTGATCGAACTCAAACACGTAGGTAGAGCTGTCACTCCTATTGGGCTGTTCTAACCACTACATCAACAAACACCAGAAAAAGAGAGAGAGAGAGAGAGAGAGAGAGAGAGAGAGAGAGAAAGGAAAATTACTGAACGGAAGGAGAGAAACGTAAAAGTACTATTTCTTGTCCTCCCTCGAAAACAGCAGCATAATCCAGGAAAGTAACGAAAAGAACAAAGCAAACACGAGAAGGAATGTCAGCAATATGGAAAGAAGGAATAATGGAAGGAGGGGAAGATGAAATGAAGGGGAAATATTGGACAGGTAAAGGAACAGAGGTGAAGAAAAATTCTCTCTCTCTCTCTCTCTCTCTCTTCCTCCTTCCCCTCGTTTCTGGTTCATTTATCTTCATCTCCTTTCTCTGTATCTCCCTTTCTTTAGGCCTTCTTCCTCCCCCCTCACTTTTCTCTCTTTTTCCCTCTTCTCCCTTTTTCCTCTCCTCTCCCTTCATTTTCCCAACCTCTTTCCTCTCGTCTCTCTCCACCTCTCCTCCCTGTACTTACCTCCCCTCCTTCATCTTCTCTGGACCCAGCAGGCCCTTGTAAAAAAATAACGCTCTGTTTTGGCGTTACTTTTCCTTTTTCAGTGTTACTTTTCCAGACTTTCTTACTTCACGGTTTTATTTTACTTATCTCCCTCTCTTTTCCTCTTTCCTCTCTCTACCTTCTCTCCTCTACACCTCTTTCTCTCTTCAGTCCTTCCTCCTCCTCATTCCTCTCTCATCCTTCTCTCTTCTATACATCATTCTTTCCCCATTCCTTCCATTTCCTCATTCCATTCCATATTTTCTCTCCTACACATCTTGCAACATTCCTCTCTTTTCCTTTTTCCTCTTTCAAATTTCTTCCTCTACACATCTCCAGCCTTGTATTTCGTCTTTCTTTATTCTTTCCCTCTTCTTCCTTCATTTCTCTCCCCCTCTCCTGTTATAGGCGGGGACGATAACCATCCACTCGCAAAATGTAGTGATATCTTTAGTGTCTACACTGAAAGACGAGCTATTTGGTTCCCTGTAACCCATGAAATTATTTACTGCGTTGGATGGTAACCACAAAACCAACAAGTGGACACGTGGGCTGCTATTATCGGCGGTTTGGGAATCTCCCGAACATCTCTTCTTTAGCGATTTAATTTTGGGTATAACTGATTCTTATCTTTTTGTATGTTATGTATGCAAAATGTTATGATACTGGTACGATCTATGTAACAGAAGAGGACAATAAGGTGTAATAATCAAATTAATCTCTTAGGAAAAGGTCTTAAGGAATTTCCTTAATTAACTGATGGGAAAAAAAAAAAAAACGGCCCCGGTGGTCTAGTGGGTTAAGGCATGCCAACCGATGTGGCACTCATGGGTCTGAGGGTCGTACTTTAATCGACACTGCGGAGTTCGTAGCACATCTTTCATGGCGGTTTAATCAATTACACCTCAATATAATCTTGTATGTTACTGTTGCAGTAATAAACTAGAAAGCACTCTGACAGCGCATACCTCCGCCGATGCCACTGTTATTAAAACGGATCCTGCTCCGAATCCGTGGAGATATTGTGTGGAATACATATGATCTGGATCTGCCACAAAATTTATCAAATTGTTCTTTGATCCATGGCCCATTCTTCCACAAAATTGTATTGAAATTCACTAAGAAAGTTTGGAGATATTGTGCGGGATACATAGGATCCGGATCCGAATCCGTCCGAAAATTAATTCTTTCTTGGCCCATGGTCCACCCTTCAACAAAATTTCATAGAAATTCACTGAAAACTTTTGGATATATCGTGAGGACAATCAAATAAACAAACAGGTAAATTCATAACTTCCTCCAACTTCGTTGGCGGAGGTAATAAATCGCTGAGGATGAGACGCTACGAAGCCTCTTATGGCCCTCGGAGTACGCGCCAATCCTAAGCGTATACACTGTTCACTTTAACTTGGCCTAAAATTGCCATCCCTCCATCGTACAATCTGAGCTGTAACATCAGATTAACACTAGAATATGATGCTAGTCACGAAAAAGTGCTATGGGAAAAATGCAGTCCAAGCATCGTCTTACTCTGTCAATGAGCTACGTGAAATAGGATGCTACAGTAAAGGGCGAAAATCTGGGAGAAGTTAATGCGAATGAACTACAGTTCGGGTTCACTGCTTACATAACACCGCCCCTGGAAGAACGACTGGTCACCCTCACTGTAAGTGTCTGAACAGCCTAGCACTAAGCCACTACTATCCTGAAATAAACAAATACATAAAACGAATAAATAATAACGCAATAAGAGAATGGATGATGGATGGATGACTACGGTACTTATTTTTCACATTCTGGGAGCCTGGATTTCAAAGATTTACATGATGTTTGACTGAGTGTGCAGATTCACGAGGCTCTCTCTCTCTCTCTCTCTCTCTCTCTCACCCAATTGTACTCCCGTCAAGGGAAATTTTTATTTACCAGGACGGGTTAAAAACATCCTTCACTGATCCCCTCACTGCAATTAATCTAAACTGAATCAAGCCGTCTAAAATTGACAACATGAAGCAAAACAAAAATCGAACTGAAGAGGCTAACTGTGCATTAGGCCGGTAATCCTGCCTTAGCAGGTTATTTTTGGATGCACCGGGTCAATATCAATTTTCTTGTTATTTATGTTGAAAATTATGGTATTGGAATGATTTAAGGGACAGAGCAAAAGAAATCGCTTAGGAAGAGGTGTTTGGGAGCTTCATTAACCGACGAGAATACGGGCCTTGGAGACACCGTTCATGGTGGGGCAGCTTCACGGGGACTGTTTGCATCCCCCTCCGTGCAAGAGTTTTCCTCACAGTGAAACAGAATCGCCAGGAGGTAACCATAACGAAATGGAAACTGTGATATTAAAGTGAGGGAGTCAGTGCCAGATTAAGGCTGGGACTGTTTTTGGAGATGCGGATGACAGATGGTGTTGATGGCTATGATGGTGATGACGATAGATGATTGTGACAGATGAAGGTGATGACGGTAATGGTCATGGTAATGATGGTGATAGATAATAGTGACGGTAATGGTGATGATGGTGATAGCTATGAAGGCGATGGTAATAAGTGATAATGCTGGTGGTGAAAGTGATGATGATGATGGTGATGACAGATGGTGTTGATGGCTATGATGATGGTGATGGTAATGATGGTGATGACAGTGATGGTCAAAACGGCGATAATGAAGACAGTGATAACGCTAATGGCCCAGGTGCTGCGGGTGATGACGCTGATAGTGATGGCGATGGTGATGACTGTGATGACTGTTTGGCAAAGTATGAATACATAAAGCGTGTTTTTAGTCATTTAACTACATATACAATAACATACCTAACTCATATACAGAATGTTATATACACAGTATGGTATATGTGAAAGACGAAAAAGCCAACAGAGAGAGAGAGAGAGACAGAGAGAGAGAGAGAGAGGGGGGGAGGGGGGGTTAATGCGGTGGCTGAAATAATTAGGTCGAGAACTGTGCTTTTCAGTCTGATGCTCCGGGAGGGGGTCAGGAGGGATGGAAAAGAGAGCAACGGAAAAGTAGCAAAGAGAGGGAGGAAAGAGTTATGAGAGAGGAGAAGAGAAGCAGAAAGAAAAAATGGGGGGAAATGGGAAATCAGAGATGGATAAGAGTGGGCAAAA
This sequence comes from Coenobita brevimanus, assembly GCF_032717465.1. Lineage (NCBI taxonomy): Eukaryota > Metazoa > Arthropoda > Malacostraca > Decapoda > Coenobitidae > Coenobita > Coenobita brevimanus. The sequence goes on from NC_136954.1 coordinate 20,616,336, forward strand.
GAGAATAAGAGGAGAGGAAGGGACGGAAGAGAGATAGGAGGCAGAAGAAAACACAAGAATAGGAGAGGCAAATGAAGTGTAGAGATAAATGAGAAAGGCCGGAGGAAGAAGACGGAATGGTGAGCACTGAGAGGATGTGGGGAAGCAGAAATGAATACGGAGAGGAGAGGAGAGGAGAGAATTAAAAGAGAGAGTCGGGGTAGGTATATGAGATGTAGGAAGGACTGAGTTGGATATACAAGTGAGGAGACGAGACGAGACGAGAAGAGGAGTCTTGGAGAGATGAAACTTGGAAATGATGGGAGAGAAAGAGAGAAGATAAGACGGAAGTGAAATTGGAGGACAAAAAGAAAAATGTACAGGTCTCAGAGAGAGAGAGAGAGAGAGAGAGAGAGAGAGAGACTGATGAAGGGACGGACGTGTCAAACAGGAGAGATTAAAGAGTGTGTGTGTGTGTGTGTGTGTGTGTGTGTGTGTGTGTGTGTGTGTGTGTGTGTGTGTGTGTGTGTGTGTGTGTGTGTGTGAAGAATGTGTATGTATGTAGGTATATGTACGTAAGCTGGTATGAATGTACACATCCATATATGTTAGGTTGGGGTGAGGGGAGATCTGAGGGGAAGGACACAGGGTATGAAAACTCCCTCGCGAAACACAGGAACAATGGGAGGAAACTTGAGGAGGAGAAAGAAGAAAGGGGAGAAGAGTGGGAAGGGAATGACTGAAGAAAGAAAAAGGTAAGATGGTAATGGGAAGAAGGAAGAAGGCAGAGAGAAAGGAAAAAAGAAAAAGAAGAAAGGAGGAAGAGAAAAAGACAGGAAGAAGAGAGTAGGATGAGGAAATTATTAGGAAAGGAAGAGGAAAGGAAGAGAGGAGGAAGAGGAGGAGGAAAGAAAAAAAAAAGAAGGGAAAAGAGGACCTTACGTTAAACGGATGTTAGAAGTATTTAGAAACACGTATGGAATGAAAGAGGGCTGGATATAACAACAATGAAAAAGAAAGTTTGAGAGAATTATCATATCGAAATGAGAGGTGAGAAATGGGAGGAAGGGACTGAAGGAAGTTTGACTCTTTTTGCCATTAACTTTTCCTAACCTTTTTACAATTTAGCCCCTATTATCATTTTTTTTTTTCATAATTTTTAGCTTGCCACCATAATCTTTGTATTTTTCCTTCGTCTATCCACTTCCTCTTGTTATTTTTTCCCTTTTGTCATCAACTTCTCCCTTTTCTTCCCTGTTCACAGTGCTTTCACAATTTTCTTGTCCATGTGTCCTCAGTCATTTCCCTCCATTATCTAACCTTTCCCTGCAATCTTCTCATTTTTCCTTCGTCCATTACTTTTCCACACAAAAATTTCCCATCTGACTTCACTCCCCCTCCCCCTTTTTTCGTCCTCCAGTCTCTCTTGCATTTCCCTTCAGTCCCAAAGTTTTATCAATTTGTTCTTCAAAATTTTCCTGTTTCCCTTCATTCCCGAATTTTCCCGCACAGATCTTACCATCAGTGGTAATTGTCACCCTGTTTCTTTCCTTATTTTTCCTTCTTTCCTCATTCCCTCCACCTGTCTTTAGTCTTTCTTTTCTTTTTCATTTTTTCTGTTTCATCCCTTCTCCCCTTACCCCTATCAGTATAATTTTCTCTTTTTTCTTATAATTTACTATTTCCTTCTTCCCCTCTCTATTGCCTTTCAGTGTAGTAAACTGTGCTGTATTACTAACTTTTAAAGGACGCTTGGATTAGTATCTGTCTTCTAACCCCAGGGTTAGTATGTTCACTTATGAATAATACATTTCTATATAAATAAACTAATTTTTTTCTCCTTTTTCAGAACCCATATGATAAAACAGGCAGAACAACATCGATAAATATTAACTTAATGTTGCCTGCCTTTTCAAGTAGATAGGGTACACTAAGATTTCCTTTCCCTCTTTAATACGAAATTTCCATGACCGTTTTTCTATGCTCCATGGTAGTCCTCTTCACGATTTCCTGCCGACTTGTGCTGGAAGGTCAGGTGGGTAGGGGGGGGGGAAGTCTTCCTGCTTTTCTATACTTGTCTTTAGCTGACAGATTAGTTTATGTTAGTTATAACCTTCCCTAGAACAAACAGCCACGAAAGGACCACCAGGTTTGTTGCTTTTGCATTCCTTTGTACTCCTTTGTACTCCCCAATTCCTCCCTAGTCGTTTTTCCACTTTTCCCGTTTTCCCCTTTATCCCTTAATTTTCCCCGGTTCCAAAATTTTCACTTTTATCTCATTTTCTCCATTTTTCCTTCACTCCTTCACATTTTTTCCGCTTTTTCTGGTGTTTGTTTTCAGTTGGGCAGGACACACCGGAAGGGACATCTCCAATGATTTCCATTAGCATCATTGTAATTAAACTTCCTCCCTGATGAGATTCCTGTCATCCTCTCTCTCTCTCTCTCTCTCATCTCATAATTTCACCTAGCATCATCGCTAATTAGCCTTATTGGTCATATTCCTGTCACGTCTGGCATTCTCATTTTTCTTTTCCTTTCTCTTCCTCTGTCTTGATTTCTCTCTACCCTTTCTTTTTATTTCTCTTCTCTCTCCCCTTCCACATCGTTTCCTTCTACCTTTCCCTTTCTCTTCCTTGTTCCCCTTACTCTTCCCTCTTTCCCTTCCCTTCCCTCCTTTTCACTTAACCTCTCTCTTTTCTTTTCCTTTTTCCATTCACGCTTCCCCTTTCCCTCCTCTTCCCTTTGTCCTTCCCTCCTCTTCACTTTCCCCTTTCCATTCTTCTTCCCTTTCTTCTTCTCTTCTTTTCACACTCCCCCTTTCCTTCCTCTTCCTCTGTCCCTTACCTTCTTTTCACTTTTCCCCTTACCCTCCTCTTCCCTTTCCCCTTTCCTCTCCCTCCTCTCTCTTCCACTTCTTTCACTTTTCCTCTTTCTTTTCCCTTTCAGTATTTCCCTTCCTTTCCCTTCCCGTTCCTATCCACTCCCTCTTCTCTTCCACTTAGAATTTCTGTATTTTTCTTCCTTTCTTTTCAAAATCTCCTGACACTCCTCTTTCTCTTTCCCCATTCCTTGTCTTTTTCACTCACTCTTTTCATTTACCTTTCTCTATTTCCCTTCTCTTCCCTTCACTATCCTCTTTCCCTTCTCTTCCACTTGCCCATCCCATCCTCTCTCCCTCATTCCATCCAATTTTCATCAATTTTCTCTTCTCCTACCCCTGGCCCTGTAGTTACACGAGCATGGATATTACTCCTATAATTTTATTCTCTCTCATCATGTTTTCAGCTCTCAACATGTTTTTGTAAACCAGTATGTCAATCTACCAGTCTGTGTGTGTGTGTGTGTGTGTGTGTGTGTGTGTGTGTGTGTGTGTGTGTGTGTGTGTGTGTGTGTGTGTGTGTGTGTGTGTGTGTGTGTGTGTGTGTGTTTACTGTCAGGATACAACAGCTTTGGTACTAAGAAGGGCCCATGTCCGGCCAAAGCTATATTATACTCAAACCGCAGACACTCTCTCGGAATAATTAACCTTTCTGAAGAATTTAGGACAATGTGAGACAAGAGACAAGACACACTGAACATCAAAGTAACAACTTCAAACAATAACGAGCACTTAGAAAATGAAACAACGGCGCCCTACACTTGATCTCAGAGCCGACCATTTGACTCTGTCCTGTGGCCTTGACTTTAGACTATTGGCTCTTAAAACAACATCATTACACCTTGCCTAACTCTCACCTCCAACATTAATTTTGGTCCAATTTAGTTTAAAACTGAGCTGACCTTGCCATGTGACCTAACCTTTCTCCATCTGTCCTCAAACTCTGATTATATTCGGTGCCTGACTCTCAACCCTTCCACCAGTTCGGTCAACAGACATCAAAATCTCGGCTATAGAGTCGTGTCATAAAATACTTTGTGGTTCCTCTGAGTCTGAGTATGTTCAACCCATATTGTGTGTATAGCCCAGCACCTACTGTCTTTATAATCGTCTGCATTGTAGTTGCAGTACTGCTGTTCGCAATGCACAGAATGCATGCAAGAATTGCTAATTTGGAGTCATTATTTAGTGGGGGGAGAGTTAACATCAAAGTTAACCACCCTGAATGAAGTGTATATACAGGTATTTTGTATATAGTATTAATTATATATATAAAAAAAAAATACAAAGAAGAATGACCCATATATGGCAGACCAGTACCATTATCTTTAAATGAAATATTAATAACTCTTACCATAATCTTAATTTTAAACTATTTTTTATTCTTACATGTATGCATTTCACTATAATAACCCAAGTACATACTGTATTACAGTTAAATAATTTACTTTAATGCATTTATTCAAATATGTATACAGCTTGTTTAAAATGTAATATTACTGAATAATCACTATTTACTATAGTCGGACCTCTGACCTTCACGCGTGAACCTGAACTTCCACTGATTGTTCGCAAAATCAAGTTTTTTTCAGTTTTGCCTTACCTGTTTATGTCGACCTAGGCATGACACCCTGACCTGTGATTTATTGTACCCCAAAACAGAAAGTCTGTCCCTTCGGTGATACTCAAGACTTCCACCAAATTCGGGGAAAATTGAATCAAATCTTATTTTATAACACACACACACACACACACACACACATACACACACACACACACACACACCTGCAACAGTTCTTACGTCCACACACCATTGTAAACTTAATCTGCATGTAAATGGCCGCACCCAGAGTGCGAATGTTTGAAGAGGGAAAAGGATACTTTTTTTGTGGAGGTCGTAACAGAAGAGATAGTAGTAAATTATGATATAGAAACCAGATATGCAGACACTTAGAACGTTAACAGGAAATTTAAAAAAAAAAAGAAGCTAAAACCAGTTATGTATGGGTCAGTAGAGGATCCTTATAACGTACAAAACAGATATGGAAATGATTAAAAGCTGAAGCAGAAAATAAAAATGTGAAAACTGTTATCATGGAGTTCATAGCTGACCATGATATACACAGCAGATATATACGAGTTTATAAAGTGGAACGAAAATTAATACATTGAAATAATATCCTAGAATCAGCAGTGGATTGTTATGACAGGTAAACCAGTATGCAAATGGCCTGACGTTAAAGGGGAATTAAAATGTTGAAAACAATTACCTTAGGATAGTTTAACTGGCCTTTTTTTGTGTGTGTGGAGGATACTTCAATGCCATCCTGCAACTAATATATTTTTTGAAGGGCCTGTGAGTGTGAGTTACTATACTCTTCGTACACTAACTCGGCCTAAAATTGCCATCTCTCCATCTTCAATACTGAATTGCATCAAGAGATTAACGCTTCAATATGGTCCTAATCAACAAGAAGTGCCATGGAGAGTATGCTGAGCCATAGTATTGTCTTTTTTTGACACTGAACTACGGGAAATAAGCTGCAAAACGACGAAAATCTGGGCCAAGTTAAAGTAAAAGGAGTATAGCTGACTCATAAAAGTGAAAGGGAAATTAAAAAGTTGAATATAATTTAACAAGTAGTTGACACTGTGTTACAGAGGATAGAAAAGCCTGTTTAAAAAGAAAATGCCATGTATTAAGACATCCATTTTGTTTTTACTTTATTCTTGCCACCGCCAGACAAATTTACTCACCTTTAGGAAAAAAATTGTAGTGAAGGCGATTTGTAAGTCTCCATTAAATCTATTGTGCTTAAAGAGTTTCCCTCAACTGAGTGAAATTACCTGCTGGGAGCCAAAACAAAACAAAACAAAGTTACTAGTCGACTCGTTTACAATAAATATGAGGACATGTTTTCAGGAAGGACCCTACAACTTTTCATTGACGATTTATTTTCCAAACTCTCCATTAATATTCTCTTTCTTGCTTCTTACACCTTTATAATGAAGACACAGTTTGCATGAATAACACAAAAGAATATAGTACCGAAGCAAAATCAGAAAAAAAACGGTAAAGAAGAGGTGTTAGTAAACATCCTAACCGCACGAGAATACCGCCCCAGGTCTGAGTGTTGGGGTAAAAAGTGAAAATTAACCACTTCAGCCCCAGGATGTCATGTATTTTTACTCCCAGACGATTATATTCAGCACAGGAGAAGCTTTTCGAACTGGAGGGGTTAGATACAGCCTTCATTAACCCTCTCACTGCGAAGAGTCCGTACTCTATGATGGCCTTGCATCACTGGTTCCTCTAATTTCTTCTTACCTTCATAACAGAAAAATACGGCTCATGGTAGATGGAATTTATTCTCAGTTTCATTCCATAAATCCTGGCGTACCTCAGGGATCAGCTTTGGCCCCAACCCTCTTTCTCATTCATATAAATGACCACCTATCTGTCACGCACAACCCAAAACACTCTTATGCTGATGACTACTTCATACTTCTTTCACGTTTAGTACCTCCCTTACACAATCTGATATTATAAATTCCCAAATGGTCACAGCAATTTCTCTGAACCAGGACATTTCTAAAATTTTTCAATGGGGACAAACAAATCTGGTCTCATTTAATGCTCAGAAAAATAAATACATTGCTCTCTCCAACAGAAAGAATCCCTCAGACTCTCAAAATTTTAAATGATGTCAGTATTCCCATATCCACTACAATTGATATCCTAGGTGTTACTCTAAACCCCAACCTAAACTGGACAGCTTATGTTAAATCCCTTGCTAAAAATGCTTCTAAAAAATTGGGACTTCTGTACAGACTTAGTGAAGAATATGACGAGAAGTTGGCCACAATACACAAAAGTCATCTGCGTTCTCAGATCGAATACTGTTCGCCAATGTGGAGTGGATGTAGAGCGGTTGCCTTGAGGCAGTTGGACAAACTTCAAAATAAAGTCATTAGACTCATAAATAATCCTGCCATTACGCAGGACCTTCCTCCATTATCAGTACGTAGAGATGTTGCATCTTTAGCACTGTTTTACCGATATTTTTACCGTAAGTGCTCTGACGAACTTGCTTCAGTTGTGCCTCCCCTTCACATTTTCTCCCGAAATACTCGGGCAGCTGGAAGTGCCCATGAACTTACACTATCTCCCCCGCAATCCAGAACATCTGCTTATCAAAATTCATTTATCCCCAAAACTACTACTCTCTGGAATTCACTTCCTGGGAGTTGCTTCCCACAAACATTTAATCCACTTTTATTTAAATCCTTTAGGCACATGGACTTGTTTTTTTTTCTTCCTCCATTCATTGTCTCTAAAAAAAATTCTCGTGGTCTGAGGAAGCTCCTTAACACTTTTTCCTAATCGATTTAATGTATTACATCTAGTCCTCTTGCATGTTACATTAATCCTTCTAATATCGCCATACTCTGCATAAATAACGCTCAAATGGATATTAACCACCCATACCCAATAATAAATCGCTGAGGAAAAGATGCTAGGGAGCTTCCTTACTGAACTAGAACACGGGTCAAGGTGTTCAAAGATTAAAAGAATCGTCAAGAGGCAGTATATTGAAGGACGTCACTGGATTGAAGGAGGTAAAAACTTACGGACTAACCAACGTGAAGGATATCGCCTCATCACAAGGGCAATGACGGTGGGTAAGTGGCCGTGGGATGCGTAGTGGTAAAGTCATCACCACCATACCAACAAACACTGTATCATCACTCTTACACTAAAGCCTATAACACCATCACAACCACGGCCACTACCTGCTTCGACACCTTCACCACCACCATCACCACCACCACCACCACACTCACCACCACCATCACCACAGCAAAAACTACACTCCATCACCACCACCACCATTACCTCAGCAACAAACCACACTCCACCACCACCACCATCACGACCGCTATCATATTCACATCACCACCACCACCACTATCACACCACCACTACCACCACCACCACAACAACAAACTACACACCATCATCACCACCACCTCCACTATCACACTCACCACCACCACCACCACCATCACACTCACCAGCATCACCACAGCAACAAACCACACCACCAGCATCACCACCACGTCAATATTCACCATTTCAAGTCCTATTTCAAATGTGGTGACGGAAGAGGGAAATGAGCATTGGGTGGAGTACGAGTAAGGCAAAAACGCAATGAAACATCAAAAGACTCCTTTGATGCTTCCCTGGGTCTTTAGCGGAACCATGAGCGTCTGATTAACAGTGGCACCCCAATATCGTGGTGACGGAGAGACGCCTTCACGTGGTGGCACAGGTATAACCCAGTGGCTCCTCTTCCCTGTTACACAAACGCCCCTCAACTCCCTCCCTATCCCCCAACAGCAAGGCAGTGGACTGGTGGAGATGGACAGTTTCAGTCTGCAGTTCACCGTGTTCAAAATTCAGATGAATTTCAGGCTATCACAACAACAACAACAACTACTACTACTACTACTACTACTACTTACTACTACTATTACTACTACTACTACCACCACTGCTACGAAATCGTGTCTTTTCTTTTCCTTGCAAAATCTCTGGACGGCTAAATATGCATACGAGAAAGTTTACAGACTGGAGTTAGTCAGATATATTTTTGATCAACCTTTTCACAGCAGTGGACTCCCACTAATCTTAATAAAATCATTTGGCAAAAGAAAGAAAAGAAACAACATACCGAGAGGACCAACAAAGGACGGCCACTGGTTCTATTGATATTTCTATTTCTGCGATTTCCTGTTTGTGTTTCATGCCTACTCATTAAAAAAAGAAGAGAGAAAATATGTTAACATCCAGGTCGGTTAAGGAGGCTCCCTAACACCTTTTCCTTCGCAATTTATTTTGCTTAATACACCTGACTGTCTTGTTCTCTGTTATATGATAAATCATCCAAATATCGCCATACTCTGCATAAATAACGAACAAAAGAATAATAACCGGCTATAGCCAAATATAAATCGCTAAGGTAGAGGTGTTTGAGAGCTTCCTTACTCTACCAGAATATGGATCCCGATCTCGTGTTATGCTAACGGGGTACCAGGGGCCTGACACGAGGCCAGTGTAATCAAGAACATTAAACTTTATGCGCAGGACAAAGTCTTAATCCCCGGCAGCATTTTATACGACCGAAAACCTCCTCTGTGAGAGTTTCCAGCCTGAATATCTAAGGGTGCGGCCACACTTGCCTCAAATATGCGATAGACAAGAGGAAATGAGGCTCCGGGGTTTGACCAGCGTCCAGACCCTAGTATTACAGGCACAGGTGAGTACATGTGGGTTCTGGTACCGGTACAGGCACAGGTGGGTACACTGTACTGTACGGATACATGTGGATACAAGCACAGGTAATGGTGGGTATAGGTACAGGTGCAAGGGGTTGGATACATGTCACGAGGATAAGGGAAGAAAACGGATAAAACAAGGTAGACAGACATAGTGGGGACAGATAATGTGGGGAGAATGTGGGGCAGAAAAATGGAAAGAGACGAAGAGGAGACAGACAAGGTGGGAACAGAAAAAGAGGAGACAAACAAGGTGACAACACAGACGGACAGACAAGTTGGAGACAGAGAGGAGAGGGACAAAGAGACCGACAAGAGACAAAGAGATACAGACGAAATCTTGAGTGGGACTGAGAGACAGGTTAGACAGGCAGAGAGGACAGAAAAGTTGAAGACAGAGACAGAAAGACGAAATCTCGGCTGGGAGAGAGAGAGATTAGTGAGTGCTTGAATTCTTTATCTATTTTAACATTTCAAGCTACACAGAACCAATCTTCAGCGAGTTTGAGCAGTAAGTGACAGAGCCGAGGCATTTATACCCTGGAAATTCCCTCCCCCTTCTCCTGTCCCAGCCTGATCGGCGACACGAGAAGGGGGACGAAATTTCCAGGGGTGTAAATGTCTCGGCTCTATCACTTGTTCAAACTCTCTGAGGATGGGTTCTGTGTATGTAGCCCGAAACGTTACAGAAAACCCGAATTCAAGCTCTGACCTGTCTCTCTCCCACCCAACATTTCCATTTGTCGCAGTGGATCGTCTACATAGACAGACGAGATGGAGACAAAAAGGAGACAGACAAGGTGGGGACAGGCACAGTAAAGACAGGTCAAGGGAGGGACATGCTAAGCAGAGTGAGGCTGAGTAAAGAGAGAAGAGGAGAGGGGATACGGACAGGAGATGAAAGAAGTACGATAAAGAGAGGTAAGGCACACAGGGAAGACAAGGAGAGAAAAGCATGGACAGGACAGGAAAGGACAGGTCAGCTTGCCTCATCTGCATGCGTGTCTCGGCCACACAGCACCACCACCACCTCCATCAAACTCCGCCAAACAGTTGGGTCGGTCAGGCTGTTTCCCCAGTAGTGGTCGCATCTGCAGTAAGGAATTCTTCAGGAGAGTGTCTGGGGTAGATTGGAGGTGGAGAAACTAAGGTCCATATTCTCGCCGATTAAGGAGTCTTCCTAGCACCTCTTCCTCAGCGATTTATCTTTTTAATACGGATGCTTACTATCAATCCGTACGTTACTTATGAACAGTAAGGTGATATCTGAATTATTTAAATGGCACAGACGAGGACAGTAAGATCACAATAATTCACTTAGGACGAAGTGTTAGAGAACTTCCTTAACCGACGAGATTACAAGCCTAAAACTTACGCTGCAAAGATCGGGAAATAATAATAAAATAATATTAATAATAATAATAATAATAATAATAATGATGATGATGATGATGATGATCTTTGCAGTGGGATGCCGCATGTTGCATTCTATTCCTGCCAACGCCAGACCATTTTGTTCTGCTAATGACAAATTATTTGCATTTACGGGGAGAGGAACAATGCCAGTTAAGTTTTCAATGGCATTACTTTTTATGTATTCGTAGTCCCGTCAGGCAACTTTGTCTTCCTTGGCAGTACTTTAATCCCTTTACCACGAAGGCTTGCTTTATTTAATTCTGGCTAACACATGGTAATCACAGAACAATTTCTGAAATGTCTCCACTAATAGCTTATACATTTTATTCTGGTTAACAGCAAACGATGTTATTCAGCCGTGGAGGGATCCCATAGGGTTAAGGGGTCAATGCTGTCCTGTATTTTGCCGGGCTAGAAACGCCCTTGTCACTTACCGAATACTGGGGGATCGATTATCTTACGTCAGCCAGCCCGGCGGCGAAATTTTTTTTCCTGCCCAGTTCCGTCACTTTGCACATATGGCAACGTTGCCCTGTGTTTAGTTTGGCAACGCCGCGCAGCAGTGAGCCATAGGTCATACAGTTTTCGCTGCCTTAGCTTAAATAAATATAAAAAGGGGCCATACCACTGTCTTTACTTCGTCACTCGTCTGCTGAGAGAGAGAGCGAGAGAGAGAGAGCTTGAAACAGTATAAAATAATAACATGCAGGGTCATCAATAAAAAGTGAGTATGCAAGGAAGATACTCTCTACACTTTGCTAAAATTAGTTATATGTTGATTTAATGAAAATGCGGTACGTCTTAGGGGTGGTACACGACTGTTCGTTGAGAACTCTTATCAGTAACATATGTTGTAGGCCTATACTACTTTCCCTGTCATTTCTTGTCATTGCTCCCAGACGTACGATTCAATCAGCTGTGTTTACAGGAGAGAGAGAGAGAGAGAGGTTAATGACCCATAATATTTTATCACCTAAAACGCTTTTCATGATCATTCTTAAGGGTTAACCTTGGTAATTTCTGCTGCAAGCTGGGAAATATTGGTATCAATGATGCCTGAATATCAATGTTTCATTAGACATTTTCTTAGGTATATATGTCAGGTTAGATTTCAGATTATTTTCTTGTTTTTCTTAGGTATATTAGTAAAATCATTTGTCAGGTTAGATTTCAGATTATTTTCTTGTTTTTCTTAGGTATATTAGTAAAATCATATGTCAGGTTACATTTCAGATTATTTTCATGTTCTCATGTCCTTTATTTCATGTTAAGTATGCTTGAAGGGTTTTTGTATTTGATGAAATGCAAAGCTTTATTTGTTACGGTATAATCTTTATTAAATATTACACAGCACCAGGCACCATATGCTATTTCCCATGTGCTGATGACAGGCATTGGGTCAGACATGAGACATTATAGACCATTGTGTGCAAAATAAGTAAATCAAGAGAAACAAGGAATTAAAAAAATAAACACTTAATATATTCTATTTGGTAATAGCATTGGGCTGGGAACACATTTGCTGATCTTCAGTGAGGGACTGAATGTAAAATAATGATTGGAAAATAAGCAATTATTGTTGTCATATTAAGGGTCTACTTTGTTGTTCGTGAATAATCTCAGACAGTCTGTGCAACTGACCCAGTGATGCGCCATTGCCGATTGTAAACACAGCTGATTGAATCGTACGTCTGGGAGCGATGACAAGAAATGACATGTAAAGTAGTATAGGCCTACAACATATGTTACTGATAAGTGTTCTCAACGAGCAGTCATGTACCACCCCTAAGACGTACCGCATTTTCATTAAATCAACATATAACTAATTTTAGCAAAGTGTAGAGAGTATCTTCTCTCTCTCTCTCTCTCTCTCTCTCTCTCTCTCTCTCTCTCTCAGCAGACGAGTGACGAAGTAAAGACAGTGGTATGGCCCCTTTTTATATTTATTTAAGCTAAGGCAGCGAAAACTGTATGACCTCTATGTCACTATTATTCTTTCAATCCATGTAAAATATAGATAGTCAGGTATAATATTTATAGTCAAGCATAAAAAAAGTAAATAATTGTGATGAATACTAAACCTGGCATCCGATATGGCTCACTGCTGCGCGGCGTTGCCAAACTAAACACAGGGCAACGTTGCCATATGTGCAAAGTGACGGAACTGGGCAGGAAAAAAAATTTCGCCGCCCGTACCCTGTGACGTGTACTCTGTCGTTAGTTGGTAGGTTTAACGTTACAGAATTTGGGGAATCCGAAATGCTGCCGTTGAGACTGTTTAGAGGAGACTGATATCTGATGGGTTAGTTTCAGAATGGTGTCAGTGCCCCTCAGTATTGCCGGGGATGTACGATGCAAGATACAGTAGTTGGGTTTTCTAAAAATTCATGTTTAATAAATCTGAAATGAACTGGAGTACTGTGGTGCTGATGTAGATGCGCTGGAAAACATTAGGAGAAAAACTCTCCGATAGGTTGGTCATTGGAAGGGTTGGAGAATGAAAGGCTGACCTGGAGAGCGTATGTGAAAGAAGTACAGAGAGGAAGGGAAGGGGAAGACCGAGGATGATTTGGAGAAGAGGGGTAGAGAGGTATATGAGATGGGAGTGTGAGCTGGAGAAAGGATAGCAAGATGACAGACGGGATTATGGCATTTGGCGGTAGACGGTGGCGACAGACTGATGGATAAAAATTTTGAAATTTGGACACTAAGTACTCAGCCTTAGGGAGTGTGAAGAGGAGGTAGAAAAATGTGGGCTGGTTTCGAAAGGGGGTCGGCATCCTTCAGTTTTGCTGTCACATGATCTTCGATATTTACAGGTATTTACTCAATTTATTTATTTATTTATTTATTTTTGGTTAAATAAGCTTTGATACTTAGAGAATATGATGTTCAACTTTTGGCCATGTGTAGAGAAGGTTGACATTTGTGGGTTGGTTTCAGAACGGGCTTTTTTTTTTTTTTAAGATATTTAGGGCTTTGTAAAATTTCAGCCTAGTACTGGTAACTTTTAGTTACTTAAGGTATGAATGGGTACAGGTAAGTCTGAGTTTTGGCCGGAATGACGGGCAGATAGATATGGATTTGTGGGTAGTAGTAAAAAGACATGAATGGACAGATGGATGGGTGGACAGATGGATGGGTGGAGAGATAGAGGAATATATTTAAAAAATGGGCGGATGGATGAAAGGACGGATAGATACATGGGTATATGGGTAGTGGCGACATCAGGAGTCTGTCATAAGTGCCATGGAGCTGATAAGTGCCGCTGGATTATCCGTGTTCTTCCGTGATTTTAACCCACTGACTGCGAATATAAAATATGAATTTATATTCTGAATCACGACAGACGATTTTACTAAGTTCAAGAAAGACCTATGGCCTTAAAAATGTTACAGACTACTACGATTATTGCCTTTAGAACTTGTATCGTACTCGAACTTATGGCGAACATTTTTCTCAGCTCACAGAAAACCGAAGCAGTCAAAAGATTGAAGTAAAATGCATTATACCAGACATTTGAACTTAACATTAGCCCATGGTGTGACAAAAAACAGCTTGGATTTTCTAGTATTTATACTATATTGTCTTGCTAGTCTGTCTCTATATATAGCATATTGTCTTGCATTTGAGTAATACCCTCTTTCTTTCCTATTTTAACTCTAAATATGGCACATTTATATTACCTGATCATATATACCAATACTATGCGTGTGTCCGTCCACATTTGACCCTCTCGGATATCGACGTGCGATACATCAAGAGACGCGGAACGACGAGCAGACAGCGATGGTGTAAATCATAACTGCGTGCAGACAACTGCAAGCGAGCCGAACAGTTTTATGCCGATTTTTCGCCAGACATTGGAAACCCTCATGCAGGTCATACTGCTGGGTGGAATGAGCTGAAATTTCGCACGGGCATGCCCGGTATGTCATAGCAGGTTCATGTCAAGCTTGGTGTATGTGAACATACATTGAACTATTTAAGAGTTAAAATCGGGGACGAAGCCCTATAGTGCCTTGGGCAGGAGCAAGCACTTAGCAGCCCTATAGGGCCGCGAAGTGCCTGTACACACTAGGTTGGTATCAAAAGAGTGAGTACTACAGTACACTGTACAAAATAAATCGTTGAAGCATGGTACGGTATTACTACGTGTCCTCGGCCTACCACAACACAGACCCAGGACCCACATGACACGCCTGGAATTTGTGTCATCTGGCTCGACGATGCTTTGCCCCGACACAGCAACAAAACTCCATCTTTTCCACCTTGCAGTTTCCTTCAGAGTCTCATGAACTCTGTGTGTGTGTGTGTGTGTGTGTGTGTGTGTGTGTGTGTGTGTGTGTGTGTGTGTGTGTGTGAGAGAGAGAGAGAGAGAGAGAGAGAGAGAGAGTTGTGAAGAGGGGGGGGGGGACAGTACGGCAGGTGTATTCCACG
>NC_136954.1:20636390-20796390 GCF_032717465.1 Coenobita brevimanus
ATTCTTAAGTAAAAAAAAAAAAAATCCTGGATCCGCACCTTAATCCGGATCCGCACCAAAATTTATTGGAGTCTATTCTGGGCCAAGGCCCGTTCTTCTACCAAGTTTCGTGGAAATCCGTCCAGTAGTTTTTGTGTAATCTTGTTCACATACCAACCAATAAACAAACTAACAGATGGACAGGGGTGAAAACATAACCTCCTTGGCGGAGGTAATACGACAAGGAGGCAATCGTAAGTTTGAGTTTCCCACTGCTGGAATGTCTGCGTGGTTCCCTAGCACCTGTTCCCTAGCGATTTATTCTGCAAATTAAATCTAAAACCTAAGTTGCTAATATATTGATATAACACACGAGAATATTATGGTTCTATAAGATAAGGTGATTATGAATTAAGAAGCTTCCTTTGCCACCTGGGGCAAGATATACACAATTAAATTACAAAAAGTCACACTGAATATGGGTACCGGAAAGAAAGAGAGAGAGAGAGAGAGAGAGATTGTGGTGTGTGTGTGTGTGTGTGTGTGTGTGTGTGTGTGTGTGTGTGTGTGTGTGTGTGTGTTGTTACGGAACAGAGAAAGATAATGTACACATTAAGTGAGAATACTAAGAGTCACTACTGTCCCGTAAAGTTCCAGGTTCAAAACAAAAGAGTTAGGTAAAATTACAAGTTAAAGTTTAATGCTCAAACTAACAACAAAACATTCAAGACTCATAAGGATAATGTAATGGCAAAAAACAGGTTAAATATATGGTTAACTGCAATAGCCTCTATTAACACGAAATTAGCATGAGTAAATTTATCTAAGTCAGCCCTGTTAAAATGAGATACCAGATAATACTCAGTGAATGCCAGATATATTATTACACATACAAAATATTATTAATGATGGCTGACAATAAGAACCTTACATAAATTACAAAAACCTTACTAGGCCTAAGAAGCAACCTTATGCTACACAGTACAAAAAAAAAAAAAATGCAACAACAGTTATACTCAAATTACACACAGCTGCTAGATGGCTGGAAACTTCCTGAGCACTCACAATAATAACAACTGTACAGGGGAGGACAGAGATGTGAACAAAATGAGGAGCAGATCTAAGTGGCAATAATGCAGAGACTGAGCTCATTATATAGGGGCCAGCAGGGCTTTGATACAACTTGTAAGAAGGACGCGCAAATGAAGCCATAGGGGACAAAGAGCTGACAATCCTACTCTCAACAACAGAAAGGACGACTTACTCTACTATAACGGTAGAAGGGGGGACTGAGGCAGAACACGCTCGTGATCAAACATGCAGCATACTGTGCGTTAAAATTACACAAAGGATGATGAAATCATAGGCTATGTAACACCTCCCCACAAAGAAAAAGAAATTTACAAAGGAAATTTCTTATTACTCTAAAACAATCTGTCTAAAGTCTAGATAAGCAATCTGCAATAACATTTTCTTTCCCTTTGACATGTTGTATGTCTAATGAATACTCCTGATGAAGTAGACTCCATCTTGTCAATCTCTGATTTTTATCTTTAAACTTACTAAGGAATTTCAGTGGGTTATGATCGGTATAAATGACTATGGGGTCAAAACCAGAACACAAATAAAATGAAAAATGCTGTAAACCCAAAATCAAGGCCAAAAGCTCTTTCTCAATAGTTGAGTAGTTCTTTTGAGGTGGAGTGAACTTCTTACTGTAATAAGATACAGGGTGTTCAATACCCTGATCATCCTCTTGCAGCAAAACAGCCCCAGCTCCTGTATCACTTGCGTCAACAGCCATCTTAAAAGGCTTAGCAAAATTTGGAGTAGCGAGCACTGGCTGACTTAATAGGATAGCTTTAAGTTTGTTGAAAGAGGATTCACAGTTATCGGTCCAGACAAATTTAACTCCCTTTTTCAGTAGGTCTGTAAGTGGTGATACAAGAATTGAAAAGTTAAGAACAAATCTCCTGTAATAACTTACCATTCCCAAAAATCTTTGTAGCTCTTTCCTACTTTTAGGTCTGGGAAGATCACTTATAACCTGAACCTTAGCTCCTGGTGGTGCAACATGTCCATCACCAATTACATACCCAAGGTACTGAACTTTAGCTTGACCAAACTCACACTTTGATAAATTAGCTACAAGATTAGCCTGAACCAAACGCTCAAGAAATTTACTGACATGGCATAGGTGATCTTTCCAGTTGTCACTGAAGATTAATACATCATCAATATAAACAACACACCCTGCCAAACCCTATGTTACAACATTCATGAGCTTCTGAAATGTGGCTGGTGCATTCTATATACCGTATGGCATTACAGAACATGCAAAAGTCTTTCCTAGTGTTACAAAACATGAGATCTCCCTAGCACGTTCAGTCATAGGTACTTGCCAGTATCCCTTTAACAAATCAAACTTACTTATGTACCTAGCCTTTCCGATCTTGTCTATGCAATCTTCCACACGAGGGAGAGGGTAAGTGTCTGTTTTGGTGATCTGATTAACACGTCTGTAGTCGATGCAAAGCCGCTGTGACCCACCTGGCTTAGGGACTAGAGTGACAGGAGAACTCCACCCGCTCTGACAGGGCTCAATCATCTTGTGGTCCAACAGGTAGCCAAGCTCCTTCTGGATGAGAGGAACTTTCACTGGGTTCACACGGTAAGGAGGCAGTTTAATTGGCTTTGTGTCTCCAACATCGACATCATGCATCAACACAGTGGTTCTTCCTGGAGTGGCACGGAACACTTGCGGGTACTCCTGCAGTAATGCCGAAAACTCCTGCCTTTCCTCGGGAGGTAGATGAGAAAGCTTAGTCTGGAGTTCATTCATGATATCAGGATTCTTCCCCAAACTATCACTCAGGCTCATACTGCATGGGAGAGCTTCACTTGCAGACTCAGGTGGAACAGCTACAGTGCAGACTGGATTATTTTCGTCCCGCCTGTGATATAACTTTAGCATGTTGATGTGACATAGTTGCTTGTTCTCTCTACGATCTGGTGTGGCGATGACATAGTTGACATCACTGAGTTTCTTCTCCACGAAA
Organism: Coenobita brevimanus; assembly: GCF_032717465.1. Taxonomy (NCBI): domain Eukaryota; kingdom Metazoa; phylum Arthropoda; class Malacostraca; order Decapoda; family Coenobitidae; genus Coenobita; species Coenobita brevimanus. The sequence continues at coordinate 20,639,429 of NC_136954.1, forward strand.
TAAGGACCACTAAACTTGGCTTGAAGAGGTTGCCCATGCACTGGTAGCAGAATCAAAACCTGATCTCCTGGCTGAAAGTGGCGTAACCTGGACTTCTTATCATACCAAGTTTTCATCTTCTCCTGAGCAGCTCCTAAATTCTCTCTCGCCAGCTGTAAAGCAGTAGACAGCCATTCTTTGAACTTCATCACATACTCCAGCAGGTTGACGTCATCTTCCTCCGACAGCCAGCATTCCTTGAGTAACTTAACCCCTACACCGCGGGCATGTTTACCGATGTTTTGCGTGTGCCGCGGGGTTATTCGGGCTTCGACACTCAAAAAATATTTGCCAAAAATCAGTTATTAGTCCTAGAATATTAAAATTATATATGCTTATGGCACATACCTTCAGCTTTCTCCTGGAATGTTTGTTGAGCCTTCGTCAGTTACCGTAGGACTTGTGGAGACCTCTGAAGTTGGGTAACGAAGTCTCCACTTTACAGTTCCCGACAACCCGTAATATGATTACCACAGCCAGATATTAACACTATAAATACTACTCTATGATTTCCAAGTAGTTTGGGATCCATACTCCAAAAAAAAAAACACTGTGAAAGCAATAAAAATTACGAGCGCGTCTGACCGTCGCACTTCCTCTAGTTCGCTCTTGGTACTCTGTCATTTATTATTCATAAAACCCCTCACACTTTATATTTCTATAACTACATAACACTTATATATATCTACAGTCTTTATCCATAAGTTTCCTTCAGTAGTATTAGTTTATTGCCACTGTAGGGATTCAATTTCTTTCAGTAAAATACGTAGCATTCACTTTCTCGTCCTGTATACTGGCATTGAGAGTGAATGTCAATTTCATCTTCACTCTCATAACTCATAGTATTCAGACATGCTATAGTGAAACTTTCACTTTCATTACTCCTAGGGTATATACTCGTATTCTTATAATACTACTCATTTACATTTCTATTTACGTTCTCTATTTTATTTACGTTATTTACATTTCTATTTTATTTACACTGTGTTATGCACTGTCACTTGAAGTAACTTATAAAACTATTTTCCATTGTTCACGTATATTTCCATTCATTACTTTCACTTGCTGTTTACACATTATTTACACATTATTTACAATTCCACTTGCACTATTTTACTCAATAGAAAGATTGTAGTCACTCTTTTATCAATTGTCAGCCCTTTACCTCTTTCCACACGAGGTTTAGTAGGGGGTAAAGGTCACAGGGCCCTTGCATGGGGGTGAAAAAAGGCCCTGAAGTCAGCAAGAGGATGAGCCGTACCTCCTCTTCGGAATCTGAGAGAGAACTGCTAGGAGGGCCGGCAGGGTTGAGGCCTACTTGAGGGTTATTCAGCACTACCAACGTAGCTCTTGAAACAGCTAATTCTAGCACTGATATGATTGGCAGGAAATCTAGACAATACATTATAAATTTGGTAGTTCCAGATGAATGTAAATATCACTTAGGCTTCTCCCTTCCCTCTTTACATGTATATTTATTACGAAAATAGATTAGAGGCCTACTTAGGAGATATATAATCAGAGCTACCAATGTTAAATCTTGAAACAGCTTTGTGTAGCACTGATATAATTGGCAGGAAATCTAGACAATACATTATAAATTAGGTAGTTCCAGGTGAATGTAAATATCACTTAGGCTTCTCCCTTCCCTCCTTACATGTATATTTATTATGAAAATAGATTATACGGCATATTTCAAGGGGAAAAAAACAGCGAAAATTGGCGAACGAGTGCATGTGAGGTGTTGTCAGGTGATAATTAGCCAATTCCAGGTGTATGGCACTCTCACTTATCTTATTTCTTTCTTGTATATATTATTTGGTATAAGAATACGACACAGGGCTTATTTCAATGGATGAAATCAGTGAAAAATTCCAGGGAAGATTTACTTAGCGTAGCATGGCCGGGCAGGCGAGAGGATAGGGTAATGGAGGGGGGGTAGGGAGGGGAGTCAAGAACGGGGAGAAATGGCTAAATTGTCAACAATGGATGGGAGTACAGATGAGATTAGGAGTGCTGACTAGTGTTGGACATCGGCAGTGCTGATAGATGATACAAGCCCCCACTTGGAAGCCCGGGTGAATTCAAAATAACACAGAATCACAAAAGCGACGCCCCGCGGTATGATCCCTTCCTCCCAAGCGTCACGAAAGTGACGCCCCGCGGTTAAGGGGTTAAGGGGTCCTCTTACTTCATGGCCAAACAGTAGTTCAAAGGGTGAGAAGCCCAGTGATTCATTTGGAGATTCTCTTGCGGCAAACACAACGAATGGAAGACCTTTATCCCAGTCTTTCTGATGTTCCAAACAGTATTTCTTGAGCATCAATTTGAGTGTTTGATGATATCTCTCCAACGCTCCTTGGGTCTGGGGATGGTAAGCTGAAGACGTGATCTGGGTGATGCCCAACTCTTTCAGAGACTGCTTGAAAACATTTGACATGAAATTACTTCCCCGGTCTGACTGTACCTCCTTGGGCAGACCAAACTTTGTGAAGAACCCTAGCATTTCCTTAACCACGTTCTTTGCTGAGATATTTCTAAGTGGAATGGCTTCAGGATAACGAGTAGCCATATCAATCAGGGTCAACACATAAGAAAATCCTGAAGAAGTCTTAGGAAAAGGGCCCACAATATCCACCAACACACGGGTGAAAGGTGCCTCAAAAGGAGGAATGGGAACTAGAGGTGCAACCTTTTTGGTCTCATTACACTTCCCCACAACTTGACAGGTGTGACAAGACTTACAATACCAGGAAACATCCCTGAAGATACCTGGCCAGTAGAAGTGTTTCAAAATGCGTGCCACAGTCTTCCTTACTCCAAGGTGTCCTGCCAAACTGGAATCATGAGCCACTCCAATGATATCCTGCCTACAAACACGAGGGATGACAACTTGATGTACAACCTCCCATTCACAGTCGGCTGATGCTGTTGGGGGTCTCCACTTCCTCATAAGTACTCCTGACTTTATATAATAACAAGTAGAAGCACCAGCTGACTCTCCCTCACTGCAAGCAAAGTTAGCTAGACCTTTCAACTCAGGGTCAGCAACCTACAACTCAACCAACTCTTGACAAGACAGATTATCAACACTACGGGGTACTGCCTCATCTGGTGAGTGGTCCAAATTAGCAAGAAAAGTGTCAGCTAGGATAACATCATCATCATCATTATCCTCTAAATCACCAGTAACTTTAGACTTAGCCCTAGTGACAGCACATGCAGGGAACACATCAGGGACATCACAATCCTGGGTCGCAGCCACTGGCTCACTAGACAACTGAGGAGCTGGACACACTTGACTTCCACCAATATCATTTCCAAGTAAGAAAGTTACACCTGACTTTGGGAGTGTCTCAACCAACCCAACCATAACGGAACCATTAACAAAACCAGACTCTAAATTCACTCTGCACAGAGGGACAGAGAAGTAATTATTCCCTACACCTTGTAAGATTACAATTTCATCAGAGGAATTAACATTAGAGCCTAGAACACTGGTCAGCATAAGGGATTGGCAAGCACCTGTATCACGATATATCTGAACTGGTTTCCTGTCATTACTGTCCAGAGGACTGACAAAACCATCAGACAGGAAATTAGCACATGAACTCTTGAGAGTGTCACCCACGTTACTGCTCAAAAGAGGAGCTCCATCATGAGAATTTAAGTTACCCCTCAAAGCAGGTTCAGTTAACTCAGTTAAAGAATTCTGGGAACTCTCAAGGGTGGACACTAGACCAATTGACTGAATATTTAAAGACTCCTTTTTGTTCACATCACGTTGTCTCCTGAAACATTTCTCTGTAGTATGACCAAGCTTACTACAATAAGTACATTTACTTTTCTGAAATCTAGAGGTGAAGCTGGTATTTACTTCCTGAGAAACATCATCTTTATTCTCTTTCCTGTTACCTGTACTCTGAGTAGAGGCAACGTACTTACTCTCAGCTTTCCTCTTTTCTTTAGAATATCTCTTGTGAGTGAGAACATATTCATCAGCTAAAACTGCAGCATCAGACAAATTATCTATTCTTTTCTCATCAAGATATAGGCTTACATCTTTATAAATACACCTCTTGAAGTCCTCCAGCAAAATCATCTGCTTAAATTTACCAAAATCAGAATCCACATTCTTAGAATTTAACCACTGCTCTAACAGATCTTCTTTGATTTTTACATACTCAACATGGGATTGCTTATCTTGCTTGTAAGTTGTCCTAAATTTTACTCTATAGGCTTCAGGAACAAGCTCATAGGCCTTAAGAATCAAGCTCTTAACTACATCATAATTATCAGATTGATCCTGAGGCAAAGATGCATAAGTTACTTGAGCTTTACCGGTGAGAACAGTTTGAAGGAGTACTGGCCAATACTTTTTGGGCCAATTAAAACCTGTAGCTACCCTCTCAAACAACTGAAAATACTTTGTTAAATCAGATTCATTAAAAGGAGGGACAAGTTTAACATTTTTAGCCACATCAAAATCATCAGAGCTAGATGATCCAGTTCCACCTTGTTTCATGCAATACTCATGGTCTGCCTGAATCCTAGCAATTTCAATTTGTGCCTGAGCCTGTATCTGTGCCTCCTGAATCCAAGCCTGAGATTCAGCCTCCTTAGAATTTGCTTGAAATTCAGCCTCCTTAACACGAGCCTCCTGCAGGGCTAGCTGTAACTTAGCTATTTCAATCTGCGTTTGCTCATTTGGAGGAGTTACATTAAATAAGCTTTTATTAATCATGCCAACAATTTGATCTTTAGAATGATGAGAGTGAACTGCAATTCCCAATTGTTGAGCAACAAGCTTAAGTTCATTCTTTGTTCTGTTTTCTACATCACACACTGTTTGCACATTTGACAAAAAATCTTTGGCTTCATCAAGTGTAGTAATAGTAGACATAATGAATAAATCACAGTCACCAAAATATCAAGCAATATCCTTATGATAATATCCTGAATATCCTGATATGAGGTCGCCAAATTTATGTTACGGAACAGAGAAAGATAATGTACACATTAAGTGAGAATACTAAGAGTCACTACTGTCCCGTAAAGTTCCAGGTTCAAAACAAAAGAGTTAGGTAAAATTACAAGTTAAAGTTTAATGCTCAAACTAACAACAAAACATTCAGGACTCATAAGGATAATATAATGGCAAAAAACAGGTTAAATATATGGTTAACTGCAATAGCCTCTATTAACACGAAATTAGCATGAGTAAATTTATCTAAGTCAGCCCTGTTAAAATGAGATACCAGATAATACTCCGTGAATGCCAGATATATTATTACACATACAAAATATTATTAATGATGGCTGACAATAAGAACCTTATATAAATTACAAAAACCTTACTAGGCCTAAGAATCAACCTTATGCTACACAGTACAAGAAAAAAATGCAACAACAGTTATACTCAAATTACACACAGCTGCTAGATGGCTGGAGACTTCCTGAGCACTCACAATAATAACAACTGTACAGGGGAGGACAGAGATGTGAACAAAATGAGGAGCAGATCTAAGTGGCAATAATGCAGAGACTGAGCTCATTATATAGGGGCCGGCAGAGCTTGATACAACTTGTAAGAAGGACGCGCAAATGAAGCCATAGGGGACAAAGAGCTGACGATCCTACTCTGAACAACAGAAAGGACGACTTACTCTACTATAACGGTAGAAGGGGGGACTGAGGCAGAACACGCTCGTGATCAAACATGCAGCATACTGTGCATTAAAATTACACAAAGGATGATGAAATCATAGGCTATGTAACAGTGTGTACAAGTAAACAGACAACATACCGATATTTGTATGTATAGATAGTCTGAATGTACAGTACAGTACGTGTACACGCAGTCAACTTTGAGATGTGTATAGCCAGCATCAAAAGTCCTGTAGTCTCAGTCTCTCTCTCTCTCTCTCTCTCTCTCTCTCTCTCTCTCTCTTTGCAACAATTAGTGTGGTGAATCCTCAGCAGTCGACACTAAAGAAACTGATCTAAAGGTAAATATCTATAGCAAAATAAAGTCATCAGTGTCAGTTACTGTGAACTAACCAGTGTCACAAACCAAGGAGAGGAAAACAAGAGCTGTGATAGGACTTTTGATGGCGGCTGTACGTACGTGTGGCGTCCCAACCTTTCCTATCTTGGAGGAAAACAATTTGCCCGTCCATTTCCCGGGCGTCCAGACAGACAGATGGATCCTCGTGGGTGATTACTCAATTTCCTGACCAGAATATTGATGGACACAATTATTGGCCAAGCTCAGCCCACGAAAACAGCTCTTGTGTTTCCCTGTCCCTCGGCCCACTATCGTTTTTATTTCTCTCTAGTGCATTCGGTGGTCATCCCGTCAAGCGTCCACGGGTTGTTCTATACAATCACTCAGCCTACAAATAATCACTGGAAAAGTAAACAGGGCGCTAGGATTGTGTAGATGGACTTGAGAGTTATATCTATTGTATTTCACACAGAGAGAGAGAGAGAGAGAGAGAGAGAGAGAGAGAGAGAGCAGGAGTTATAACCCTAATTAAAAGACACAGAAAACTTTATCAGAGGGAAAACTGTGTAACTTCAGGGGGACGTGAGGCGTACACACTTTACCCATATTTACAAACTTTTCTCAACTCTTGCATTTTAGTGACAGTTTCTTCATGTATATTTTTCTTGCTTCCTCCAGACAGTTTAATTCAGCTTTAAGGAGATTTGGGGGAGGCGGTGGCCGAGGCGCAAGAGAGGTGGCCTGCGTTCACAATGGACCCAGGTTCAAATTCCGGCTGGGACAGGGAATAGTTTAGGGGCTTGAATTTCGTTACAGCAGAGTTTACTGATCTACCAGAAGACCCGCTGACGTGTCGTAAAAACATCTTCGCTGATACCAATACAACAGTCCTATATGAGACAGCTCTAGCAAGTATTTAATACATGGACGGTGGTGTTAGTGCCGTAGTGGTGACATTTGGAGGTGAAGTTCGTAATAAGTCTGCTAGGCCTCAGGGAACGGACTGCTAAACCTATGGCCAGAGTTGATCACAAAAAAAAAAAAAAAAGGTTAGAGGGTAAATGAAGACGACAACATCCTTAATTCGGAAACTCTCAAAAGCTGTATATATAAAAAAAAAAAAAAAAAAAAAGAGAGAGAGAGAGAAAGAAAGAAAAAGTCAGGAGATATCACGACTAATGTGATAAGATTTTTTTTTTAATTGGTGCACAAAGGTGCAAGCCAGCCTCAAAATTCTGATGGCCGTTTATGTAACACTTGCAAATTGTTTTATGTGCCCAGCCTGCATCCCACATTAGAGAATGCAGTCAGCTAAAGCGAAGTTTGATATAATGTTCTGTCGTCATCACATTTTCAGAAATTACCATAAAGATTACGGTTACTCCACACTTTGGCTCACTCAGTTTTGGCAATATAGTCGAAGAAAGCTACATCGCCGGTCTGACGAGGTTTTGTTTATGAGTTTAAGCTCTTTTTTCCCTCCTGCACTCATCCAGCAAACTTCACATCCATATCTGAGTGACTCTCACCTTGTGACACATGTGATGAAATATTTTGTTTGGCAATATATCGCTTATTCTGGCTTGTCACCAGCCTGAGAAGATGGGGGTAGGAAGATGGAGGGTGGTGTGGGAGAGGGAAGCGGGGAGGAGGAAGGCTGGAAGGAAGTCTCCTACTAAATACGTTTCCTATTTTGTACCATCGATTAAAAAAAAAAAAAAAAAAAAAAAAAAAAGTATCGGCACCCTGGGGTTGGATAAGATGTGAAATACATCGTCTCAGGTTCAATCGGTAGTGTTGGCATGCCTGTTTAATTCACAAAAATCGTTGATTTACCATGTAGTACAATGTTACGCCGACTAATCCAGCTATATATCTGTAAAATGTATGATAACACAAATGAAAGATACAAAATGACATAACCATGTCATTTTCCGTAAATCATAGTCCGTACATCATAATGTCTCACACTGAAAGGGTGCCCACACTTTTTTTATCGATGGTAAATCAAATTCTTTTCCTAAACGATTTTATATCTTTCAATATCCGCTTTCTTAAACATTTTTTTTTTTCATTGTTGGACTCTGGTAACACTCGTATCTTCATCTCAGTGTTTTTTTCTTCATTTAAATTTTCTTTTAAAATCAGCTATGATTTCAATAAAAAATTTTTACGCATTTCCACAGTTCAAGACTTGTTACCTCTTACTATTTATTTACTTATTTATTTATTTATTTAGTATTCTGTTACATAAGCGAACGGGAAGGCATTTAACAAGGTAGGCGGATGGAGTTTGCCTTGGAGATTCCTAAAGTTGCCCTGATCTGATAGTTACTACTAAATAGCCATAACAGACGAATTTATGAGTGTGCACTGTACAGGTATATATATATAAAGAGACTATTACTGTCTAAGTAATTGATATGCTTAAAATCTCATGTTCAGAAGTGTATTTAAATGAAAACAGTGAATAACGAATGTGTAGCAGAATCCGAAGACAATGAAATCAGTTTACCCTCATACATTCTGGGAAATACCTTCTTAATCAAGAAAAGTTGCAATAGCTTTAACCATAATTTCTTTTAAAATCACCAGTACACCATCACAAAGATCTGCCATGATAATTCAGCTTTTGCCCTGAAAAAGACACATTTTCCTAGTCCTGAGCTATGTTTATGTTCAGCTATACACATTTTCTTATTCTCATACTTCCTTCTCATACAAACACATTTCTTAGTCTGGTGTTTCGTTCTTCTCCTACACACACACACACACACACACACACACACACACATTCTTATTTCACTCGCCCATCTCCGCTACAACCATTTTAACATTACCGTATCAGTATCCTCCTAAACACTTACCTTCATTTCAGCCTCTGGTTCCCGTTACACACATTTCCTAATTTCAGCACTGTTTCTGCGACTCACATTTCAGCCTTGCATTTTTCAAGGGTGGGATGCTGCAACATTTTTACTAACCACTGCATGTCGTAACTTTTCTCATTACGTCTTTTTCCAGTAAGAAATATAAATGAGACAAAGGATTATTCTGCATTCTCTTTAATTATCCTTACTATGATTTCTCTCTCGTAAATAATAACTGATTTGGAACGTATAACAAGTGACCTAGAAAGATTCTATATTCTCCTTTTTCTTCCTGCAAGTCTATATTCTCCGTGTCCTTCCTGCAATTCTATATTCTCCTTGTTCTTCCTGCAATTCTATATTCTCCTTGTCCTACCTGCAATTCTATATTCTCCTTGTCCTTCCGGCAATTCTGTATTCTCCGTGTCCTTCCTGCAATGCTATATTCTCCTTGTCCTTCCTGCAATTTTATATTCTCCTTGTCCTTCCTGCAATTCCATATTCTCCTTGTCCTTCCTGCAATTCTACATTTTCTTTCTCCATCCTGCAAAAACAAACAGCATATTACAACAGGAAGTTGATCCTAAATTCGTCTGTGAATCTGGGCACGAATTTTCTGCTACACGTATTTCTCCTTTTCAATACCCACTTTCTCTTAGACACATTTTGTTAGCGGTTCAGTGTTCATCTTCCGCTACACGTACCTCCCTATTAAAACAGCTATTTCTTAATTAAACAGCCATTTCTTACCTAAACAGCTATTTCTCATGTAAAGAGCCATTTCTTATTAAACAGCCATTTCTTATACAAACAGCCATTTCTTATATAAACAGCCATTTCTTTTATAAACAGCCATTTCTTATCTAAACAGCCATTCCTTATTTAAACAGCTATTTCTTATTTAAACAGTTATTTCTTATCTAAACAGCCATTTCTCGTTTAAACAGCTATTTATTATCTAAACAGCTATTTCTTATCCAAACAGCCATTTCTTACTTAAACAGCCATTTCTTTATTCCAGTACCAATTTTCTGATGAACTCTCAGCGCCAATTTCGGTATCCGTTTTCCTAGTATACTTACTTTCCCATTTCAGTATTATTTTTCCTACAACACATCCTTCCTCAATGCACTACCGGTACATACCCATTTCCTTATTAAGATACTCAACCAGGTCACCCCCCACAGGGTGCAGCGTTTGGCAAGTGACAGATCGGCTGACAGGCAGAGAGACAGGCAGACAGACATACTTGAATCCTGCAAAACACACTTCTCACTCCCATTCTCAATATGAGATAGAGATAGACAGATAAACAGATAGATAGATAGATGGTTAGAAAGACAAAATGATAGATACAATACACACAAGGATCAGACAGACAGATAGTTATTGAGGTCGAACAACACACATTCCTTCAATCCAATGCACACACACACACACACACACACACACACACACACACACACACACATTTCTTCACTACGAATCTCAACTATAGCCCTCAAAAGATGCGGCGTCGGGGACTAAATAACAAATAAAACAGAAAGAAACAGACAGACACTAGTTATCTGCAACACACAATGTCTCGCAGCAATATCCGTGTGCTGATGCCAATGACAAGCCTTGCAATATCCGGATTTAAAAGTGGTAAATTTTCTTTAACGTTTAGTGGGGGCGAAACAGGCAGGATTTAGCACATCCTGGCAAAAGCTCGTGTCTTTGATCTACAATAATATCCCTATCAGATCTTTGTTTTTCCCTCAATATAACTATCCCTTTCCTTGGGGGAAGCAGCCTAGGTATATAGATAGATAGATAGACAACTATCCAGTGACAATAAGAATATAAAAATCATCTCCATTATTATTATTATTATTATTATTATTATTATTTATTCATTTACTTATTTGATTTACTTATTTTTGAGCGGAGACTGGCCCGTAATCGCGTCGGTTGTTGAAGCACCCTACCAACTCTTCCTTAGCGATTTATTTTTTTTGGATAAAGCTGGTTAATATCCTTTTGTGCGTTATTTATGCTGGGTATGGACACATTAGAAAGATTTACATAACACAAAGGAGGACTATAATATGAAATATGCCACATAAATCGCTTAGGAAAAGCTGTAAAGGAGCTTCCTACACCGATGAGTATATGGACCCGCACTTGCCACATTAAGGTCAAGTCCTAAACCCATCCCTACGATCTCTGATTTAGTACAATGGCCTAGTTACATCCCTGATGGTTTTCCTGCTATTGAATAAATCGACTACCGTGGTCAAGAATACAATTAACCTCTTTACCGTTTTAAGGTTGAGAAAGACTTTTTTTGTTTGGGGGGGAGGGGGGCACATTTTTGAGAGGTGCCTGTTTGCACGATTTTCCTGTTGAAACATAATAACCGAATTCTAGGATGCTTCCATATTACATAATTTTCATTTTTTTTTTTTTTCTACCTGCTGTGAGTTTGGAAAGTGTTACATGGACTCTGGCCCGTGTTCTCGTTTATTAAGGAAGCTCCCTAACACCTTTTCTAAGCTATATATTTATTAAGCGTAACACACCTTCTTGTCCTCGCCTATTATATAAATCCTTCTGATGTCGCCATACTCTGCATAAACGATGTACAAAGCCATATCAACCAGCCATATCAAAAAATAAATCGCTAAGGAAGAGGTGCTAGTGAGCCCCCTTACCTGACGAGAACACGGATCTTTACGTGCCAGCAATATGAAGCACACAACAAAGGAGTGTGAAATGTTGGGTGGGAGAGACACAGGTTACAGCTTGAACTCTATATTTTCTCTACCGTTTCGGGCAACCCAGAACCCATCTTCAGGAGTTGTGTTGGGTTCTGTGTAGCCCGAAACGTGTGAGAAAACACACAGTTCAAGCCGTAACCTGTGTCTCTCTCCCACCCAACATTTCCACTTGTAATGGATCATCTACAAAGGATTATGTGTAGGATGGATGCTGTCTGTAGTTCGGGGAGACACGGGGGTTACGGAGGGCGGGACACAGTGCTGGAAGAGGACTGGCAGCGAACTCTTGCTCGCGGCGGTAGGTTACTGAGGCAAACTAAGTAATGAACAATGCATAAATAAAGTAAACGACAATATCTTGGTGTGTTATACGGAATAAATCGCTACGAAAATGGTGCTAGGAACCGTCCACTGCCAACGAGAATGCTGCTCAGTATATACTTTAATTCCGTCTCGAGGAGTTCCTTGGAGGATGAATAAAATGGTCTGACGGTAGCGTAAGTAAACTACTCTCAAGGTATCAAGAATGAATAGTCTGTGGACAGTGTAAAAAAAAAAAAAAAAAAAAAAAAAAAAAGCGTCAGAAAAATAATATAACCAAAATAAAACGTGTATGAATACCGAAGGATAAAGGGTCGTTTTTTGTTCGGGAGAATACGTAACACCTCTTCCTTCGTAATTTATTCTGCACAATGCTCGTTAATATTTGCACTTCTAATTGCTCTCCCACTGCTAACTGCTTAAGCGATTGTTGCAACCGCTCTCGCTTGATGCGTGCGGGTGCAAAAAATTAATACAGCCAACGAAGACACGGATGAGTAAGTTACGAGAGCTAAAGTCGCTAATTCATTTTAATAATTCAAACCACAGCAAGGAACATAGAAAACCGAGATGTATGTATTAAAGTCGAAGAAAGTAAAACATGGAAAAAGAAAGCCAAACTCACCCAGTAAAGCTGGGAGCGGAAAGTGGACAAGAAAATAAATAAATAATATTAAAAATAAAGTATAGGAGGAAATAAATAAAAATAATGAAAATCAAACTGCCGAACAACCAGCGCAACATCATAAGAGGAAATTATATAAAAAAAAAATAATAAAAACTAAAGACAACTCATTACAGAATAAAAATATATGGACAAAAATACTATAAAACAAATGGAATGTATACAGTGTTACGGAACAGAGAAAGATAATGTACACTTTAAGTGAGAATACTAAAAATCACTACTGTCCCGCAAAGTTCCAGGTTCAAAACAAAAGAGTTAGGTAAAATTACAAGTTAAAGTTTAATGCTCAAACTAACAACAAAACATTCAGGACTCATAAGGATAATGTAATGGCAAAAAACAGGTTAAATATATGGTTAACTGCAATAGCCTCTATTACCACGAAATTAGCATGAGTAAATTTATCTAAGTCAGCCCTGATAAAATGAGAATACACTGGATAATGCTCAGTTAACGCAAGATATATTATTACAGATAAAAAATAATATTAATAAGGGCTGACACCCAAAACACATGAATCACAAAAACCTTACTAGGCCTAAGAATTAACACCTTACGCTACACAATACAAGAAAAAATTGCAATAACAGTTATACTCAAATTACACAGCTGCTAGATGGTTGGAGTCTTCCTGAGCACTCACAATAATAACAACTGTACAGGGGAGGACAGAGATGTGAACAAAATGAGGAGTAGATCTAAGTGGCAATAATGCAGAGACTGAGCTCATTATATAGGGGCCGGCAGAGCTTGATACAACTTGTAAGAAGGACGCGCAAATGAAGCCATGGGGACAAAGAGTTGACAATCCTGCTCTGAACAACAGAAAGAACGACTTACTCTACTATAAGGGAGGAGGGGGGAGTGAGGTAGAACACGCTCGTGATCAAACATGCAGCATACTGTACGTTAGAATTATACAAAGGATGATGAAATCATAGGCTATGTAACACCTCCCCACAAAGAAAAAGAAATTTACAAAGGAAATTTCTTATTACTCTGAAACAATCTGTCTAAAGTCTAGATAAGCAATCTGCAATAACATTTTCTTTCCCCTTGACATGTTGTATGTCTAATGAATACTCCTGAAGAAGTAGACTCCATCTTGTCAATCTCTGATTTTTATCTTTAAACTTACTAAGGAATTTCAGTGGGTTATGATCGGTATAAATGACTATGGGGTCAAAACCAGAACACAAATAAAATGAAAAATGCTGTAAACCCAAAATCAAGGCCAAAAGCTCTTTCTCAATAGTTGAGTAGTTCTTTTGAGGTGGAGTGAACTTCTTACTGTAATAAGATACAGGGTGTTCAATACCCTGATCATCCTCTTGCAGCAAAACAGCCCCAGCTCCTGTATCACTTGCGTCAACAGCCATCTTAAAAGGCTTAGCAAAATTTGGAGTAGCGAGCACTGGCTGACTTAATAGGATAGCTTTAAGTTTGCTGAAAGAGGATTCACAGTTATCGGTCCAGACAAATTTAACTCCCTTTTTCAGTAGGTCTGTAAGTGGTGATACAAGAATTGAAAAGTTAAGAACAAATCTCCTGTAATAACCTACCATTCCCAAAAAATCTTTGTAGCTCTTACCTACTTTTAGGTCTGGGAAGATCACTTATAACCTGAACCTTAGCTCCTGGTGGTGCAACATGTCCATCACCAATTACATACCCAAGGTACTGAACTTTAGCTTGACCAAACTCACACTTTGATAAATTAGCTACAAGATTAGCCTGAACCAAACGCTCAAGAAATTTACTGACATGGCATAGGTGATCTTTCCAGTTGTCACTGAAGATTAATACATCATCAACATAAACAACACACCCTGCCAAACCCTCTGTTACAACATTCATGAGCTTCTGAAATGTGGCTGGTGCATTCTTCATACCATATGGCATTACAGAACATGCAAAAGTCTTTCCTAGTGTTACAAAACATGAGATCTCCCTAGCACGTTCAGTCATAGGTACCTGCCAGTATCCCTTTAACAAATCAAACCCACTCATGTACCCAGCCCCTCCGATCTTGTCTATGCAATCTTCCACGCGAGGGAGAGGGTAAGTGTCTGTTTTGGTTATCTGATTAACAGGTCTGTAGTCGATGCAAAGCCGCGGTGACCCACCTGGCTTAGGGACTAGAGTGACAGGAGAACTCCACTCGCTCTGACAGGGCTCAATCATCTTGTGGTCCAACAGGTAGCCAAGCTTCTTCTGGATGAGAGGAACTTTCACTGGGTTCACACGGTAAGGAGGCAATTTAATTGGCTTTGCGTCTCCAACATCGACATCATGCATCAACACAGTGGTTCTTCCTGGAGTAGCACGGAACACTTACGGGTACTCCTGCAGTAATACCGAAAACTCCTGCCTTTCCTCGGGAGGTAGATGAGAAAGCTTAGTCTAGAGATCATTCATGATATCAGGATTCTTCCCCAAACTATCACTCAGGCTCATGCTGCATGGGAGAACTTCACTTGCAGACTCGGGTGGAACAGCTACAGTGCAGACTAGGTTATTTTCGTCCCGCCTGTGATACAACTTTAGCACGTTGATGTGACAAAGTTGCTTGTTCTTTCTACAATCTGGTGTGGCGATGACATAGTTGACATCACTGAGTTTCTTCTCCACGAAACAAGGACCACTAAACTTGGCTTGAAGAGGTTGCCCATGCACCGGTAGCAGAATCAAAACCTGATCTCCTGGCTGAAAGTGGCGTAACCTGGACTTCTTATCATACCAAGTTTTTATCTTCTCCTGAGCAGCTCCTAAATTCTCTCGTGCCAGCTGTAAAGCAGTGGACAGCCATTCTTTGAACTTCATCACATACTCCAGCAGGTTGACGTCATCTTCCTCCGACAGCCAGCATTCCTTGAGTAGCTTAAGGGGTCCTATTACTTCATGGCCAAACAGTAGTTCAAAAGGTGAGAAGCCCAGTGATTCATTTGGAGATTCTCTTGCAGCAAATACAACGAATGGAAGACCTTTATCCCAGTCTTTCTGATGTTCCAAACAGTATTTCTTGAGCATCGATTTGAGTGTTTGATGATATCTCTCCAACGCTCCTTGGGTCTGGGGATGGTAAGCTGAAGACGTGATCTGGGTGATGCCCAACTCTTTCAGAGACTGCTCGAAAACACCTGACACGAAACTACTTCCCCAGTCTGACTGTACCTCCCTGGGCAGACCAAACTCTGTGAAGAACCCCAGCATTTCCTTAACCACGTTCTTTGCTGAGATATTTCTAAGTGGAATGGCTTCAGGATAACGAGTAGCCATATCAATCAGGGTCAACACATAAGAAAATCCTGAAGAAGTCTTAGGAAGAGGGCCCACAATATCCACCAACACACGGGTGAATGGCGCCTCAAAAGGAGGAATGGGAACTAGAGGTGCAACCTTTTCGGTCTGATTACACTTCCCCACAACTATACAGGTGTGACAAGACTTACAATACCAGGAAACATCCCTGAAGATACCTGGCCAGTAGAAGTGTTTCAAAATGCGTGCCACAGTCTTCCTCACTCCAAGGTGTCCTGCCAAACTGGAATCATGAGCCACTCTAATGATATCCTGCCTACAAACACGAGGGATGACAACTTGATGTACAACCTCCCATTCACAGTCGGCTGATGCTGCTGGGGGTCTCCACTTCCTCATAAGTACTCCTGACTTTATATAATAACAAATAGAAGCACCAGCTGACTCTTCCTCACTGCAAGCAGAGTTAGCTAGACCTTTCAACTCAGGGTCAGCAACCTGCAACTCAACCAACTCTTGACGAGCCAAATTATCAACACTACGGGGTACTGCCTCATCTGGTGAGTGGTCCAAATTAGCAAGAAAAGTGTCAGCTAGGATAACATCATCATCATCATTATCCTCTAAGTCACCTGTAACTTTAGACTTAGCCCTAGTGACAGCACATGCAGAGAACACATCAGGGACATCACAATCCTGGGCCGCAGCCACTGGCTCACTAGACAACTGAGGAGCTGGACACACTTGACTTCCACCAATATCATTTCCAAGTAAGAAAGTTACACCTGACATTGGGAGTGTCTCAACCAACCCAACCATAACGGAACCATTAACAAAACCAGACTCTAAATTCACTCTGGACTGAGGGACAGAGAAGTAATTATTCCCAACACCTTGTAAGATTACAGTTTCATCAGAGGAATTAACATTAGAGCCTAGAACACTGGTCAGCATAAGGGATTGGCAAGCACCTGTATCACGATATATTTTTAACTGATTTCCTGTCATTACTGTCCAGAGGAGTGACAAAACCATCAGACAGGAAATTAGCACATGAACTCTTGAGAGTGTCACCCACGTTACTGCTCAAAAGAGGAGCTCCATCATGAGAATTTAATTTACCCCTCAAAGCAGGTTCAGTTACCTCAGTTAAAGAATTCTGGGAACTCTCAAGGGTGGACAATAGACCAATTGACTGAATATTTAAAGACTCGTTTTTGTTCACATCACGCTGTCTCCTGAAACATTTCTCCGTAGTATGACCAAGCTTACTACAATAAGTACATTTACTTTTCTGAAATCTAGAGGTCAAGCTGGTATTAACTTCCTGAGAAACATCATCTTTATTCTCTTTCCTGTTACCTGTACTCTGAGTAGAGGCAACGTACTTACTTTCAGCTTTCCTTTTTTCTTTAGAATATCTCTTGTGAGTGAGAACATATTCATCAGCTAAAACTGCAGCATCAGACAAATTATCTATTCTTTTCTCATCAAGATATAGGCTTACATCATTATTAATACACCTTTTGAAGTCCTCCAGCAAAATCATCTGCTTAAATTTACCAAAATCAGAATCCACATTCTTAGAATTTAACCACTGCTCTAACAGATCTTCTTTGATTTTTGCATACTCAACATGGGATTGCTTATCTTGCTTGTAAGTTGTCCTAAATTTTACTCTATAGGCTTCAGGAACAAGCTCATAGGCCTTAAGAATCAAGCTCTTAACTACATCATAATTATCAGATTGATTCTGAGGCAAAGATGCATAAGTTACTTGAGCTTTACCGGTGAGAACAGTTTGAAGGAGTACTGGCCAATACTTTTTGGGCCAATTAAAACTTGTAGCTACCCTCTCAAACAACTGAAAATACTTTGTTAAATCAGATTCATTAAAAGGAGGGACAAGTTTAACATTTTTAGCCACATCAAAATCATCAGAGCTAGATGATCCAGTTCCACCTTGTTTCATGCGATACTCATGGTCTGCCTGAATCCTAGCTAGTTCAATTTGTGCCTGAGCCTGTGCCTGTGCCTCCTGAATACGAGCATTTGCCTGAAATTCAGCCTCCTGAATACGAGCCTAAGACTCCGCCTCCTTAGCCTGAGACTCAGCCTCCTTAGCTCGAGCCTGAAACTCAGCTTCCTTAATACGAGCCTCCTGCAGAGCTAGCTGTAACTTAGCTATTTCAATCTGCGTTTGCTCATTTGGAGGAGTTACATTAAACAAGCTTTTATTAATCATGCCAATAATTTGATCTTTAGAATGATGAGAGTGAACTGCAATTCCCAATTGTTGAGCAACAAGCTTAAGTTCATTCTTTGTTCTGTTTTCTACATCACACACTGTTTGCACATTTGACAAAAAATCTTTGGCTTCATCAAGTGTAGTAATAGTAGACATCATGAATAAATCACAGTCGCAAAATATCAAGCAATATCCTTATGATAATATCCTGAATATCCTGATAAGAGGTCGCCAAATTTATGTTACGGAACAGAGAAAGATAATGTACACTTTAAGTGAGAATACTAAAAATCACTACTGTCCCATAAAGTTCCAGGTTCAAAACAAAAGAGTTAGGTAAAATTACAAGTTAAAGTTTAATGCTCAAACTAACAACAAAACATTCAGGACTCATAAGGATAATGTAATGGCAAAAAACAGGTTAAATATATGGTTAACTGCAATAGCCTCTATTACCACGAAATTAGCATGAGTAAATTTATCTAAGTCAGCCCTGATAAAATGAGAATACACTGGATAATGCTCAGTTAACGCAAGATATATTATTACAGATAAAAAATAATATTAATAAGGGCTGACACCCAAAACACATGAATCACAAAAACCTTACTAGGCCTAAGAATTAACACCTTACGCTACACAGTACAAGAAAAAATGCAATAACAGTTATACTCAAATTACACAGCTGCTAGATGGTCGGAGTCTTCCTGAGCACTCACAATAATAACAACTGTACAGGGGAGGACAGAGATGTGAACAAAATGAGGAGTAGATCTAAGTGGCAATAATGCAGAGACTGAGCTCATTATATAGGGGCCGGCAGAGCTTGATACAACTTGTAAGAAGGACGCGCAAATGATGCCATGGGGACAAAGAGTTGACAATCCTGCTCTGAACAACAGAAAGAACGACTTACTCTACTATAAGGGAGGAGGGGGGAGTGAGGTAGAACACGCTCGTGATCAAACATGCAGCATACTGTACGTTAGAATTACACAAAGGATGATGAAATCATAGGCTATGTAACAACAGGTAAAGACACAAAGTAGGTAAACAGAGAAACAACAAAAACAAACCAGCCAGCAAAACCTAGTACCGTGGGAAGAAACAGTATCCGTCTCGAAAAATGTACCTTCTCAGGAACCTTTTCTATGTAAATTTTCCCGGCCGTACTTAAAATGGTCTAACGAACCGGACGATTAGCTCTCCTTTGAACAAGTGACGAGGATAATGTGCGTCTCTACAGTGACAACCACTCTCGGGGTGCGGTGTGGTAGTGTGGTGGTGGTGGGAGAGTGAGGAAGGAAGGAAAGACAGGGGAAATGGAGAAGAAGGGAAGAGAAGTGGAAAGGGAGCGGGAAGACAGGGAGAAAGAGAAAGGAAAAAGGAATGGCCAGAGGGAAAAAAGAGGAAAGGGAGAAGGAACGAAAAGAGAGGAGGAAGAAAGAAAAAAGGAGGAAGGAAATGGGAGAAAGAAAAAAAAAAGAAGAGAGGAGGAAGAAAAGAAAAGAGCAAAAGAGAAGGATGGAAAGAAAGGAGGAAGGAGGGAAGGGAGGAAAGAAAGAGGAATGGGGAAGATATTAGAGATAAGGAAATATGAGGAAGAAGTGAAAGAGGAAAGGGGAGGAAGAAAAACGATAAGGAGGGAGGAAAAAAATAGGAAAGGAAGGAAACAAAAAGGGAAGGGGAAGGATGACAAAGAGGAAAGGGAGACAGAAGGAAAGAAATGGGGAATGGAGGAGGAAGAAATGAAAACGTAAAGGATGAAGAAGAAAAGTAAGTGAAAAGGAGGGAGGAAGGAAAGAATAAGGAAAGGAGAGAAGGAAGGAAATAGAAATGGGAGAGCAAGGGAAGACTGGGGGAGCAAGGATGGAATGGGGGAAGAGGAAGCTGTGGAGGGAGTGTGTCACGGGGATTTTAATATACAATATTTAAGAATAATATTCAATAATACCTGAAAACAGGACAAAGAATTGACTTGTGAAAATCAAGCAATGATTACTTTATTCCGGCTTACTTCGCCGATTCTCTAAGGAGGAGAATTTATAAACTTTCTCAACAGTACACAGCAGAGACTAATTATTCACACGTGCTGTTTATTAATACTGTTGGCCTCTGGAGAAAGTGACTCCACCCCTGACAATCAATAACTAATGCTATTAATGATAAACAGGTTCTTGCTGGTGCAATTAACTCCTGGTTGCAAAACGTATTTTAAGCTTAATACAAAAGGACTGGCCTAAGTACCAGTTATGAATAATGCAAAGCGTTTATGCAAACTAGAAGCTATAAGTGAAATAAGCTTAATGGAGAATTAAAACACGAGTTTACATTACATTAGCTCAAGGAAAAGAAGTTAATTTATTGACTACAATGAAACAAATTTCTTACATAATTCATTATGAATTCAGAAATAAGGAGATCGCACTCACTCGCTCACTCAAAAGCTAAACTCTTAAACCTAGGAAAAACGAAAAGAAATACTAGTCAAAGAGTGGACTAAGCGGATGACTGGGCGTGGTTGCTGAGGAAGGACGCTGCACACACTGAGCCTCTCGCCAAATCACGCTAGGTGGGAATTCAGGAACTGGACAACAGAGGCGGCGGGAACTGGGCGTCGGCTGAGGAAGGACGCTGCCACACACGTTGCTAACCTGCTAACACGGTGCTCAAATCTTAACTGATTCAAATTATGAGAGCGGGAGGCAAGACCGGGCCATACTTGCTAACGGCCAACGAGTGTGAGCGATACACACCCGCAATAAATCACTCAGCGGAGGTGCTAACGTCGCGCACAAGGACGATCACTTATGAAACAGTGAAAAATGTCCTGAAAAATTCCTGATTGAGTAAATACGGGGACAGTTAAACTGAGTGATAAATACTGGGATTCCACTAGAATTTGCGGTTTCCCACCAAAGTTTAATGTCACGAATTTATTTAAATAGAAAATCGCGCTGACTCGTGACTGGGGGAGCAAGAATGGAATGGGGGGAAGAGGAAGCTGTGGAGGGAGTGATGGGATGAAGGGGTTAGGGGTGAGGGTGACGGGAGGGGGTAGGGGGGTTTTCAAGAATACTTTCCCAGTATCCCTGCTTGTCGTAAAAGGCGGCTAAAACGGTTGACGGAGGGTTAGTGCCCCTCCCCGGAAAACAACTAACTAAAAAAACAAACAAGAAGCCTTGGACAAGGACTGACCAAACAATGACGACCCAGGACCGGACAAAGGACTTGGTAATGAGTACATGGAATGTAAGAGGAGTGAATGATGAGGTGAAAGAGAGAGAGATTGTCCAGGTGCTTGAGGGTGCGAAAGTGGATGTATGTGGAATAAATGAAACAAAATGGAGAGGAGAAAGTGTGAGAGAATGAGAGTATAGATGGGGTATATGTGCAGGAGTAGGTGAGAATGAGAGGGCAAAGGAAGGAGTATGTATAGTTGTGAGTAAAAGATGGAAAAGGAGCATAAGACAGTATGGATCAGTTGGGTCAAGGATTGTGTGGGTAAAGTTGAAAGTTGGAATACAAATGTGGGCGATTGTGTGTGTGTGTGTGTGTATGCACCAACGCAAGATCATGCTAGAAGAGTGAGAGAAGAGTTCTGGACAAATGTGGAAGTGTGCATGGAAAAGTTTGGAAGGAATGAGAGAGTGTTTGATTGGTGATATGAATGGTAAAATGGGGAATGTGAAGGTGGATGGAATAGTTGGTGAGTGGGGTGTGCCTGCTGAGATAGATGAGAATGGGAGTGCGTTAGTGGACATTTGTGCTGGGAGGGGGTTGGTGATAGCCAATACCCTCTTCAGGCATAAAATGATCCACAGGTATACATGGCGAGTGATGAGAAGGGTGGGTGGTGAACTGAATGAAAGGCAGGCAATGATTGATTATGTGTGTGTGGATGAACGGATGCGAAGATGTGTAAAGGATGCAAGAGTGTATAGAGGTTGGGGGAGTGGACTTTCTGACCACTACTTGGTGCTGGCCAGAATTAGAATGCAAGTAAGATGGAGGAATAGAAGAAGGGAAAGACGAGAGGAAGGAGTAGTTGCAAGGAGAGTGGAAAGGTTACAAGAGGATGAGAAAAAGGCAGAGTATAAGAGAGAAGTGGAGGAACGATTGGGCAAATATGAATTGGAGCAGATGGGAGACGTGGAAGGTGTGTGTAAGATATTTACAGAAGAAATATGTGCAGCATGTGATGTGGTGTGTGGAAGGAAGAGAAGACGGAGGGGGGTGCAAGGAACAGCGTGGTGGACTGAAGAGGTGAAACAGGCTGTGGCACAAAAGAAGAAAGCATACAATGAATGGATGAGAAATAGGGGCGTGGAAGAAGTTGAGAGGCGGAAGAGAGAGTTATATGTGGAAAGAAAGAGGGAGGTGAAAAGATTAGTAAGAGAGAGTAAGAAGAGAGTGGATGAGGAATTTGGAAGGAATTTGAGTGTAAAGTGGAGGGACTGTAAGAAAATGTTCTGGAGAGAAGTGATAAGAGTAAGACAGGGTGGAAGTGAAGTTAGCAGGGGAGTGAAAGATAAAAATGGTAGATTACTAGTGGAGAAGGGAGAAAAAGTGAACAGATGGAGAGAACATTTTAAGGAATTGTTGAACGTACAGGATGGAAGTAATGCGAGTATAAGTGGCTGGGGAATGGCTGGGAGAAGGAGGGAGATGAGAAGACAGGAAGAAATCAGTAGGATAGAAGTTGTGGAAGGAATGAAGAAAGTTAAATCGGGGAAAGCCCCAGGAATTGATGGAGTGTGTGGTGAAATGCTGAAGCATGGGGGAGAGATAGTAGTAGAATGGATGTGGAAGATGTGCAGATTGCCTGGGAGGAAGGTAGAGTCCCGGAGGATTGGAAGTCAGGTATAATTATCCCCTTGTACAAAGGAAAAGGGGAAAAAGAAGTGTGTGGTAATCATATGGGCATTTGTCTTCTTAGTATAATAGGAAAAGTGTATGGTAGGATACTTATAGACAGAGTTAGAGAAAGAACAGAGAAATTAGTTGGAGAAGAACAGGGAGGCTTTAGGAAGGGAAGAGGTTGTGTAGATCAGATATTCATTCTTAGATCTTTAGTGGAAAAGTTTCTAGAGAAGGGAAAGAAGTTGTATGCGGCTTTCATGGATTTGGAGAAAGCATATGACAGGTTGGATAGACAAGGATTGTGGAAAGTGTTAAGAATATATGGAGTAGACGGGAAGTTGCTGAATGCTGTGAAGAGTATGTACGATGGTGCGAAGGCTGCAGTGCGTGTGGATGGTGAACTAAGTGAATTTTTCTCTTTGAAAGTTGGGTTGAAACAGGGATGTGTCATGTCTCCATGGTTGTTCAATCTGTACATGGATGGGGTAATAAAAAGAGGTACAAGGTAGGGTAGTGGATGTTGGAGTGGCCCTGGTGAGAGAGGATAGTGTTTGGAAACTCCCTGTACTGTTGTTTGCAGATGATACTGTGTTGTTGAGTGAAGACGAAGGGGAGCTGCAAGGCTTGGTGGATGAGTTTGAGAGAGTGTGTAAGAAACGGAATCTAAAGGTGAATGTAGGGAAGAGTAAAGTGATGGTCTTTGAGAGAGGTGAAGTTAGTGAATGTACAGCGAGGTTGGATGGTGAGGAATTGGAAAATGTGAGTACGTTTAAGTACTTGGATAGTGTGATGAGTAAGGATGGAGGTTTGGAGGGTGAAGTGCATGAAAGGGTACAGCAGGGAAGAAAGGTTGCTGGTTCTTTGAAAGCAGTGATAAGAAACAGGGAAGTGAGCATGGAAGTGAAAAAGTTACTACATGACAGTATTGTGATACCAACTCTAACGTACGGAAGTGAAGCTTGGACATTGTTAGAAGGACACAAGTCAAGAGTGAGAGCAGTGGAAATGAGTTATTTAAGAGGAGCCTGTGGAGTCACGTGGAGAGACAGGCTGACGAATGAGGATATAAAGGAGCGTTGTGGTGTGGATGTGATAGGAAGCGTTATGAGGAACACACTGAGGTGGTTTGGCCATGTGGAGAGGATGGAGGGTGAAAGACTGACGAAGAGAGTGTATGTGAGTGACGTGGAGGGGCGAAGAGGGAGGGGGAGGCCGAGGATGAGATGGAGGGATGGGGTGGAGAGGTATATGAGAGAGGGGGGTGTGAGTTGGGAGCAGGGCAGTGAAATGGCGGGGGACAGGGCGACTTGGAGGCGATTTGTTTGTGGCCACCCCAAACGGGACTGAGGCGTCTGGCAATAGATAGATAGATAGAATTTCTTATTAACTGGAAATTGTATGGTTTGTCGACCTTGATTACCCTTATGTAAATGTTAATGTAGATTATTAATATATAACCTTGTATAACAATGCATGGATACTACAGTAGAAGTGTATGACTTAATTCGGTGGGCTAGGTCTAGCCACTCCCTTGAATTTGCTGTGCCTGCATTTTTAGGAAGCTGGGGCGACAAGTGTGCCAGCTTAAGAGTCAGTTAGAAGCAGGCTATCAATCAGGGCATATCGACGTTAAATCTAGTCAGAATAAATTAGAGAACTGACGACGGACTTAGCTTACCTCATTAAGCCTGCTTCAGGGGGAAGAAAAAATGGAAGGGGGAGGAAGGAATGCTAAGGGCAAGAGAAAGTTGCAGGAGGAATGGAAGGAGGAAATGAAGAGAAGAGTCGGGAAGGAAATGAGAGAGGGAAGGAGGAAGTGTGGGGAGGCAAGAGGCTGACTGATATTGAAAAAGTGGAATTGGAGGATGAGTAAGGGGAATGAAGGAGAAGAGAGGGAGGTGAACAGAAGAAAGAGGGGAGAAGAACGCATTAGTAAGCAGAGAGAAGAAGGGAAGGAGGGGAGGAGGAGGAAAGATGCTGGATACCGGACGAAGGTATGAGAAACGAGTGTAGGAGAGGGAGAGTTGGAATGGCAAGGAACAAGGGATGTCGGTACAGAGAAAACTACTCTCGGGCTACAGAGGTGAAGGGAGGGGGGGAGGGAAAGGAGAGAGAGGAAAGGCAGTGGAGAGAAGGAAGAAGGGAGGATAAAAGGAAGAGGCAGGAGGATATTAATGGGGAAGGGAACGAAGAGGAATGACGGAAGGGGGCAGAGGAAAGGTGAAGAGAAGGGAGAAAGGCAGTGAGCTGAGATAGGAAGAAGTGGCATAAGGATGAGACAGGAATATAAAGTGAAGAGGAAGGAATGGAAAACGAGTACACGAAGGGGATTAAGGAAACTGGAAAGAAGTGCTAAAACGTACAGATAAGCGTAGGCGCCATGAATCGCTGGGTCACCGTGCTCAGCTCTGAAACTTAGACCTTTGAGCCAATGCCGGGATATCATTCACTCTCCTGGGATACAAGGCAACTGCATTATCCAAGTTACTGCAGTGTTAACCCTAGGCACTAAGTATACCTACCCAGAGAGGCTGGACGGACACCAGAATCGAGTGGTACCAGCTGCCCGCACAAGGATTCGAACCCTGGTGCTATCAGGCCGCAGGAGAATAAAGGGGAATTATTTGGTGTATGGAGAGACCAGAATAACGAGAAGGAAGCAAATGAGAAGCAGTTAAAGACTGAAAATCCACGCGCGCGCGCGCGCACACACACACACACACACACACACACACACACACACACACACACACACACACACACACACACACACACACACACACAAAAGTACATATTCACGTGTACAGTATACACATACATGCAAACATTCATACCTATACACCTATGGACAAACACAACACATACACGGACATATACAGATAAACGCCCACATATACAGATTCGCAAGCACGCATACATCTACACATACAGTACACATACATACACAATGTATGCACACACATATACACACTCACATATATACACACAGAAATACAGAGAGAGAGAGAGAGAGAGAACGTTTTAGTGAATTTTTATTTCGTCGTATACTGAACCTAGTTGAGTTTTCTGCTTTCTCTCTGAAGGAGCTCCAAAATGTTTCATTCCAAAAAGTCATTCGAGTTTTCCATTTTCCATTTCGTATGCTGATTAACTGCTAATTCAACCTTCGTTTATTACATGACGGTACTGTTTGAAATAAAGCTTTTTCAAATATTTTCTCGTATGCCAAGAAAATGTCAAGGTTTCATTTTTTTTCACTATGAGTATCCAGATCACTTTGTCTTCCCGCAGTCAACCTCGGAGGAGGAGAAGGAGAGAGAGACAAGTAAGTGTGCAGAGATCGGATTTCAATGGTGAAGATGGATGCTGTGTGTGTCTTTGCGTCTGGTGCTTACACCTTCTGATATTTCCTGTGGAGAAGTACAAGGTGGGGAGGAGGTGCATAATATCTCTCTCTCTCTCTCTCTCTCTCTCTCTCTCTCTCTAGAATAACTAAACCATTCTTCAACTCCTTAATTTTTAAAGCGGAACACAGCACACTCTACTCGGCAACACAGCATAATGATTATACATTCCCAAGAGAGAATTTATAATCACTAATCTCGGTAGCGTTTACTACGTAGGGATGGCACACGTCCAAAATGGAGTCCTGAACATAAATACATTATGGCTGCGCTCACAAATACGCTCGAGAAGCCCAGCTATATGGATACGGACTAAAAGATCTTCGCTACTTAAGCGCAAATCTACTTGCAAAGCCTCAGTGACTTTCGTAAGAATCACAAAAAATGTTTCTTCTTCTTGTTCGTCTTATGTTCTTTGTCATTATTTCCTTATTAGTCAAACGAAAATGCATAAACAAGTGTATTAGGCAGAAAAATGTCTCTTCACAACCGGGGATGTTTCTTTTCTTGCTTAAGCAGATTTCGAGCAGCAGTGTGCGAGTTGGAGCCTAAAAACATTCTCTAGCAGTCAGACCTCTTCTCAGAATATGTAGGTTATAACTCTATGGACTCATGCTACCCCCATCCCAAGTAAGAATTTTACGTATACTGCATCTTACTGTAATGGAGGCAGCGATTATCATACACGTAAGAGTCGCATTACAGTATACGGTAGTTACTGTGTATTTGACTGCTAGCTTCCATTAAAAGATCATAAACCAGAAAATATATGTATATATATTCTATACGATTGTTACTAGGTAGGGATGGAAAACTGAAGAAACAAGAGATAGTTGAGAAATGAAAGCATTTGAGATAGCAGAAGATTTGGAGTTCTACACCAATATATTCCGCAATGTATTCACACAACATTTGTAGCTGGTGGGATATAGTGAAGGTACAGAACTCAATTTCCTCCCATCCCAAATGTTCTCTTGTTTAATTTTTTTTTTTTTTTTTTACATCTTTTGTCGCTGCACTTTTCCCATCCTTAAATTTTAACAATAATATTTGAATAAAAATTTTGTTCTCTAGTACAATGTCGAGAGGTAGTGTACAGTAACATCACTCTGGCAGAAAATACCTACTTTACCTACCACCACCACTTCACCCACACCTCGTACCATTTCTAAAACTGTCTGGTCAGTGTTTATAAACAAACATATGCACCTCGGTTTTCTCTGCTCCCATTCCTATTATAATATTTTTTGTATCACCATGACACGCCATTTATAGAATGCCCAACCACTGTAATTTTCCATGACTCTCCAGGGTAAACAAAAATACAACAAAAACTCGCACACACTGGCCATGCTGGTTCATCCCGGAAAAGAATGTGAATAATATTAAAAGGCAATTTTTTTTTTTTGTCAGGCACTATATTGTGTACAATTTGAAAAATAAACACACGAATGATGAAGAAGCTGCAGTTTAATAAAGCAATCACTTTCCCGTGGCAAAAAGTATATATATATATATATATATATATATATATATATATATATATATATATATATATATATATATATATATATATATATATACATACATATATATATATATATATATATATATATATATATATATATATATATATATATATATATATATTTTTTTAAGGACATACTGAATACTCATAAATGTATTTATACTCTATCGCTACGCATGCCAGCGCACCAAAATACTTCCACACACACACACACACACACACACACACACACACGAGTGTTTATCTTTATTTGCTTTAACAATGATATAGCCTGAAGATAAGTCAGCTTGAGAGAGACCTCTATGGTTCTAGTATTACCATCGATCTAGCTTTCCGTCCTCCAGGCCTCAAGTCCCTGAACTACTGTAAATACCTGGCTAATAGTTCCACCCTTACACTCACCATCTCCTGACCCCTTACACCCCCACCATCCCCAACCACCCTACTCCCCACCATCTAACTTCACCCTCAACCTCCCCAGCTTACCCTCAAGTCCACCACCACGCCCAACCCCTACCACCACAACTCACCTCCTCCCTCTGCCAGCTGGTGGTCAGGCGTGAAGCTACTGCCGCTGCGCTAACTAACTTTCACACCACGTTTATCCTGTATACCTCTCTCTCTTTCTCTCTCTCCTAACTCATAAACTTTCGCACCAGGACTATCATATATCCTTCCTGCACACAGTAATCCTCTCTTTCTGTGTGTGTGTGTGTGTGTGTGTGTGTGTGTGTGTGTGTGTGTGTGTGTGTGTGTGTGTGTGTGTGTGTGTGTGTGTGTGAGAGAGAGAGAGAGAGAGAGAGAGAGAGAGAGAGAGAGAGAGAGAGAGAGAGAGAGAGAACTGTATCTCGGGTTCTTGTAGTTGTACGCTGAATGTGCCAACCAATGCACCAGTGTTCCCCCATACCTTTAATCTAAGAAGGAAATGGTTTAGGCAGGTCCCAGTTTCTGACGGCTGGAGAGTTGTGAGCATTAAATCTAGTTAGCCTGCATGCCACGTTACAGAGTGCAGTCAGCAGCGAGGCACAGAGGTCAACCAGGCTTCATTCTCATCAGGGGTTCACAAATGATTATCAGAAATTTAAGGTTTAATTACAAGGCCACGGCTATACAGGGTGGTCCATATATAACGCTCCTCATGCACTCCGCCAGGTGCTTTCTCGTGTGCTGTGGGGACGGCTTACTCAGCGTTATCAATGTCCACCTTGGAGTATTTATTTATTTCTTACTCCCACTACCATATCCAAGCCCACATCGGCAGGTTCAGCCGTCCCCACAACACACACGTGAATTTCTAGTGAACTTCTGGTGTAGCGCTATTTACGGACCACCCTGTAGATCTTGGCCTACGAAGTCAGCCTGCATGCCAGTTTACAAAACGCATTCAGCAGTGAGGTGGAGCAGCCAAACTAACTATCTATCTACCTACCATCTATCTATTGCCCGAATTCTTAATCCTGTAAGGGGTAGCCACAAACAAATCGCCTCCACGTCCCCTACTTTGCCATTTGGCTGCCCTTCTTTTAACTCACACCTCCATATCTCTCTACTCCGTCCCTTAATCTCATCCTTTGTCCATCCCTCTTCCTCTCTCTCTCCATCTCATCCTCTCTCTCCCCCTCTTCCTTTCCCTTTCCATCTCACTCACATACACTCTTCTAGTCAGTCTCGTATTCTCCATCCTCTCCACATAGCCACACACGCTTCCCACTTATTATGGGTTTCACAAAAGGTCATTAAGAACTGGAGGGCATTCAGCCGTGAGGGGCAGAGGACAAAACAGGGGTTACGAATACACAGTAGTACGAATAAAAAATTAAAAGCAAAAAAAAAAAAAATACACACATAAGACAGAACTGTTCCGACCCGATTTTAGAGGGTCCAAGGTACGCCAAAACTGTTGTTCTCAGCTTTTTTTTTTTCCCCACTCTCCTGATCGGGGCGACTCTAGTATTCTATTCCAGCAAACGCAAGACGACTTTAAGTAATCTAAGAACAAGTTCAGAATGAGTCATAGGAGCGTCAGTGCTTGGTGTGTGTGTGTGTGTGTGTGTGTGTGTGTGTGTGTGTGTGTGTGTGTGTGTGTGTGTGTGTGTGTAATTTCTTCCAAGACAAACACGCATCCCTCTCACCACGGGTCTCACAAATGACTGCTACAAACTAAGGGCTTGCGAATACAAATATACGAATACAAACCTTGGCTTCTAGGTCTGCCAATCAGTCAGGGAGGCAAAGCGACCGAAACCATTAGCAGCAACTCGTCCATTTTCCGTGACGGTCGGTGCCGCGGCCTGAACGGAGGAGGTAAATGATTCAAAGTTTATGCCACTGTTGCCCCTAATTACCGAAATTCCAAACACACATTTGTCTGCCTGTGCAATATTGGTCTGCAGTTCAGTGCCATGACGTGTTTTATTCTTGTACCCGCGAGACGAAAGATTTCATTCTCTCCAGGGCACGACCACACAGGACGCAACGAGCGGGCAGACTTGAGTGGGGAGGGATGTGGCGACACGATAAAACTCACTATCTCTTATGTGGGTGGCCACACTGAATGAGCGGGAAGATTTGTCGCATCACTCACCCTCCACGCTCGTCGCTACGCGATGCAGCATGTTCCACAATGTCGCTCACTGCCTAGTGACATCCCAAGGCTTGATAGCTTGGACAATGACATGTCTGCGCCGATGAACAGTTTCTGACTATCTGTCGTGCGCGAAGTTGCCGTTTCCTATTCGGACAGGCATCGTGTTGACGCTCACCTCGCCGCTCATCGCTCGACGCTACCTCCCCGCTCTTCGCGTCTGGTGTAGCTGTACCTTTCACGCACGACCCAGGTTAGTGGAGAGGTTTGCAAAGCGTAGATCACATGTAACCTCTCCCAATGCTTTGCTAACCTTAGTGAAAGTGAGTGGCACCCACAAGACTAGAGTTAAGCGTTATATAAAATCTCGTCACTAAAAATGTAATTACAGGTTTATGCTACCATATCCCAAATTCAATAAAAAAAAATAAAAAAATAAAAAAGACTGATTTGCCTACTTGTGCAATGTTAGGCGATGACACCTTTTATTCTTGTTACCGCCAGACAATCTCATTCAGTTCTGAGAGACCATAAGTAGCGTAGGAATAATTATTCTCTCCAGTTGGAAAAATCTCTCCACCTCTCCAGTCCGAAAAATCTCTCCACCTCGAAAAATCTCTCCACCTCTCCAGTTGGAAAAATCTCTCCACCTCTCCAGTTAGAAAAATCTCTCCACCTCTCCAGTCCGATGTCTCTCGTAACAACCAATTCAGTCCAATTATTTTTAATCAATCAATTAATTTACATATTTAGTTATTTTATATTCGTGCAATCATTACATTATTCTCTTCTCGGTTTAGGGGAAATTCTGAAACAGGATGGGTTAGATAATCGCTATCACTAATTCCTTCATTCATAAAAGTCTTAACTTATCATTTGGTGGCTGCTCCAAGAAACACACACACACACACACACACACACGTCTTATAGTCAGACTGCTAATAAAATCGTCTGGGGGAAACAAACACAAACTTTATTCTTTTTACACTAATCTGACCCAAAATTGCCTTCTCTTCATTTTAACTGCTGGGTTGTAACAAAAAATTAACGTTAGAACAAGTGACTAAATGCTGTCGAAAGGATGCAGAGGCGTAGTATTGTCTTCTCTGTCAATGAACTTCTTTTTTTTTTTTTTTATGTGTCCGACTCTGGGCATAGGCTTCACAGCCTGCTATCAAAGGCCCAGCAGTCCTCCTACATACCATGCACCTCTACATGTCACCACTTCGGCGCTAACACCCACCGTCCATATTGAATACATGAACTACGTGAAAGAAGCTGTAAAACGACAAAGACATGGGTATACTGTAAAACCAGTATGGGTATTAATCACAGGTCTGGGTTTGTCTACCTATGCAATATTAGGCTGCGGTTCAGTGAAGTCATCCCTTGTATACGCAACTCCACCGCCGTTAGTGCCAGGCGGTATATTTCAGCTTCGGGACCACTTCTCGAACAAAGCATAACCCCGTCAATCCCACAGCATTTTCCGGAGCTTATCTTCAATATTACCACACGTTTTTATTCAGTCTAAGTTTACACATATTGCACTGGGGATGGTCAGTGCTATAGGCCTATCTAACCTCTCTAGTTTGAAAAATCTCTTCGAAGGTACACGACACAAATTGATGCGCAGGGAGAATAAAATACTGAATATGTCATTTGACTGAAGAGTATAAAATTATTTACAGTAACTGCTTCAGTGACATGGCGGTTTTTATTTATCATTCCTGTTACCACCAGACAAGAGTATTCAGCTCTGAAGCGGCCTCGTTTAGTCAAAATGTAAATAAAGGCTATACCTAACCCCTCTTATCAATAAAGTCTCCCAGCAGATGAATATAAACTATATACTCCCTCCATCTTAACTTGTCCCAGATTTTCCCCTTTTTGCAACTTACTTCACACAGTTCCACAAAAAGACAACACCTCGACTCTACTTCCATCTCGAAGCGCTTCTTTGTTACTAGCATCGTATTCTAGTTGTTACAGGTCAATACTGAAGGAGAGATGACAATTTTAGGCCAAGTCAGAGTAAAACGAGTAGTCTGACGGTAGCGAGAAAAAAAAAAGGGGGGGGGGGCATCGTCGTCTTCAAGGGCTTAATGGAGAGTATTTCAAAGTAATTCACTGGATAAACTCGAGGGCGACAGCTAAAGATTAGAAGTTTTATGTCACCATTTCCTCGGATTTACAAAAATTTCCAAACACAGATTTCCCTCCGTGTGAAATATTGGATGACGGTTCAGCACGATGGCTTCTGTTATTTCTTTTCCCCCGGACGATTTTGCTTAATTTAGGAGAAAATTTCCAAAGTGATGGAGTTAGGTATGGCCAAGGTTCTAAGTGAATAAAATATATAAGCGAATGATTAAGAAATAGACAAGGATCTCCCTAACTGTAGAAAATCTTGAGATGGAACCAAGAATGATATAAGGCGTATTCTCGCTGATGGGGTCAATGGAGAGTCAAGATGCAAGAAAGCAATCGGCAACAACGTCTTCAGGTACTTAATTAAGGGGGAATACGTGCGATATGAGGAGTGTACTGTATAAATTTCATTCTTGTTACAGCCTAATGGCCGTCAGTTCTGCTTCTGGATTAATAAACGTGTCACTATTTGTTTACCTAATCATAAATTAGTCTCTCTCTCTCTCTCTCTCTCTCTCTCTCTCTCTCTCTCTCTCTCTCTCTCTCTCTCAGCGAGCCCTACTCTCGAGGAAGCAGCAGCCTCACAGGGCCACATATCTTACCCAAACTGCCAAAGCCTCCAACTTCGTAATAAAGTAAGGCACTGCTATTGTCACGGCGCTAAATCCACACACGCCAGGAGCTCCAATGCCGCCACATTCAATCACACTCACATCAATACCACAATGTTCCTTTGCTTAGTCATTTGCCTGTCTGTCTCTCCATGTAACTCTCCATATTCCTCTAAAACAACTCCTTAAAACATTGAAGT
The DNA here is from genome assembly GCF_032717465.1 of Coenobita brevimanus. NCBI lineage: Eukaryota > Metazoa > Arthropoda > Malacostraca > Decapoda > Coenobitidae > Coenobita > Coenobita brevimanus. The sequence continues at coordinate 20,672,966 of NC_136954.1, forward strand.
ACCGATTATATTCTTCAGAAATCATACCACACAGTCTGTAGCCAATGCAAGTCTAGATGGTAGGGACAAATCAAGATAGCAGCGTCTGAAGGAAGTATGGATGAAATACAGTAAGATGTCACCGTACTAAAAAAATTAAAGGAGAGGAGGACCAGAAAATAGGAAACCATACTGATTTTACTCTAACTTGGCCCAGATTTTAGTCCATTTTGCAGCTTATTTCACATTACAGTTCAATGGCAGAAAAAGACAATACTACATCTCTACATCCTTTCCATTGCACTTCTTGACTAGCATCATGTTCCAGTGTTAATTTAGTGTTACAACTCAGCGTTCAAGTTAGAGATGGCAATGTCAGACCAAGTAAGAGTAGAAAAGGGTATAAAACTTGCTTGTATTATTCCACCACGTCAACCTTATTTTATTTTGGCATCTGAAAGTCGGTGCTGTACGTGTATTTTGATAGAGATCGTGTGAAGGTAACAAGACCAAATTGAAATGAAAGCCTTCGTACTGAGCGAGGGGAAGCAATGAGAATATCGATACTGACCACTGCAACTCAAAAAATCACACCGCACACGCCTGCAATTTCACGATTTGTTGTTGAAGGGGCAAACTCAAATAGGCCTAAAGGAGGCATCGCACTAACGATAATTAATGCTAACAATACACTTCATCATTTTACCTTCATCAATATCGAAATTAGCCATCGCATACCGTACACACACACAGGTCTATATGTTTAAATGTACTGTTAAAAAAAATACCAGTTCATAAACAAGTAAAAATTCATCATCATAACCACCATTATCATCATTACCATCACCTCCACCACTACCATCAGCAGCAGCAGCAGCATCACCATCACCATCATAATCACCACCACCATCATCATCATTATCATTATCATCATCACCAACACCACAACCACCACCATTACCATCATCATCACCATCACCACCACCGTCACTATCATCATCATCCTGCCCCTTTTCCCCCATCCATAGGTGGGGTCAGGTAAGGACCAGAAAGAAGGAAATAAAAACTGGTAGTGGATGATCCAATGAACAGCATGGCCAATGAAATGGGCCACACACTCATTCACTGGCAGCCCACGGAATCCTGACTCCACCTTACAAACACACCTTCCACATGTAGCTTCACAATGATCTATCAGAGAGAATTACATGACAGTCAAGAAGGAATGACGAACATCAAATAAAAAAAAGATGTAAATATTGATAGACAGGTACCGTAGATTGATAGACAGACACTGATAGACAGACAGATATAGATGAGCACAGAAAATTACAATTGTATACAAACATACAGCACATACATATGATACATGCATATACTGTACACACATGAACGTCAAATAAATAAATAAAGGTAGATAGATAGACGATAGATTGATAGATGTAGACAAAATTACAAACAACCACATACATGCGTACATACATACACACATACAGCACATACATACACATATACTGCACATACATAAACACATACATACACACATACAACACATACATACACACATACAACACATTCATACACACGCATACACATATCGGATACATACATGCCTCGCTGGGGCAGGGAACAGTTTAAGGATTTGAATTTAATAAAAACAGACGTTACTGATCTACCAGAAGACCCGCCGACATGTCGTAAAAATGCTGCCGCTAATACCAATACACCAGTCCTGTATGAGACAGCCCTAGCATGTATTCAATATGGATGGTGGGTGTTAGCGCCGAAGTGGTGACATGAAGAGGTGTATAGTATGAAGGAGGACTATTGGGCCTTGGAAACAGGCTGTGAAGCCTATGCCCAGAGTCGGATACATAAAAGAAAAAAAAAATCCATCCATCATCCAATCCTACGTTTCCCCATGAGAAGCGTAGGAGCCCGGGGCTAAGAAAGTTGGTCCTGGCATTTCAAATGAGAGCGATCAGCCTCACTCATCCCTGGGTGGCATTACAAGAGCAATAAACCCCAACCACCCCTTGGAAACACAAAACTCACTGAGCAAACACAAACACAAACACGGCTAAAAATCAGGCTTAGCAATGGCACAGCCGAGGAAAACGTAAGTGCCACAATAAACATCGCTTTATGATGGAAAAAAACATGGCGGTGTTTTTTCATACCCATAAGAGCAATTAAACCGTAAATTCCCTTGCCAGAGCTTCCCGTCCCTCTCCACTTTTTAATTTCAACCCTTTCAGTTCAAGGACGGCTTTACTACATTAAATTCTTGCTGCCACCAAACAATTGTACCCAGCTTAAAAAAAAAAAAAAAAAAAAAAAAAAAAAAAAAAAAGGCATATACTGAGTCGCGACATAGGCTAAGCTCATTCTGCAAGTTCCTCATTCATATCTCCACTAGGCTGCCCTCTCTCCAACTAATAACATCCTCATTCATATCTCCACTAGGCTGCCCTCTCTCCAACTAATAACATCCTCATTCATATCTCCACTAGGCTGCCCTCTCTCCAACTAATAACATCCTCATTCATATCTCCACTAGGCTGCCCTCTCTCCAACTAATAACATCCTCATTCATATCTCCACTAGGCTGCCCTCTCTCCAACTAATAACATCCTCATTCATATCTCCACTAGGCTGCCCTCTCTCCAACTAAGAACATCCTCATTCATATCTCCACTAGGCTGCCCTCTCTCCAACTAATAACATCCTCATTCATATCTCCACTAGGCTGCCCTCTCTCCAACTAATAACATCCTCATTCATATCTCCACTAGGCTGCCCTCTCTCCAACTAATAACATCCTCATTCATATCTCCACTAGGCTGCCCTCTCTCCAACTAATAACATCCTCATTCATATCTCCACTAGGCTGCCCTCTCTCCAACTAAGAACATCCTCATTCATATCTCCACTAGGCTGCCCTCTCTCCAACTAATAACATCCTCATTCATATCTCCACTAGGCTGCCCTCTCTCCAACTAATAACATCCTCATTCATATCTCCACTAGGCTGCCCTCTCTCCAACTAATAACATCCTCATTCATATCTCCACTAGGCTGCCCTCTCTCCAACTAATAACATCCTCATTCATATCTCCACTAGGCTGCCCTCTCTCCAACTAAGAACATCCTCATTCATATCTCCACTAGGCTGCCCTCTCTCCAACTAATAACATCCTCATTCATATCTCCACTAGGCTGCCCTCTCTCCAACTAATAACATCCTCATTCATATCTCCACTAGGCTGCCCTCTCTCCAACTAATAACATCCTCATTCATATCTCCACTAGGCTGCCCTCTCTCCAACTAATAACATCCTCATTCATATCTCCACAAGGCTGCCCTCTCTCCAACTAATAACATCCTCATTCATATCTCCACTAGGCTGCCCTCTCTCCAACTAATAACATCCTCATTCATATCTCCACTAGGCTGCCCTCTCTCCAACTAATAACATCCTCATTCATATCTCCACTAGGCTGCCCTCTCTCCAACTAATAACATCCTCATTCATATCTCCACTAGGCTGCCCTCTCTCCAACTAATAACATCCTCATTCATATCTCCACTAGGCTGCCCTCTCTCCAACTCATAACATCATTCATATCTCCTCTAGGCTGTCCTCCCTCCAACTCACACCCTCATTCGCATCTCCAGCCCTTCACCTCATCCAGACTCTCATCTCAAAATGCGCCTTGTCTAATGGCATAAAAACTCTCCTCCTGACTGTCTTCACTTGCCTATAAACTTCAAATGAAACCCTGTTGCTGAATTCTTTGACCAGCATGCAAACTTTTGAGACTAAAGGACTAAGAATGCTGGTTCTTTTTCTTTCCCCTTTTTTACTCAGGCTGTAACTTTTTGAACTTTTTTTTTTTTTTTTTTTGCCTCATAAAATAGTGGTTGGTTCTGAGGAGGAGGAGGAGGAGGAGGAGGAGGAGAAAGAGAGAGAGAAAGAGAGAGAGAGAGAGAGAGAGAGAATACGAAAATGAACATAAAAACCAGGCAAGAAAAATAGACAAAACATGAACATAGAATCACGAAACGAGGACACACGAAATGACGGCTTCATTAAAAATAATAATAATAATAATAATAATAAATAATAATAATAACAAAAAAAGGGGACAAAAAAGGTGACGAATCACAGGCTAGGGGGAAAAAAAGTGAGACGACGGGAAACGAGAAATTTGTGGGAAAAAACGGCAATGATAAAACTGTGGCTACAAAGTTGAAGATGCAGAGACAAAAATGGGGAAAATAGGACAAGAATACCAAATTGGGACATGATGAAGGTGTGGAAAAATAGGTAAGGAGAAATAAAACACTGGTAGAAAACACGATAATGAGATATACAATATGAAGAGGAGGAAAAACAGATGAGAGAGAGAGAGAGAGAGAGAGAGGACCGTAATAGTATGAAAAATGACAAAAGCTTGGCAATAATTTCTTCCTCATTCCCAACACCCTCTCTCTCTCTCTCTCTCTCTCTCTCTCTCTCTCTCTCTCTCACAGCATGAATAAACTAAAAAAAAGAAAAAAAAAGCGATATCATCGTAAAGAAGCGGTCAATCTTGACAAACAAAAACTTGTCACATTCAGTTTTCACACACACACACACACACACACACACACACACACACACACACACACAACTACGAAGCAGCAATTTTTCCAACAATTACTTGCAAACCATTAACCCTCTGACTCCTGTGACGTAAACCATTCTTTTTACTCCCCTCATCTTTTTTTTTTTCTTTTCTTTCTTTTTAAGTTTAGGGAAGTTTGAGGAATCTGATTTATCCTTCAGTAACAATCTTTACTACCGTACTAGAGATCCGTCCTAAACTGATTCAAAATTCTAAGAACAAAGGACATAAATAAATTACAAACAAATAAAAGAAAATATAAGGTACGTCACCACTCTGAAAGGGTTAAGATAAACTCTGGAAAACTATCCAACCTGATAAACAGAAAATTTCCAAAAATATACGAAATGACAGTCAAACCGTATGCTTCATTTTTTTTTTTTTTTTAGCAGAAGATGAAGAGGAACAAAAAAATAATAATTTCATACTCTAGCTTACAGGTGTCCTCCATTCATAAAATACCTGTAAAATGGAGGGCAAATCTCTAATTTTTGACCGTCATTAATGGAACACCTGTGGTTATTAGGTATGATCAGCCTGCATCCCATACTACAGAGTGCATTTAACAACTTTATAGTGAAGGTAAAGCCCAATACCGTCCCGTGCTTTATAAATTATTGCAAAGAATTTAAAGCTTGCATTCCACATTTCAACTGAAGATCTAAGCATGTAACTCAAAGACCTACCAATCAGCTAATGCCAGAGTGATCCAGGATGCCCTTAATGCCTCCAAGCGCTTGTATTCTTGGTGGCATAGTGAGGTTCTTAAGCACATCTTCCGTAGCAATTTAGTTTTTATACATACTTTTAATTACAGTTGTTGTATGCATAGATTCAAGCACATTTTCCGCTGCGATTTCGTTTTTATACGTAGTTTTACCTGTCGTTCTTTTATGCATAGTTTTTTGTGTCCTTGACGTTTTTATATAAATTTTAATATTACATGACATTTATTTTGTATTATTATATATAGATATGTATATATTTGATCCTTACTTTGCTTTTACTCTTGTATGACGGTAATGACCTCTGTGGTTACGCTGCTGGTTTTTTTTTTTTTTTTTTTTGTTAATGTAATCAGTCAATCCGTAGGGAATCCCACTGCATATTACGTCAACTTGTTTACACATGTTAACTATATAGTCTTAGTATCCACTTAATTTGCAATAGTAAAATACAAGTGGATATTGAGAAGCACAGTAATGTGTTGTACAAATCGCTAATGAGCCGCTGTTACGAATATCCACATGAATTGCAATAATTAAATACAAGTGAATATTGGGGTGAAATGTGCAGAGTAAACTGCTAATGACCCGCTGTTAGGAATTCTCATTTACCACCTAGAATACGGCTGTCACCACTCTCTCTTCTTCCTGCCATTCCAAGCCGCCTTTCCTCATTTACCACCATTTTCTCCTCTATCCTTTCCTCATTTACCATCATTTTCTCTATCTTTTCCTCATTTGCCATCATTTTCCTCTATCCCTTCCTCATGACCACCATTTTCTTCTCTAGCCCTCCATCTTATCTTCAGTCTTCCGATTACTCTGATACACCAAGCCTATGCAAACCCTCAGAAGACACACGGCGATATGGGGAACGAAAAACAAAAGAACCAAAGGAAAAAAAAAGAAAAATATACGAAAATTGGGAACGGTGATAAATATAACATATGACAGGAAAAAGTATATCACAAAAGGAGAAAAGAAAAGGATGGAGAGTTAACTGGAAGGGAAGAGGAAGGCATGAAAAACAATACAATCAAAACACTTGAACAAAACAGGAAAACCGGCTACAAAATTATCACCTGAGAAAGCAAGAAAAAGAAAACAATGAAATAAGATAAGAACACAAAAGCCAAAAATATATGATGGAAAAATTGCCCCCACTGAAATATTGGGAAGCAAAACAAAAGCTCGAAACAATAAAAAAATAAATAACAGGAAGAAAATGAAATGGGTTGACCTAAATGGTGGGGAAGAAAATAGAATAAACAAAGACTAAGAAAGGTACAGACAGGAACCAAAGCAATAGAACAAACAAAAACACAGCTCCTGGATGTCTCACTCAAGAAGGCAAGGACAGAGGAACAAGAGTCGATAGTTAAATGGTGGGAAGAAGGAAAAGGAAAAAAAAGACACACAAAGTAATTACTGTGAACCAAAACAAAAGAACAGAACAGGAAAAAAGGCTCCAAGAAACCTCACCCAAGAAAGCAAGGACAGAGGAACAAGAGTCGACAGTTAAATGGTGGGAAGAAGGAAAAGAAAAAAAACAGCACACAAAAGTAATTTCTGTGAACCAAGACAAACGAAAAGAAAAGGAAAAAAGGCTCCAAGAAATCTCACCCAAGGAAGCAAGGAAAAAAGAGCAAGAGCGTGGCGAGGTGAATGGAGAAGAGGAAGGCATAAAGAACTGAGAATAAAGAAGAGGCTGACAGCAAGGATGATAAAAGAGGCAGGAAGACATCCAATTAAAGCAAAGGTGAAGGGAAAGGCGGGTACATGAGACAGAGAGAGTGGACGAGCGAAGGTATGAATAACTCGGTGGAGTGATGAGAGGGAAGGAGGAAGGGGTACTAGGAGTTGTAAAAGGAAAGGAAGAGTAGAGGAGAGGAAATTGGAGCAATAGACAAGGAATGAGTAAATGAGAGTGAAAGAGATTAGCGGAAGAGGAGGCAGGGAGAAAGTGAGGAGAAGAGATGTCGGGTAGCTAGAGGGAAGGATAGACGGTGGAATGGCAGAATGCAAGGAGTTGCGAAGGAGGGAGGGAGGGATGAAGGGAAGAGAATATAACTAATGGGAGAGAGAAAGAGAGGATAAAGTGGAGGAGAGAGGGGAGGAATCTTTCAAGATGTAGGAAAGGATAGGGATGATGATGGAAAATACGAGAGAAGGGGACTGCAAGAGGCGGAAGGATAGGGAGGTGTAAAGAAAGAGTTTAGAAAGGAATGCAAGAGGAAAGACGGATGGGTGAAGTTGTAAATCAGAGAGAATATGGTACAGAGAAAAGCAGTAAAGTCATGTACTGGTCAGAGAGGAGGAAAGACTGAGAGGAGAAAACTGTAAGTTGTTAAAATCCAGGCGCAAATTTAGCACTTATTACTGACATGACGCCACTCTGGATTATTAAACTAGTCACCCTTGACTTCGATGGGCTAAAGAGCCTAGCCCCGGGCCCCTACCCTTCTTTCAGGGGCAGCAGAGACTTGGATGGGTAGATGGATGGATGGATGATTCAAGGTCAAAAAAAGTTTGTTTTAAATTTTTGCCTTAAATCTACATGAATCGTCTCTTATCTATTTTTTTTTTTTTATTAACTACTTATGACCGTGCTATTTACTCATGACAGTGCTATGAAGACGCTCCTATTGTGCTGCCACTAGACTATTTAATTCAACTAGAAATATATCTTGTTAGGAAGAGATTAATGAAAATCGTACAGAACCCCTCTGGTTTTAAAAATTTCCGAAACTAATCATAATCGCCGTAAGTAAACAAGAACAAAATTTAAAATGCCACCTGACAGAAGGGGTTATCAAGTGGGGACAATTGTTTGGGCGTACTTCCGAAGTGACAACTCCCTCACAGGATGAGGGGTTAGGTAAAAAATTAATAGCATTATAAAAGAATATTTCTTTGTAGCACACATCTCCAGTTTCAAAGCACAGAACTTTTGCTAAACATTGAGATGCTTTTCAGCTTAAAAATGAGCGAACGCCATTAAAAAATTGATTAGCGATACAGTCGGCCAGAAATTCAACTTCTAAACGCCGCAAACAGTTTCATATGCATGGTTCGGCACAGTCCAACTCTAATAATTAACTCCACAAAGGGCCAACTTACTCTCCAAAGTGTTGCCAGCCATTTCGGAAAACTGATCGTACCGTATTTAAGGACAACTCATACTGGTTAACTGTTTATATACACCTGTCATATTATCCACCAAACACTATGTAACAACTACGAATATCCAGATGCAGGTATGAAATGGACTAAGGAAGGAATACTTTGAAACCTTTGTACGTCTGGCAGAGAAACCCAGCGTGCAAAAACACTCCAGAAGGACCAGAACCCAAAACGTCACCCTGTATGCCAATCCTGTACCTAACTCTCTTTAAAGCATGCTCAACAAGAAATACTGTCTTACACCAATTAAGCTACTTTTACATCTTAATGACCAAACTCTGAAAAGAAAAACGATAAGAAACACACTTTAGGCTATTATTTCCTCGGTATTAATCATGAACTGTAATGATTTTTTTCAATGCAAAGAAGAAGGAACCAAAGGCACGCAAAATTGTTCCCCCAATGTGAATGCAAGAACAAGAGAGCCAAATTCAAGATATAGGATATCGTTCAACAAATACTTAAATTTTATCAATGTAACTACATATCTGGCATGCGGTACTGGTAATATAATTTTGGCAGTCAGTAATGTTAATATAATTTGCTTAACCAATTCGATCCCAACAATGATCTCCAGACGATATCAAACTGTAGGAAATCTCACGTGGCGAAAGTGTTCTAATTCATAACAAAAGGTCTCAGTAAGCTACATAAAATAGTCTGGTAGAAACAAACATACAACTAAAAACGACGTCACGAGAATGAATATATATATCCAAAATACTCACCCGAGGACGGCTGATGGCTGGGTTCTTTAAAAACCTGTTCAGGTAATTTCCTCGTAATCTCCTCCACATTCCATTATTGTCATGCTCCATTCGTACTTGTGTTTCTCTAGGCCAGAGGTCAGCAACCCTTAAAACTAAAAGAGCCATTTATTATACAGTTCATAAAAAATGTAGTACTCTCGAAGCCGCAATACAAAAAATTGTTGTGGGGAATCAGGGAACTGACAGGAACTGGAGACAAACCTAGGACCTGACCTAACCTCTCTCTCTCTCTCTCTCTCTGCATAACTTCAGCTTATGAGACATATGGCTTGCATTTCTAGAACTCATAACAATTGATGCCTATAGATCTTTTCAAAGTTGAATTAAAAATCTAATGTTGCCTTGCATGTATTATATGATGCCTTCACTCTGAAAGAATAAATTATTTTTTATGAAGCTCCTGGAGCCGCAAAAATGTCCTAAGGCTGGTGTCACACTATGCGGCGGCCGCAACGGCGCCGCCGTATAGTGTGACACCGGCCTAAAAGACCCACATGCAGTTCCTGAGCCGCAGTTTCCCGACCTCTGCTCTAGACCATCGCAACAAGTCAGGCACAGCATTCTGAGCGTAACTGGGTGAAGCTTTGTGCGAAGTATGCGGTATTTTACGAATAACCACACGAGAACACACACCAATAACCACTGCTTCACCTTGCCTGACGCCGAGAAGGGGGGGGGGAAGGAACAGCAGGATGTATGGGTAATCACAAGAGCGTTTAAGCATTACGATATTTTTTTTTAAACTAAGAAGTTCCATTGTATCACGAACTGCATAAATGTTATATGACATAAACATTATATACTACCGTAGAAATGTGTAACATATGCGAGTGATGTGTGAAAAGACAAGGGGGGTGAGACGCGGGTAACAAAGTTAAAATATATTTTATCTTCCACCAGGAAGGTTATACTATGATTTTTCGTAATCAATAGCAACATGTGCCATAAGCTTGAAATTAATGGATGACTTTGCAACTATAATTATGACATGTTTTGCTTAGAGGTAGGGTAGGCGGGAAGACTGGAGAAATTCAAATAAATGTTTTTTTAAAATCTTTTCATTATTCGTGACTTATGATGCGAAGGGATATGAAGAAATGTAGGAATTTTATTCACAGGGCCTACAGCATGTGACCTAAAAATTAAATGTGAAATAACTGATACAGATAGATAGATAGATAGATAGATAAAGATATAGATATAATAAAAGGGGGGGGGATAAGACTAGCATACCAGTTGCTACGGGCCTTGTTACCGCCCACCTCACTTGCCAGACGTACGATGTTCCAACGCTTCATAATCATAACAATTATGAATGGTTGGTGAAATAGGCAACAAAACTGCAGAAAAAAAAAAGCATAAATATACAGTATATCCTTTGTCGATCATTCTGGTCAGGGGAAGGGATAAAAATAATATAACAACTGCCTATAAAAAAAAAAAAAATAACCACTGCCTCTCTCTCTCAAGCTTTGAAAAGATAATGGTATCTCAAAGTTGAAGTGACTGAAATATCGCAGAAACACGGAGACAGAAACGAAACATTTAAATCCCCGGGTTATGAAAGCAATTTAAATGACTTCTCTAATAGGCTTTAAATGGCTCCCTCGCATCTACCTAAGATAACGCGTCCCGATATCAGATGACCGTCATCTTTTGAGTTGTAATTTTCAATACGAACTTTTATTTATTTATCTTTTTTGTTGTTGTTGTCGCTGCTACACAATTCAATTCAGCTCAGAGGAGGCTCTTTACCAAGACAAAGTTTTGCGTGGTATTCTTGCAGCCGATAGACCTAAAAATAAATAGCTTAAATAAAATAAGTAAAAGAATTAAACATGTCATCATTAACTTTCACTACTATAATCTTTTTATTTTACATCTATTTGTCTGGAAAGTGAAATATATATAAAAACGTAATTGGACTGACTGGGTAAACTCTCGGACTTAATAAAAAAATCCACTTCAGTCCGATGACCTGTTTCTTAATATATTCTGCTAATTTCATCTCTGAGGTTTAGTGATGTATAAAGATTAATGAAAATATGATCGTGTAATTTGCAGAAACACATAAATACATGCATACACAAACATATGTAAGTGAAGTTAAACACACACACACACACACACACACACACACTAAAAGAATTAGCTACAGCAAATCACTTCGTGCCAATCTGAGGGGAGTGCACTCGACCAATTCCGTCCACCGAGTTATACAAGCACTCCATGACAGGCACTCTACCTGAATAATGTCTGTCTCTCTACCTGATTGTCTATCTTATCCGTCGGTTTGTCTGTCTGTCTGTCTATATCTATCTACAGTCTTTAAAGTTCTCTTTTTGCATTCTGTCTCTTTAGTATGCATAATTTGCATTTTGTCTTTCCGTCTTTCTGTCTGTTTCTCCATCTGATAGTCGTTATCACACACACACACACACACACACACACACACACACACGTATTAGACACTACCGGAGCCACTCACGCTTAACAATATCTCTTCTTGTGCCTTTCATCATCATCATTATCATCATCATCACCACCACCCAGATGCTGTAAAATCAGTACAATAATTTAACGTTCAGTCTTTGCATTTTCTTTCTGTCTGTCGGTATGTATGATTGGGTGTACTTATTCTAGTACGAACTGTATGTAGCGCCTCTCTCTCTCTCTCTCTCTCTCTCTCTCTCTCTCTCTCTCTCTCTCTCTACTGTATATTACCTCTGATGTTAGTGAGAAACATTCACATAATCTTCTTACAACCTGAGCAGATTTCGGGAGCAAGTTTTTCTTTTGGTAATTTCATCTTTCAATTACACACCTGGTCAAAGTACTTCTCACTGCGCAGTGCTCTGGTCTGAATAGACTGAGTGAACAAATACTTTACTTACTTATGGGAACATTTAATTCTAACCTGGCCTGATTATAATATTCAAAATTACACAAGTTCCTGGTAGTGTGAAGAACGCATCAGTGGGAATGACCGCTTTGTATTAGGTCGACCCCCAATAGGTGATTGGATTTTTTTTTTCAATTTTTATTTTTTTTAAACATATGATGTCATCAAGGGGAGTAGGCTGGTCATCTCCTAAATGCTCAGTCTTTGGTCCCTTCTGTACAACCTTTGAGATATAAGATGGCATAGACTTATGGTTGGCTGTGTGTTACCAAATGTTACACACTAATGAAATTTTCGGATGTCATAATGAAGCCTTTTAGGACACGACAAAGCAAATATACTGTTCTCATTCATTCATTATATATTTTTTTAAAGTACAAACTAAAACACCGAACCTAAATATGCAGTACGTTTTAGCGAAACTGTACACTCACACACTGGGGTCAAGCACAGGCATTTCGAGTTTGATCCAAAATGATATCCTCGAGGGGTGTTCCGGTACTTGTGATAGCTTCGTTGAGTGCATTGTGGGTGGAAAGGTGTGTAGCTTCACATTTATTAGCCTGTGTGTGTGTGTGTGTGTGTGTGTGTGTGTGTGTGTGTGTGTGTGTGTGTGTGTGTGTGTGTGTGTGAGAGAGAGAGAGAGAGAGAGAGAGAGAGATAGAGGTTGATGTCCTCTGAGAGGGTAACTTGGCTACTTTTGCCTTCGTCGTCGCAGATCATGCTTCCTGTAGGGAAACTACCTGTCAGGAGAAACGTTTCATAGTTTTGTTTCTTCTGCCTTAGAAATTAGCACAGCGAGAGTGAACAGTTTTTTTTTTTTAGAAGGGTGGGTGGTGAACTGAATGAAAGGAAGGCAATGATTGATTATGTGTGTGTGGATGAAAGGATGCGAAGATATGTAATGGATGCAAGAGTGTATAGAGGTTGGGGGAGTGGACTTTCTGACCACTATTTGGTGGTGGCCAGAATTAGGATACAAGTAAGATGGAGGAATAGAAGAAGGGAAAGACGAGAGGAAGGAGTAGTTGCAAGGAGAGTGGAAAGGTTACAAGAGGATGAGAAAAAGGCAGAGTATAAGAGAGAAGTGGAGGAACGATTGGGCAAATATGAATTGGAGCAGATGGGGGACGTGGAAGGTGTGTGCAGGATATTTACAGAAAAAATTTGTGCAGCATGTGATGTGGTGTGTGGGAGGAAGAGAAGACGGAGGGGGGTGCAAGGAACAGCGTGGTGGACTGAAGAGGTGAGACAGGCTGTGGCACAAAAGAAGAAAGCATACAACGAATGGATGAGAAATAGGGGCGTGGAAAAAGTTGAGAGGCGGAAGAGAGAGTTATATGTAGAAAGAGAGGTGAAAAGATTAGTAAGAGAGAGTAAGAAGAGAGTGGATGAGGAATTTGGAAGGAATTTGAGTGTAAAGTGGAGGGACTGTAAGAAAATGTTCTGGAAAGAGGTGAAGTGAGTAAGACAGGGTGGAAGTGAGTTAGCAGGGGAGTGAAAGATAAAAATGGTAGATTACTAGTGGAGAAGGGAGAAAAAGTGAGCAGATGGAGAGAACACTTTAAGGAATTGTTGAACGTACAGGATGGAAGTAATGCGTGTATAAGTGGCTGGGGAATGGCCGGGAGAAGGAAGGAGGTGAGAAGACAGGAAGAAATCAGTAGAATAGAAGTTGTGGAAGCAATGAAGAAAGTTAAATTGGGGAAAGCCCCAGGAATTGATAGAGTGTGTGGTGAAATGCTGAAGCATGGGGGAAAGATAGTAGTAGAATGGATGTGGAAGATATGCAGATTGGCCTGGGAGGAAGGTAGAGTCCCGGAGGATTGGAAGTCAGGTATAAGTATTCCCTTGTACAAAGGAAAAGGGGAAGAAGTGTGTGGTAATCATAGGGGCATTTGTCTTCTTAGTATAATAGGAAAAGTGTATGGTAGGATACTTATTGACAGAGTTAGAGAAAGAACAGAGGAATTAGTTGGAGAAGAACAGAGAGGCTTTAGGAAGGGAAGAGGTTGTGTAGATCAGATATTCATTCTTAGATCTTTAGTGGAAAAGTTTCTAGAGAAGGGAAAGAAGTTGTATGCGGCTTTCATGGATTTGGAGAAAGCATATGACAGGGTGAATAGACAAGGATTGTGGAAAGTATTAAGAATATATGGAGTAGATGGAAAGTTGTTGAGTGCTGTGCAGAGTATGTATGATGGTGCTAAGGCTGCAGTGCATGTGGATGGTGAACTAAGTGAATTTTTCTCTTTGAAGGTTGGGTTGAAACAGGGATGTGTCATGTCTCCATGGTTGTTCAATCTGTTCATGGATGGGGTAATAAAAGAGGTACAAGGTAGGGTAGTGGATGTTGGAGTGACCCTGTTGAGAGAGGATAGTGTTTGGAAACTCCCTGTACTGTTGTTTGCAGATGATACGGTACTGTGTTGTTGAGTGAAGACGAAGGGGAGCTGCAAGGCTTGGTGGATGTTGGGAGAGTGTGCAAGAAACGGAATCTAAAAGTGAATGTAGGAAAGAGTAAAGTGATGGTCTTTGAGAGAGGTGAAGTCAGTGAATGTACAGCGAGGTTGGATGGTGAGGAATTGGAAAATGTGAGTACGTTTAAGTACTTGGGTAGTGTGATGAGTAAGGATGGAGGTTTGGAGGGTGAAGTGCTTGAAAGGGTACAGCAGGGAAGAAAGGTTGCTGGTTCTTTGAAAGCAGTGATAAGAAACAGGGAAGTAAGCATGGAAGTGAAAAAGTTACTACAGTATTGTGATACCAACTCTAACGTATGGAAGTGAAGCTTGGACGTTGTTGGAAGGACACAAGTCAAGAGTGAGAGCAGTGGAAATGAGTTATTTAAGAGGAGCCTGTGGAGTCACATGGAGAGACAGGCTGACGAATAAGGATATAAAGGAGCGTTGTGATGTGGATGTGGATGTGATAGGAAGTGTTATGAGGAACACACTGAGGTGGTTTGGTCATGTGG
Organism: Coenobita brevimanus; assembly: GCF_032717465.1. Classification (NCBI taxonomy): domain Eukaryota; kingdom Metazoa; phylum Arthropoda; class Malacostraca; order Decapoda; family Coenobitidae; genus Coenobita; species Coenobita brevimanus. The sequence goes on from NC_136954.1 coordinate 20,688,170, forward strand.
AGAGGATGGAGGGTGAAAGACTGACGAAGAGTGTGTATGTGAGTGAGGTGGAGGGGGGAAGAGGGAGGGGAAGGCCGAGGATGAGATGGAGGGATGGGGTGGAGAGGTATATGAGAGAGGGGTGTGTGAGTTGGGAGCAGGGCAGTGAAATGGCGAGGGACAGGACGACGTGGAAGCGATTTGTTTGTGGCCACCCCAAACGGGATTGAGGCGTCTGGCAATAGACAGATAGATAGACAGAGAGTAGTTATGTTCCTGTCATTGACTGCACATTTTCCAAAATATTTTCTTGCGGATGCAGAGCTTCACACACACACACACACACACACACACACACACACACACACACACACACACACACACACACAAATGCATCCTATCGGTTGGGTACGACTGATTTCTAAATGAGCAGTATTAATTATAGCTATCTCGGTACGGTTGATCTATCTAGCTACTTGATCAATCGCTACACAGAACTGTAGCCATACTTGTAAACTCGGCCTGAAACTGATTTTATCTCACCAATAAACCCCTCCAGATATGGCAATAAATCTTTCACTTCGTCATATCACGGCACTATTATAGCAAGACACGAAAAACTAAACAATTTCCTAGCAGTATAGGGAGCCAAACTTCTGCAGCTTACAACTCAAAGCACAGTGATTTATTATGCTGTTACTCAAATCACCGTGATTGATTATGCATCCATATTAGAAGGGCAGTTCTCTCATGCTTACGTTGTTGTGTTAAGCTGAATGACGCTCAGCTATGTGATACATATTTGGTCAAGGGTAAAAAGCTGACAAGATATGCCCTAATATACCAGATATATAACAAGGCACAGTTTTCTGATTTCAGAAAAAAGTTCCTCCTTGATGCGATACTAATAGAAACAGCGGGCGTAAGCAAAAGAATTTTTTTTTTTTTTTTTTCATTGCTGCTGATGTATACGCGGAAAAAAATATTGATATTTTCTGCAAGAACTGTTTATCACCGTATCTACCTTGTATATTTCTTAATACTTACAGTTTTTGTACCACAGCTGCAGAAGGACTCTACTTACCTGCAAAAACAAAAGGATTAAAATAATAAGATTACACAAAAATATTATACGAACACATACATTAATAATACATGTAAAATAAAAGTAACAATTATATTACTAAAGGTCTCCTATTTCCTAGCTCCAGTAATCAAAATCCAAGGTGAGAGAAGCCTTATTTTTTTATTTTTTTATTATTATTATTTTTTTTTTTTGAGAGACAGAGAGAGAGAATCCTTATTCGTTGAAATCCAGAGGGCAATCCTAGCTAAGAGAAGATAAGCAGCATTAGTTAAGAAAAATCCTAGTTGAGAGAGTTTAATTGAGAGAAATTCTAACAACGAAATCTCACATGAAATAAATCTTACAAGAAAATCCACTAACTTCTTCAGGACACAAAAAATATTAACTACTTGGTTGGGTGGCTTGTCAAAAAGTTTAGGACAATTCATGGATGTGGAGATTATTATTTTTGTACTTACTTCTTTATTTATTTAATTTGAGGAGGAGGGAGAAATCATTAACTCAAACCTCTTCAGTTCTCAATATCTCCCCCTAAGTTGAGTAAAATCGTCTGTAGATATCTCGAATGAAATATACGCCGTATGTCTGAAGGGGTTAAAGCGTAATAAGCAATAAAACACAGTTCACAACACTCACAAACTTCCTCCTCTGCTATACACATATATCACTTACACCAATATTTATGCCCTTCCATTTTTCCCTACTTCCTCTCATCACCACACGCCGAAACACTGCATCGAATTTATATGCCGCACCATTTCCATAACTCAGTGAAGTTTCTATCCCCAGTTATTGGTTTCCGCAGAAATGCATTTTTACGACAGTGGACGCGCTTTACGGCGCCACCCAACCCCAGCCAAAGCACACGGGACGCTGTATTTATCCCCTGAGGGGCCGAGTGGGTTGTGTGTCCCTCCACTAAGCCTCCAGACCTGAGTTCGATCCCACTCGTGGCCAGATATACCACTAGAATTTTTTTTTTTTTTTTTTTTTTTGTTACATTCAGCCGAGATTATTCAGGTAAGGGAGATGTCTCGTACCGAAAGGGTTAATCAGGGCTGCATCCCACTCCTTGCGTTCCAAAAATCTAACCCCAGGAGAATAAACCAGTCAGATGGTAAAAGAATTACATAAAAATTACGTCCCTGGGCTGCAGAAAGATGGTTAAGTAGTGTGGTCTTTCAAGTGTTCTCACATGATGGTACTCTGTCGAAGCTCCATCCATGACAAACAGACTCTCAGGCTCACAAGTCACAAACTAACATCCACATGTACTCTCTCACCGTACACTCCAAAAGCCTTCTATACCCGTGCGTTGATCAGTGGGTGGGGACGGGTTATTTCTCTAGTGAAAAAAAAAGGGGGGGGGGGAAGTGGTGTTCCTTAACCTGGCGAATGAATTTCCTTCACGACCTGCATACCACGACTTGTGTATATCAGAGCTGCCCATCGATGCCAAAGAAATGTACACTGTCCGCTGCAATACATACACACGCATACGTAATTACACATACACTCATCCTCCAAAATACTCATCTCCCAGATACATATAACGATTTATAAGGTTATTCTTTTGACAACACCACAATTTATTTCACTTTCAGGGGAGCATCGAACTACTGAAGAAGCTAATAAAGGCTATACCTAATAAAGGGCGGAACCCAGAGGTAGGGATCTATGAGCTCCGCGACTATGAGCCGACAGGCTGAGGGCTGTACGCTTAGGAGCTTTCCTGCACAATCCCTCACGCAGGAACCCTGGGCACTAATGGGTTAAGGGATGTTATATTTTATCACTCCGGTTCTAAAAACCTCTCATGTAAGCTTCATGAATCAAGAGTCAGTCAGAATACTGTAAACTAATTCACCCCACTGTAGTGAGTTTAGAATAAAAAAAAAGTTATAATAATGCCTGTAAAATGAGTTTACAAATTTCAGCATGAAATGTACAGGCAGCTGAGCAGAGCAGGACTAAATTTGCATAAAACATGCAGGTAAACCCCCTCAGGTGACCATTAAAAAAAGCTCTCCCACTTCCTCCATTTTTCCTCTATTTCCCCGGAGATAATATGAAAAATTTTGGTGTGTTCTGAAACCAGATGGAAAGTGAGATGAAAAATACTAAACTCCGACAATAGAAAATTACACAAATGCTAATTGCTATGAAAGACTAAACTATGTTATTGAAACTTATGAAACTGTGATTACACTGCTGAAAGTGAACGAAATGCAAGATGGGAAATATTACAAATGCCCAATGCTAAAAAAAAAAAAAAAAAAAAAAAAAAAAAAAAAAAAAGTTATACCCTGAAACTTTTAAGAGAATTAGAGTACAGGCTGGAACTCTTTATATATATATTTCAGGCTCTCAGGTTCAGTATTATGGGAATTCTTGTTCTGTTTTGAAAATGAAAGGACTGTGAGAGGGGACAGTATAAGAAATATGGGGTTTCAAAATATCAGAAAAATGTGCTGTACACGAACGAACCTAGAGGGAGATCTTCACGAAATGCGGTTACAAAATATTACAGTATATTACAGGGTATATCAGTAGTAAAACTAACGAACAGTAAGATTCAGAACTTTACTGAGCAGATTATTTACAGTACTGAAGCGCAAGTAACATGGAAACAACACGAACGGCAAAAAACAAAACAAAAATCCTATCATCGGCGTTGTCGTCATCGTCAGTAGCAGTAGTAGTAGTAGTAGTAGTAATCTGAAAGTGTTGGTGTTGGAAGTTTCACTGAGGTGGGAGAGGAACCATTCCAGTCACAAGGGAATAATTATATTAACAGTGGTGATGGGGTACCGGCAGTGTTGTGGTGGTGGCGTTGGTGGTATGGTAATGGTGTGGTGTGGGGGAGCAGATTGACTTATACAGTATTACTGCAACCGAACGATATGAGATGGAAAATAATATGAATACTAGATACAACGAATGATCATGTTAAAAGCTGAAACCAAACGAAATAAAATGGATAACACATCAAGTATTGCAACTGATTAGAACGCCGGAACATAATGAAAATAAAAGAATTTTGTAGAAGACATTACCAAATCGCAACTGATGCAAATTATTAGACCGATATATAAAGAAACTGATGACTTACGATGTATAACTATGAATGATTCGAATATTAAAAGTGAATGAACTAAAGGGAGGCAAACTTAAAAACGGAAGACCTCCAAAAATTAAGTAACACTATAACTGAAAAGATATGTCATACATAAATTATGTAAGAAGAAAAAATACACGCATACATAATAGCCGACTTTGGGCATATCTTATACAGTCCGCTGTCTGAGGCCTCTGAGGTCCAGCAGTCCCACTGAGCGTCATTCGCTTCCGTATTTTCGGCGCTCATACCCACAGTCCATCACGTTAGGGCTGTCTCATTTAGGGCTACTGTAATGGTAATATAGCGAATTCATCTACTTATTATTTCTATGACACATTGGTGGGGTTTGTGGAAAATCAATAACGTATGTTTTAATTAAATTCAGTAATCAAACTGTTCCCTCCTGCAGACTTGGAGTGAGCTGGCCTCCTTTCGGGCAGCGGATCACTTTAAGATCATATATCTAAAGCGAATTGTGTGTGTGTGTGTGTGTGTGTGTGTGTGTGTGTGTGTGTGTGTGTGCTACCAGTTCTCTTCTTACTCAGGAAAGCGGAATTTTGCACAATGGCAGACCTCCTCGATTTGGTTTTAGGCAAGACGGAGCCAGTGAAGATCCCTATGAACACCCGTTACGGTAAGGAGGGGGGGGGCAAAAGTAACCTTCATATATAGCATAAATTTCCTAAGAACATAAGTAGCATTACTGGAGAAGATGGTGTAGGTGGGTGGGCGGTGTAGTTGGGTGGGTGGAGTAGGTGGGAGATGGGTGTAGGTGGGAGGGTTATATATATCTATATATCTATATATATATATATATATCTATATATATATATATATATATATATATATATATAGATTGTTACATAGCCTAGGATTTCATCATCCTTTGTGTAATTTTAACGCACAGTATGCTACATGTTTGATCACGAGCGCGTTCTGCCTCAGTTCCCCCCTTCTACCGTTATAGTAGAGTAAGTCGTCCTTTCTGTTGTTCAGAGCAGGATTTTCAGCTCTTTGTCCCCATGGCTTCATTTGCACGTCCTTCTTACAAGTTGTATCAAGCTCTGCTGGCCCCGATATAATGAGCTCAGTCTCTGCATCATTGCCACTTAGATCTGCTCCTCATTTTGTTCACATCTCTGTCCTCCCCTGTACAGTTATTATTATTGTGAGTTTCTCATGGAAGTCTCCAACCATCTAGCAGCTGTGTGATTTGAGTATAAGTGTTATTGCATTTTGTTCTTGTACTGTATAGCATAAGGTGTTGATTTGTAGGCCTAGTAAAGTTTTTGTAATTCATTTTGTCAGCCAGTGGTAATAATAGTTTGTATCTCTAATTATTTATCTTGCATTAACTGAGCATTACCCAGTGTATTTTCATTTTATCAGGGCTGACTTAGATAAATTTACTCATGCTAATTTCGTGTTAATAGAGGCTATTGCAGTTAACCATATATTTAACCTGTTTTTTGCCATTACATTATCCTTATGAGTCCTGAATGTTTTGTTGTTAGTTTGAGCATTAAACTTTAACTTGTAATTTTACCTAACTCTTTTGTTTGAACCTGGAACTTTACGGGACAGTAGTGATTTTTAGTATTCTCACTTAAAGTGTACATTATCTTTCTCTGTTCCGTAACATAAATTTGGCTACCTCATATCAGGATATTATCATAAGGATATTGCTTGATATTTTGTGACTGTTACTTATTCATGATGTCTACTATTACTACACTTGATGAAGCCAAAGATTTTTTGTCAAATGTGCAAACAGTGTGTGATGTAGAAAACAGAACAAAGAATGAACTTAAGCTTGTTGCTCAACAATTGGGAATTGCTGTTCGCTCTCATCATTCTAAAGATCAAATTGTTGACATGATTAATGAAAGCTTGTTTAATGTAACTCCTCCAAATGAGCAAACGCAGATTGAATTAGCTAAGTTACAGCTAGCCCTGCAGGAGGATAGTGTGAAGGAAGCTGAATTTCAAGCACGTGCTAAGGAGGCTGAGTCTCAGGCTAAGGAGGCTTGTGTTAAGGAGGCTGAATTTCAGGCCCGTTCTAAGGAGGTTGGGGCACAAGTTGAACTTGCTAGAATTCAGGCAGACCATGAGTATCGCATGAAACAATGTGGAACTGGATCATCTAGCTCTGATGATTTTGATGTGGCTAAAAATGTTAAACTTGTCCCTCCTTTTAATGAATCTGATTTAACAAAGTATTTTCAGTTGTTTGAGAGGGTAGCTACAGGTTTTAATTGGCCCAAAAAGTATTGGCCAGTACTCCTTCAAACTGTTCTCACCGGTAAAGCTCAAGTAACTTATGCATCTTTGCCTCAGGATCAATCTGATAATTATGATGTAGTTAAGAGCTTGATTCTTAAGGCCTATGAGCTTGTTCCTGAAGCCTATAGAGTAAAATTTAGGACAAATTACAAGCAAGATAAGCAATCCCATGTTGAGTATGCAAAAATCAAAGAAGATCTGTTAGAGCAGTGGTTAAATTCTAAGAATGTGGATTCTGATTTTGATAAATTTAAGCAGATGATTTTGCTGGAGGACTTCAAGAGGTGTATTAGTAAAGATGTAAGCCTATATCTTGATAAGAAAAGAATAGATAATTTGTCTGATGCTGCAGTTTTAGCTGATGAATATGTTCTCACTCACAAGAGATATTCTAGAGAAAAAAGGAAAGCTGAGAGTAAGTACGTTGCCTCTACTCAGAGTACAGGTAACAGGAAAGAGAATAAAGATGATGTTTCTCAGGAAGTAAATACTAGCTTCACCTCTAGATTTCAGAAAAGTAAATGTACTTATTGTAGTAAGCTTGGTCATACTATGGAGAAATGTTTCAGGAGACAGCGTGATGTGAACAAAAGGAGTCTTTAAATATTCAGTCAATTGGTCTAGTGTCCACTCTTGAGAGTTCCCAGAATTCTTTAACTGAGTTAACTGAACCTGCTTTGAGGGGTAACTTAAATTCTCATGATGGAGCTCCTCTTTTGAGCAGTAACGTGGGTGACACTCTCAAGAGTTCATATGCTAATTTCCTGTCTGATGGTTTTGTCAGTCCTCTGGACAGTAATGACAGGAAATCAGTTCAAATATATCGTGATACAGGTGCTTGCCAATCCCTTATGCTGACCAGTGTTCTAGGCTCTAATGTTAATTCCTCTGATGAAACTGTAATCTTACATGGTGTAGGGAATAATTACTTCTCTGTCCCTCTGTGCAGAGTGAATTTAGAGTCTGGTTTTGTTAATGGTTCCGTTATGGTTGGGTTGGTTGAGACACTCCCAATGTCAGGTGTAACTTTCTTACTTGGAAATGATATTGGTGGAAGTCAAGTGTGTCCGGCTCCTCAGTTGTCTAGTGAGCCAGTGGCTGCGTCCCAGGATTGTGGTGTCCCTGATGTGTTCCCTGCATGTGCTGTCACTAGGGCTAAGTCTAAAGTTACTGGTGATTTAGAGGATAATGATGATGATGATGTTATCCTAGCTGACACTTTTCTTGCTAATTTGGACCACTCACCAGATGAGGCAGTACCCCGTAGTGTTGATAATTTGTCTCGTCAAGAGTTGGTTGAGTTGCAGGTTGCTGACCCTGAGTTGAAAGGTCTAGCTAACTCTGCTTACAGTGAAGAGGAGTCAGCCGGTGCTTCTACTTGTTATTATGTAAAGTCAGGAGTACTTATGAGGAAGTGGAGACCCCCAACAGCATCAGCCGACTGTGAATGGGAGGTTGTACATCAAGTTGTCATCCCTCGTGTTTGTAGGCAGGATATCATTAGAGTGGCTCATGATTCCAGTTTGGCAGGACACCTTGGAGTGAGGAAGACTGTGGCATGCATTTTGAAACACTTCTTCTGGCCAGGTATCTTCAGGGATGTTTCCTGGTATTGTAAGTCTTGTCACACCTGTCAAGTTGTGGGGAAGTGTAATCAGACCGAAAAGGTTGCACCTCTAGTTCCCATTCCTCCTTTTGAGGCGCCATTCACCCGTGTGTTGGTGGATATTGTGGGCCCTCTTCCTAAGACTTCTTCAGGATTTTCTTATGTGTTGACCCTGATTGATATGGCTACTCGTTATCCTGAAGCCATTCCACTTAGAAATATCTCAGCAAAGAACGTGGTTAAGGAAATGCTAGGGTTCTTCACAAAGTTTGGTCTGCCCAAGGAGGTACAGTCAGACCGGGGAAGTAATTTCATGTCAAATGTTTTCAAGCAGTCTCTGAAAGAGTTGCGCATCACCCAGATCACGTCTTCAGCTTACCATCCCCAGACTCAAGGAGCATTGGAGAGATATCATCAAACACTCAAATCGATGCTCAAGAAATACTGTTTGGAACATCAGAAAGGTCATTCGTTGTGTTTGCCGCAAGAGAATCTCCAAATGAATCACTGGGCTTCTCACCTTTTGAACTACTGTTTGGCCATGAAGTAAGAGGACCCCTTAAGTTACTCAAGGAATGCTGGCTGTCGGAGGAAGATGACGTCAACCTGCTGGAGTATATGATGAAGTTCAAAGAACGGCTGTCCACTGCTTTACAGCTGGCAAGAGAGAATTTAGGAGCTGCTCAGGAGAAGATGAAGACTTGGTATGATAAGAAGTCCAGGTTACGCCACTTTCAGCCAGGAGATCAGGTTTTGATTCTGCTACCAGTTCATGGGCAACCTCTTCAAGCCAAGTTTAGTGGTCCTTATTTCGTGGAGAGGAAACTCAGTGATGTCAACTATGTCATCGCCACACCAGATCGTAGAAAGAACAAGCAACTATGTCACATCAACATGTTAAAGTTATATCACAGGCGGGACGAAAATAATCCAGTCTGCACTGTAGCTGTTCCACCCGAGTCTGCAAGTGAAGCTCTCCCATGCAGTATGAGCCTGAGTGATAGTTTGGGAAGAATCCTGATATCATGAATGATCTCCAGACTAAGCTTTCTCATCTACCTCCCGAGGAAAGGCAGGAGTTTTCGGCATTACTGCAGGAGTACCCGCAAGTGTTCCGTGCCACTCCAGGAAGAACCACTGTGTTGATGCATGATGTCGATGTTGGAGACGCAAAGCCAATTAAACTGCCTCCTTACCGTGTGAACCCAGTGAAAGTTCCTCTCATCCAGAAGGAGCTTGGCTACCTGTTGGACCACAAGATGATTGAGCCCTGTCAGAGCGAGTGGAGTTCTCCTGTCACTCTAGTCCCTAAGCCAGGTGGGTCACAGCGGCTTTGCATTGACTACAGACATGTTAATCAGATAACCAAAACAGACACTTACCCTCTCCCTCGTGTGAAAGATTGCATAGACAAGATCGGAAAGGCTAGGTACATAAGTAAGTTTGATTTGTTAAAGGGATACTGGCAAGTACCTATGACTGAACGTGCTAGGGAGATCTCATGTTTTGTAACATTAGGAAAGACTTTTGCATGTTCTGTAATGCCATATACAGATTGTTTTAGAGTCATAAGAAATTTCCTTTGTAAATCTCTTTTTTCTTTGTGGGGAGGTTTTACATAGCCTAGGATTTCATCATCCTTTGTGTAATTTTAACGCACAGTATGGTACATGTTTGATCACGAGCGCTTTCTGCCTCAGTTCCCCCCTTCTACCGTTATAGTAGAGTAAGTCGTCCTTTCTGTTGTTCAGAGCAGGATTTTCAGCTCTTTGTCCCCATGGCTTCATTTGCACGTCCTTCTTACAAGTTGTATCAAGCTCTGCTGGCCCCGATATAATGAGCTCAGTCTCTGCATCATTGCCACTTAGATCTGCTCCTCATTTTGTTCACATCTCTGTCCTCCCCTGTACAGTTATTATTATTGTGAGTTTCTCATGGAAGTCTCCAAACATCTAGCAGCTGTGTGATTTGAGTATAAGTGTAATTGCATTTTGTTCTTGTACTGTATAGAATAAGGTGTTGATTTGTAGGCCTAGTAAAGTTTTTGTAATTCATTTTGTCAGCCAGTGGTAATAATAGTTTGTATCTGTAATTATTTATCTTGCATTAACTGAGCATTACCCAGTGTATTTTCATTTTATCAGGGCTGACTTAGATAAATTTACTCATGCTAATTTCGTGTTAATAGAGGCTATTGCAGTTAACCATATATTTAACCTGTTTCTTGCCATTACATTATCCTTATGAGTCCTGAATGTTTTGTTGTTAGTTTGAGCATTAAACTTTAACTTGTAATTTTACCTAACTCTTTTGTTTGAACCTGGAACTTTACGGGACAGTAGTGATTTTTAGTATTCTCACTTAAAGTGTACATTATCTTTCTCTGTTCCGTAACAATATATATATATATATATATATATATATATATATATATATATATATATATGTATGTATATATATATATATATATATATATATATATATATATATATATATATATATATATATATATATATAAAGCAAAGTGGTAGACCTCCACTCCAATTATTATTATATTCTGACATCCATCCTGACCAATCTTTTTTTTTTTTTTTTTAGATATTTCAATTCCATGCAAGGCGATTCATGTATAATGTGCTGAATAAATCGCTAAATATGAGCTGTTACGTATTATTTAAACCCCAAATTGACGACCCCAACTCACTACGTGTCCATTTGTGTCTTTTCTTATATATAATGCCTCAGAACGATATATTCCTACATCAACCTCTCTCTCTCTCTCTCTCTCTCTCTCTCTCTCTCTCTCTCTCTCTCTCTCAATTACCGGCACGCCATGTATTGAGTCGCCAGAGTATATACGCGCAGACCCCAACATAAATAAGAGAGTTGTGACGCAGTCGAGGCTCGTATCGCAAAATGATATATGAAAAATTCTCTCCGGGTCAAAGGGATGGTTTGGAAGTGGTGCTGCGACGAGAGAGAGAGAGAGAGAGAGAGAGAGAGAGAGAGAGAGAGTCAACCAAGAGCAACACACACATACATCCTCCTCCTCTCTATTTTTCTCTGCACTTCATCTTTGTTTTCTCGCTTCCTCCCTTCCTCCCTCCCTCCCTCTGAGGGATGTCATAGGGAGGGAAGGGACAAGGAAACAAGCAAAGACGAGGTGTAGGTCAATTGAGAGAAGAGGGACGCGCGCGCGCACGTGCATGAGTGTGTGTGTGTGTGTGTGTGTGTGTGTGTGTGTGTGTGTGTGTGTGTGTGTATCTTTCATTACTATTTTTTACCTTATTGAAAATTCTCTCTCTCTCTCTCTCTCTCTCTCTCTCTCTCTCTCCCCCGTGCCCTGACCTCATGTTTTAACGTCACTACCCTGACTCTCTGGTTAGCCCACCTTTAAGGCCATTTCCGTTATTAATTAATGTTGTGGTGGTCCTAATTATTATTATTATTATTATTATTATTATTATTATTATTATTTAGTGCTACGATTTATTAGTCATTATCATTGTCATCGTCATCATCGGCGTCGTCGTCATCGTCAGTAGCAGTAGCAGTAGTAGTAGTAGTAGTAGCAGTAGTAGTAGTATCTGAAAGTGTTGGTGTTGGAAGTTTCACTGAGGTAGGAGAGGAACTATTCCAATCACAAGGGAATAATTATATTACCAGTGGTGATGGGGTATTGGCAGTGTTGTGGTGGTGGCGTTGGTGGTGTGGTAATGGTGTGGTGTGGGGGAGTAGATATTGTGATGTGGTGGAGTAGGTGTCGTGAATGAGGTGGAGTAAATGTGATGAGTGTGGTGATAGTGTGATGGGCTGTGGTGAGGGTGGTGGTAGTAGCTGTGGTGGTGTGACGCAGTAAGAGTTGCGAGCGACGGTGTGCTGGAAATGTGGTGAGTTGTGGTGTTTGTAGTGTGGTGGGTTGTGGTGGTGTTGGCTGTGTAACAGACTTGATGTGGTATTGGTGGTGCGGTAGGTTGTGGTGGTGGTAGTTGTGATGTAGTAGACATGTGGTGTTGGTAGTGTGGTGGGTTGTGGTGGTGGAGGTTGTGGTGTAGTAGGCTTGACTGCTTTTGGTGTTGGTAGTGTGGTGGGTTGTGGTGGTGGTGGGTTGTGGTGGTGGTGGCTGTGGTGTAGTAGGCTTGACTGCTTTTGGTGTTGGTAGTGTGGTGGGTTGTGGTGGTGGTGGTAGTTGTACAGTAAATTGTGTGTGGTGTTGGTAGTGTGGTGGGTTGTGGTGATGGTGTTCGTCATGTGGCAGGTTGTGGTGGATGCTGATGGGCGAGGTGGGATGTGGTCTTGTGCAGTCGTTTGACAGATGATTTTTGGAGTGCGGACATTCAGCCGATGGATGGATAACTTACCGAACGATTATTTAACCGAGAGACGTTATGACTTACCGGGAATATTCACCGACATGACGTTAAGCTGATCGGACGGCTGGCTGAAAGGGTCCAAGGGACTATTTAGTGGTGGTGGTGGTGGTGGTGGTGGTGGTGGTGGTAGTTAAACTGTTATGAAGGTTGAATCTGGTGGAGTATGGTAGAGTGGGTGTTGTGGCGGCGATGGTTACTAGTGTGGTGGCGTGAGGGGATGGTTGAAAGTATGTGACTGTGGTGGTGGTGGTGGTGGTGGTGGTGGTGGTGGTGGTGGTGTGTGTGTGTGTGTGTGTGTGTGTGTGTGTGTGTGTGTGTGTGTGTGTGTGTGTGTGTGTGTGTGTGTGTGTGTGTGTGTGTGTGTGTGTGTGTGTGTGTGTGTTTTGATGAACGTGTTGTGACTGTGGTGATGGTGATGGTGTTTGGTGTGGTGATCTGATAAATTTTTTGGTAGCTGTGGTACTGATAACTAGGGTAATGAATTATTCCCTAACTCGTAAGATGGTTTTGGCAACTCGTTGTTAAAGCATTTGTTGTCGACCACTCAAATTATGAATCAGATTTCCCTTTGCAAAGTAAAAATAGCTCTAATTCACAGAGCTATACATATACAGTAAAATAAATTAAATGAAAAAATACATGAATTATACTTTTAGGGATAATAATCAACAATATTTTTAATAAATAAAAAGTTGTACAATCGCACTGACATATACCAGCGGGGGTTATATTCAGAGGCAATTCAGACTAGGGGGTGCACCATACACCCAGATTTCTGCCATTCGATTAGCAGTGGAAGGAAAATTGGCTGTCAAACCAGTCCACTTTGGTATCACGAAATATGGAAGTTGTCAAGTGGAAGGGCCATTGTGGAAAATATTCTCGTCGTTTGGGGAGGCTGCCTAACACATCTTCCTTATGAGTTTATTTCTGTATATGGCGCATCAACACTCTCAGGCCCCTATACCCACTCATAAAATTAAATTCTTCATTCCGGTGACGTAATGTTTTAGGTTGTTCCTGCTGGTTTCGGACGCTTTAATTCAGCTTAGGAGAGAATTTTCGAACGAGGTTTGGGGGGGGGGGTGGAGGCAGATATTGCCTGTATCAATTTCTTGCACAGTAAAGACAAATGAAACAGTTTTAAAAATTCTTTGGTGGTCAGGCGATTAAACATGAAAAACACGTAATCGAAGGGAATGGGTTCAAAGGATGGACGAAAATAACGTATCTCACTTTGCGTTAACAGGAATATGTGTCATATTGTTGCCTCGCCCTTCCCCCATCCACCCTACCCAACCAGCTGCCTTTCAACATTACCTATGGGTTTTTCAAATTTACTCGGCCAGATATTCGTCCTTCTGTCGTTTATTTCACGTAGCTCAGTGACAGAAAAACAAAATTGCATGGTTCTAAGTCCTTTCCACAGCACTTCTTCGCGACTAGCATCAAAATCTAACCTTAAACTATTGTTACAACTCAGCTATCAAGATGGAGAGACGATAATTTTAGGCATGAATATAAAATAATTGTGCTCTGTTTGACATACCAATAAAGGTGTGTGAAAGGCACAGGCTTCACCTAAGACATGCCACCCCTCAACACACCCCCAGATAACACATGCCACCCCTCAACACACCCCCAGATAACACATGCCACCCCTCAACACACCCCCAGATAGCACATGCCACCCCTCAACACACCCCCAGATAACATGCCACCCCTCAACATACCCCCAGATAACACATGCCATCCCTCAACACACCCCCAGATAACACATGCCACCCCTCAACACACCCCCAGATAACATGCCACCCCTCAACACACCCCCAGATAACACATGCCATCCCTCAACACCCCCCCCAGATAACACATGCCACCCCTCAACACACTCCCAGATAACATGCCACCCCTCAACACACCCCCAGATAACACATGCCATCCCTCAACACACACCCCAGATAACACATGCCATCCCTCAACACACCCCCAGATAACATGCCACCCCTCAACACACCCCCAGATAACACATGCCATCCCTCAACACACACCCCAGATAACACATGCCACCCCTCAACACACCCCCAGATAACACATGCCATGCCTCAACACACCCCCAGATAACACATGCCACCCCTCAACACACCCCCAGACAACACATGCCACCCCTCAACACACCCCCAGACAACACATGCCACCCCTCAACACACCCGCACATAACACATGCCATCCTCAACACACACCCCAGATAACACATGCCACCCCTCAACACACCCCCAGACAACACATGCCATGCCTCAACACACCCCCAGATAACACATGCCATCCCTCAACACACACCCCAGATAACACATGCCACCCCTCAACACACCCCCAGATAACACATGCCATCCCTCAACACACACCCAGATAACACATGCCACCCCTCAACACACACCCAGACAACACATGCCACCCCTCAACACACCCCCAGATAACACATGCCACCCCTCAACACACCCCCAGACAACACATGCCACCCCTCAACACACCCCCAGATAACACATGCCACCCCTCAACACACCCCCAGATAACACATGCCATCCTCAACACACACCCCAGATAACACATGCCACCCCTCAACACACCCCCAGACAACACATGCCATGCCTCAACACACCCCCAGATAACACATGCCACCCCTCAACACACCCTCAGACAACACATGCCATGCCTCAACGCTACCTCAGATAACACATGCCATGCCTCAACACTACCCCAGATAAGAGATGCAGCCCTCAGCACTCCCCGTCCGCTGAACCCTTCCCACTCCCCCTCCTGTGAGTGGAGTGATGGCTCCCAGGGGCGTTATCGGTCGTAAACAATGTGAGAAATTAAGCTTGGGTTGGGGCTGCGCATATTTGTGTTGGTGGCGCAATTAGGGTGAGTGTGTAACGGAGCAGAAAAGTTCACAAACAAAGAAGGTCATATTACAAGTGCGTTTGAGATTTTTTAACTTCTATTCACTATTTGGAAGGTACATTTCAGTACAGTCTTCTGTGTTACTGGCGCAAATAACGTCGATGTTCAAGCAATATATACAGCATACTAGAAAATGTTTCGAAATAAATAGCATACCCGGTACTAGAAAATGCTCCGAAAATAACAGCACACTGGAAAATACTTCGAAATTAATAGCATAGTCCTATTCGAATACACTTCGATATAAATAGCATACTAGAAAATACTTTGATATAAATTGCACAGTAGGAAATGCTTCAATATAAATAACAATCTTGGGTGTAATAAGGCAGTCAAGAAGGAGCATCAGAGAGTGCAACACCCACGTCCACAGTTGGTCTAATGGCCGAACACGTTAATTTACCCTGTGGTCTTGAGCCACGATTGATTGCCTTAAATATATATATATATATATATATATATATATATATATATATATATATATATATATATATATATATATATATATATATATAAACTTCATCCTTGTCTGACCCTTAACATTTCGACAGTTTGGGTAAAATTAGATCAAAAGTGTTCGAGCTGATCTTCCTCCGTGACCTTGTCCTTTGACTTTTTCTTGTGACCTTGGTATTTGAAGGACTGTTCCCAAATTCATTTCCCTTTATTTTTGCCTTACCTTGAACTCTGCCCACTAGTTTGCTCTCAGTCGGATAAAAAGTGATAAAGGCGATCTTGCCATGTGACCTTGACCTCTCACATATTATTCTCAAAAACAACAACTCAACTCATTAGATGATCCCCAACCTCCCCCCAAAACCTTCCTCTAAAGTTCAAATCAAATTGAAATTGTGTTATTTTGATCTCTCTCTCTCTCTCTCTCTCTCTCACACACACACACACACACACACACACACACAAAGCGGGTAAAATAAAGTAAAACATTATTGAAGTGTACTGAGGCATAACCATCATTTACTGGAGGGTTTGTTAATAGCCCACTCTCCCCTTGCCTGCAGTTGGGATGACTTTTTCCTCTGTAGTAACTTCTTACAACGTGATAATTGCATTGCCCTTACAACCGGAGTGAAGAAGGGCTGTGTGTGTGTGTGTGTGTGTGTGTGTGTGTGTGTGTGTGTGTGTGTGTGTGTGTGTGTGTGTGTGTGTGTGTGTGTTTACGTAGGTGATTGTGTAGGTAAGAGTGGTGTGACGTGAGTGAGAGTGTATGTGTAATTATGTGGCGTGATGATGTGAGTGTGTGTAAGGTTGTGGGACGGGGGAGGGTGTGGATGTACTGTGTGTAGATATGAGTGTTATGGCCCAGGTGGGTGGTTTGGCGCCAATGAAGGATGTGAAAGTAGGTGTGAGTGACTATATAGTATGTATGGTGATGATGTGGGTGTAAGTGCAGCTATTTTGTGGGTGTGGGGTAGGGGCGCCATAGCAGGCTTAACATCATCCCGTTATCTGGTTTTATGGCTACCACCCAGCGTTGTAAATAATTTCCTGGGTTAAAGGAAACAATTAGGCTTGTCAATTAGTGCAGAG
Organism: Coenobita brevimanus; assembly: GCF_032717465.1. Taxonomy (NCBI): domain Eukaryota; kingdom Metazoa; phylum Arthropoda; class Malacostraca; order Decapoda; family Coenobitidae; genus Coenobita; species Coenobita brevimanus. Next base: position 20,705,128 of record NC_136954.1, read on the forward strand.
CCGCATGAAGTGGAAAGAAGATTAATGAAAAGTGGCATGAAGGAAAGGAAGAAACAGGAAACAAGGACAACAGACACAGAGTAAGAATGATAAAATTGAAAGAAGTGGTAGACAACACTACATCAAGTGAAAGGATGATGGTCGCCTCATGGTTGAAGGTGTAGCTAAGGTGTAGGTGTGGCTGTGAACTCTGGGGTATGAACCAAGCCCCGTAGTTTCCGTCTGCTGTTTGTCTGACCGTCCACCACCACCATCATTACCGTCCCATCACCGTATAAAAATTCTGGAGTGCATATTCCCCCAATTCCAATAGTGTTCCCTCACGAGTTACGAGGCAGTTAAAGCCGTAAGTATAAAGGAAGCAGTTATTGGTTATCCTTTAGTGGGCAGGAAATGGCTGGAGCCCCAAGTGTCCCCTGCAGGGTGAGAAATGAAATAACACTTTCTTCCACTTTCCCGAGGTTCCAGAGTGGCTCCAGTAAGGGGTAAAAAGTACGGTGAATTATATCATCGTTAAGACTTTTACTGCCATGACGTCTTTTATTGGCTAATTCTTGCAACCTCCAGACGAAAGAATCTGAATTTGAAGATTTTTTTTTTTTTGGGGGGGGAAGGCAGGGGGGGGGGAAGAAAGAACCAAGGGCCAGAAGCCCACAAATCTGTTCTAAAAAAAGCATGGGGCCCAAATTCAAGATCCGTTCGAGGTACCTGAAACACTGCATATGGAAGACAGGGGGTCATAAGCAGAGGAAAATATAGACTGCGGAAGACATTCCACAGTTAACTTGCTGCATACATGACGACTAAAAGTACTGGTTAACTCTTGCATTAGAGAGCTGGACAGAAAAGAGGAGAGAGCTTACTGCCAGACGGGTGCTACGAGCCCGCTGTGATGGAGGAGAGGTGTAAGCAGACAGTTCCAGAAAACATTCCCTTCTCACTTTAACTCCCCCTCAAATCCTCCCCTTTAACCACGGGAAAAAAAATCACCTTCCACTCCTCACCTCCATCCCTCTTTAAACCCAGAAACCCCTTACCTTTAACACTGGAAAAAATGTAACCTCGTAAAACCCCATCACCCTCAACCCTGGAAAATAAAATAACACTTTCCTTCATCCCTCAACACCTTCCTTCCCGTGAACCACAAGGAAAAAAAACTCAAAAATTCAACCCCGCCAAACAACGCAAGCCCACCTCCCTACCTGGATTTGGCTTCATTAATTAACTACACAATTTTTTCCACGTTTGAAGCACATGTTCAGCACTGGGCCTGATCAGTTTTGTGCTGGTGACGCCGCCGCTAGCCTGATTATACCAGCATTAGCGCTCTGTCCTCTTATGTTGGCACGGTCAAGAAAAATTATTATTCTCCCTTTCCTTGGGGAAAGCAGCCTAGGTATATAGATAGATTAATGGGGATGGGTCTGCGCCTGTGTGGGTAAGGTCTGGGTTTGTTTATTTTGGGGTTTGTGTGTGTGTGTGTGTGTGTGTGTGTGTGTGTGTGTGTGTGTGTGTGTGTGTGTGTGTGTGTGTGTGTGTGTGTGTGTGTGTGTGTGTGTGTGTGTGTGTGTGTGTGTGTGTGTGTGTGCGTGCGTGCGTGCGTGCGTGCGTGCGTGCGTGCGTGCGTGCGTGCGTGCGTGTGTGTGTGAGAGAGAGAGAGAGAGAGAGAGAGAGAGAGAATATTCCAATATTCCAAAAACGACAGACCCAGCCCCTCAAAAGAAAAAAAAGTTACTGACCAAAGTAAGGTGTTACAGGTATAATTATTAAAGAAGTCCTGGTTCAAACACTATCAGAAAAAAAAAAAAAAAAGGGGGGGGGGATAAGAAAAATGAACCCTTATCCCCACCCACCTCTCCTTCAGCAAGGAAAAATAAAAACTACCCTATTGTACTCAGGACAACATATGCAAACAGCAGTAAATGCTAGTTCACTACTACACATACAGGCGAACTGCGACAATACACAGTGACCCTGATTCTTAATTGGCTCTTCTCGATATTGAATACTCTCATCTTTGGCTTACCCGGAATCTATCCACAAAGTTTGGTCTAAATCGAATGAAAACTCTTTCTGCTGACTTTGACATGTCGTCATCTTCTTTGAGTTTTTGTTCTCAAAAGCAATAGCTCAACCCCTTGGCTGACTTTCAGCCATTCCACCAAGTTTGGTTCTAATCAGATCAAAGCTGTTTCAGTTAATTTTTGTTCTTGCCTGATTCACAACTGTCGAACTTTGATTTTCCTGTGGCCTGGGCATCTGACCGAGTATTCTCAGAATCGATTCTCTTCGTTCTTGTTTTACCCTCAAACTTTCCACCATGATTGGTCTAAAGCGGATAAAAACTTTAATTTTACCTTACCCTGTGACCTTGACTTTTGATCTACAGTTCTCCAAAACAACAGGTCAACAGCGCCTTGGCCCTTGACCTGTTGACCTCACCCATGTAATCTTATGCCCTCCGCACATCCTCGGCAGGCAGGCAGTCTAACTCCGGAGGAGAAAGAGGATCCCATACTCTCGCAAAGATCGATTTGACAGGGATCCGACACCGACGTAAACAGAATTGGTGGATGCGATTGTCCTTCATCACACCGAGTAGAATCAGGCCTTGTTTCCATCCCCCCCACCCTAACACCCTTCTTGCCATACGTCACACTTCACACACTCTCCTTTGGACCTTACCCTATCACAATTATACTCCACCAACCCTCCCTCCCTTGCATCTTACCTTATCTCCCTCGTATTCTACCCTGCCTTGCACCATACCCTACCACCCTCATACTTAACACTTCCTCCCCTCCTCCCTTACTCTCCACCCTATTCTACCTCACATCCCACCCTCTCTCTTTTCCACCTCATTCACTCATCCTCCCGTGCACACCCCACCTCCCTCCTCTCTTTACTCATCACCCTCCCTCCCTCATACTCTTCTTCCCTACCTCATACACCATCCTTCCTGGTTCTCCCACACCCCACTAACCGTCATTCCCTCCCCCACACCCTCCCTCCCTCACACACCACCCTCCTTCCTTCCAACATCCACACACAAGATACACCCACACACTCAACCATCTATCTTTCCTTTTCTCGTTGTCTCTCTGGTCCGTACATATATATATATATATATATATATATATATATATATATATATATATATATGATCTACATTCTTCTCCCTCACTCAACTCGTCACCATGACGTACACACTGGAATCCTAAAGTCCTCCTTAAATCCAGTCTGGATCCCACACTGTTCCCCTCCCCTTCCCTCTCCAGATCCCTCCTTTCCCCTGATGTTTCTTGTCCTGGGTATGTCACGAACGAGCCGCCCTGGACCCCTGGTAAGATTTCTCTGCCCCTCAGGTGTCCTATTGCTCGGTGGTACTCGGCCATGTGGTGGTGCTGGAATATCAGCAACACCTGGTTCGGTCAGCTGATCTCAGGTTGCCCTCTCCTATCACGCGTGCCTCCCTTGGATACGTTCAATTATTAGTTAGCTCCTCACTGAAGGTAATGCCAAGCCCTCCTCCATCCCATGGGATCAGCCTCTAAGGATCAAGGTAGATCTGTGCGAACCCCCAAGGTTAGGAAAGAACCTTACTCTCGTAAGAATTAGCAGCCAACGGGTCCGGCGAGGGAGAAACTCTCTACCTAAGACGGGGAGAGGGCAGATAGAAGAGAAGGGTGAGGGAGAAGGCGATTCTGTGCAACCCTCCTCTCTGTGGCCCGAAGGGGACAACCCAGGGTTCGTCACTCAGGGATGGGGCCTCATAACAAGTCCCTAAGAAGAGGTGCCACATCACTCATACCCACAAGGAGAAAGGTGGGGTGAGAGGAAACCGGGAACGGTCCGTCAGGGACCAAGGAACGTAGCCAAGCAATTGCTTCCCTAAGTAGGGGCCGCTACTCCCCGACTTTGGTGCCTGAGGAGGTGAACATGAATGTACATTGCACCAGCATGATAGATGCTCCCAGTGACAGAGCCCCAGTAGGGAAAACCAGATCGCTCATCCTCGAAGGAAGAGAGGAAGGGCAGGGGAAGAATTAGAGAGGCCCTCCAGGGCAGCAACAGGGAAACAAGTAGGGCTGCAATGGAAGTCATTAGCACAAGCTACTCCACAGGCAGGGTGGACCAGCAACCCTAGAATGGTGTCCTTCAGTATAAGAGTGAAGCCCTGATCACATGTCCACACCTATGCCAACTTCCATCCAGTTCAAAGAAGGTTGAACTGCACAAAGGGCGGCTCATCTCTGGCCGCAGAGGGCAGCAAGGGGAGCCAGGATGAGCTGACTGGGAAGGAGACAGGAACAAAGAGCTGATCCTGTGCATAGTCGGTGTGTGAAAGGCAGGGGGAGAGGAGGAAGAGAGCAAGTGCCAGAAGCACCCCTATGGCCACAGCTCCATACATCAGCTCCACAAAGGGGTGAAATAGCTCTGAACTCCGCACTACAGCTGAGACTATACTAAGGTAAGGCAGGGAGTCAAGAACAGGTGGATATAAGGAGACAAGGAAAAAAAGAATAAGGAGAAACACTGCAATCCCGAAGTAGAAAGTCAGTGTCACAAAACACCCTGTAAGCTGCAAAACAGAGACTAGGAAAACTTGCAATAGGATCTCCCAGCCGAGGGGTATGAAGCCAAGTGGTGCACTGGACACTGGAACTGGGTCTTCAGAAATATAAGATGGTTGCACACAAAAATGCAGGACAGGTGGCAGGAGACTTTAGGAGAGCTACTGCAATGAAGTTAACTCCTCTGAAGAAGAACAGAGCACGACAGGCCTACAGGCAACAGCAGCCAGGTGACAGCCTTATCTCGGAAAGATTACTACCCTGACCTCCTGCACTGCCATATGTCATGCACTACTGCCAAACCTCTCCCTATACATTCACAGAGCTAGTGTGGCCTAGAAAAATTCTTTTCTGGAAGATTGTTATATGAATCCCCGGGGATGGAAAGCCAGGAATGCAATCCAGCCATAATAGCAATCACAATAACAAGCCCACATTAATGAAACGAAAGCATTCAGGGAATAAATGCTACTCGCCCACCAAAATATGCTTTTGGGTAAGGTGCAAGCTACCTATAACCCAAATTTGAATACAAGGTATTTTGGCAACACACACACACACACACACACACACACACACACACACACACACACACACTGACAAAAACTATGCTGCCTCAGCATGATAAAGGTGGGTGATAAAAATTCGCAAAACTCTACGGAATTTAGCCACCGCATTTCACACACAGTCAATCCATATTAAAAAATATGGCTCGTATTCGGTCGTCTTTCATCAAATCCTTACCAAAAATTAAAGGCTCTGCATATCCACATAGTTGCTATTTCCTGAAGATTTGGTGAAAATTCGTCCTCAACTTTTTGAGATATTTTGGCAACAGATGCATACACAAACACAGATACACCAACAAAACTATGTCGCTTCGCCTTGCTAAATGCGGGTAATAAAAATGAGCTATTCATCTTTCAAAGTCTGTATTATTACGAAACATCCTTTCACATCATCTAACCACTCACTCTTCTACCATCTGTGATTCCTCTCACTTAAATGTCTTTATATTTGGCTATTGTTACCAACAGACAATTCTGTGTAGGTTAACACAAACCTCTCTTAGTGAAGGACTTGGCCTGTCCTAAGATCCCGCTCTCGCAATATGACTCCTTTTTTTATCTTATCTTACTGTCAATACATTCAGCTTCAGGTAAGATCTCTTTGTTGACAGAATATAATGAATAGGCTATGTCTCATACTGAAAGGGTTTACAACAACTTTTGGTCCCGATATTTAAGAGTGATTAGCCTCGTATGTCCCTGAGTGGCATTATGTGAGTAATAAACCCCAACGCCTCCTCAGAGCGTACCTCTTCGGGCACCATCCATTTAGAGCATCTTAACTCACGAGACCACCAGGCGTCCATTTGGCTATAACGTTGTCACCCAGAGTAGTATTTTACTTCTTGGATTACGGAAGCTCATTTGGATTGTCACTCGTTGTAAAGTCACATGAAGGTAAACTACATCGACTGAGTGGACGGTGGGTGCTACTACCCACCAAACACCCATCAATATGGAACTTGATCATAATAGGTGAGATATTTATAATGAATAGTTAGATAAGGACGCAGTGTTAGAGAGTATAGAGAGTCCCCTAAGACAAGGAGAACACAACATGTGTGTGTGTGTGTGTGTGTGTGTGTGTGTGTGTGTGTGTGTGTGTGTGTGTGTGTGTGTGTGTGTGTGTGTGTGAGAGAGAGTCAGTTTAGCTTTCCATGAACGAGTAGATGTGAAAATCACTGTGTTTCCGTCAGTGGCAACAAATGTATCCCAAACGCGTCTCAACATGCCTCACTGCCTCTGTTTCAACACATGTCAACATGGATGTCAATCTGTTAAATTTACCACGGTCTCACCCAGTTCATATAATGCCCATTCCATCCGATAGCTTCAGTATTCAATTGTATTTAAAGCTGCGTCTCCCAAAATAGTCTCAGTAATCATGGCTTAAGTTGCAAAGGGAAAGGCAAGCCCAAAATCTTCAACTAACACTTATGGAACACGTGTGGGTGTCAGATTTACTCAGCTTGTTTCTCGCATTGCTTGTTGCAGTTACTATGATATAAAAAGGCCAGACAAGTTTCATATTCGTCACGTACTCAAGAAATTACCGGAAAAATTGGGAGTTACCTTCCCTTCGTTTCATCGTACAAGGCTGTTACACTGAACAAGCTTTATCCTATTATACTCGTACCTAATTATGCTTGGATGATAGCCCCTTCCTTCATAGTTGTATTCAGTTTAGGGGAGAGACTTAGAGCTTGAGGGGTAGGTTGTAGCCTTCGTCAAACTCAACACTATTATGGGTCTTCCCGCAGCTTAAGAAAATTGTCTGATGTCAGCAAATGTATAATAGAGGTCACGTCCTAGGGATAAGCATTGCCCCAACACTTATTCCATTCTTTGAAACACACCTTAACATCATCTGGCTCTTCTTTTGTCACTCTTCTTCAACACCCATTCCACGCAACATCAATATTCAGTTGTACATTCAGGGACATTGAGTGATTTCTACTCCACTGGGTCTATTGCATATTTAGGGCACATCTGTCACTTCCTCAGCGACACATCATACCAAAGAGCATAAGGAATGGTCCAAGAAACAATCGGAGACTCTCTTATCTCAGAAATCTTAATAAGCAAAAGGAGATGAGAAGCAGAAGTGAAATACTACACAAATTTTTATCTTCAACTACAGACATGGGACTCCTGATGCTAGTGTAACCTTGACCCCTGACGGATTGTTTTCAGAGATGAATCACTCCAGTCACGCCTAACCATCAGCCTTTTTCACTAAATCTGGTCGAAGTGGGTTAAAGCTGTTTAAGTCGATTTTACTTTCTCAGTGGCTTACCTGGCCTGTTGCTGACCCATGACATATCCTAAACACCAAGCTTCGTTAAAATTGGCTAAGCACTTTTTGAGTTGATTAGTTCACACACACACACACACACACACACACACACACACACACACACACACACACACACACACACACCTGTAAATGAATGTTTAACAGCAATTAACACTCCAAGTTATTAACACTCCCAGGCATTTATACTCTCTCACACCTGAGTAAATTCAAACTGCGTTAGGTGGAACAGAACTATCGGGTCGTCCTGACTTTAAGAAGGTTAATAGAGACAGTATCAACACTCTCAGGCGTCTGTGTAATTAGATAACATTTCAGAAATATAATAGGTCTATATATGTATATATCCAAACCTTCCCCATGTTTAACTTGTTTCTCTCACGCTGAAAAGATAGCCTGACGGTAGCAAGAATTAAACAGGAAAGAGCTTTTGGTTGGTACTCCCCCCTCCCCCCATCTCCATTGGTATCGTTCACCTTAAGAGTTTTCAGGATATCGAGTCTCAAGAGCTTTCAAGATACAGTATCTTAAGAGTTTTCAAGATATCGTGTCTTAAGAGGTTTCAAGATACAGTGACTTAAGAGTTTTAAAGATGTCGTGTCTTAAGAGTTTTCAAGATATCGTGTTGTTTTCAAAATATATGTATCTTAGGAGTTTTCAAGTTACCGTGCCGTAAGGGTTTTCAAGTATAGTGTCTTAAGAGTTTGCGAGATATAGTGTCCCTTAATGTATTTAGTAGTACAAGACGCCCCTAAGACGAGTAAAATCATCTGTAAGAACAAGAATAACTACAAAAGGAAGTCACTGCAGGGAACGTGTTAATTTCAGATTTTTTAATACTAAGTTATGGCTATCTCCAGACGTTTTAGTTCAGCTCAAGGGACAACTCTTGTAGTGACTTGGTTAATGAAAGCTACAGCAAGCCCTTCCACTTCGTATAGCGTTGACCTTCCGTGGACCTGCAGTCATCATCGACCCTTTCCAACCCATTATTTAACATAAATGCCAATTATGCTCCCAGTTTACAAGACATTTTCTTCACACACACACACACACACACACACACACACACACACACACACACACACACACCGCAACGCCTGCCCACCACCACTACTGCTGCTACCACCACCACCAGCAACAACAACCTTTATGCTGTATTTCTTGGCCCACGTCAGTTCCTATTCTATTAAGCTGCGTCTAAGTCCGATATATGACGAACTGGATATTTATATTGATAATAAATGGCTATACTGACTTGATTTTGCAAATGGACCCCATTAACTTGTGCTTCTTAACTCCTGTGATGATGTATCTTTTTATTCTTGTTATCTGGAGACGATATTTTTCAAGCTATGAAGGATTTTCAGCAGGGATGGGGTTAATTAAATTCATGTCTAGCTCATCGAGCTTAAAAAGTAGGCTTTACTCTGAAGAAAACCGTCTGGAGGGAGCACCGATTAAACTGAATTATGTCAGCGTGGTGATGTCGCGACCCCTTCACATAAAAGGCGCAGGGTTAATTTTTATTCTTGCTGCTACAAGAAGGAGACTTTTGGGAACGGTGAGGGCAGACGCAGCCTTCAGATATCTCCTTTAATCGTGTAACCAATCCTAGGCTGCACAAACTCGTCTGCAGATAAAGAACAGAGTAATAATGTCATCATCAATCGTGCTACTACCAAACTACTATATTTTGCAAAGGGGTTAAAAAAGGTTATAGCTATTCATTACAGGCATTGTGAAGGCGTTAATGAGGGCTACTGTATATTCAACCCCTCAAGGTCAAAGGGTCTCTCCCCTAAAAAAATATATATATATATATATATATATATATATATAATATCAAGAATGGAATGAAAATTTTCACCCAACTGGCGATGTGAAGAGTTATAAATGGTTTTAATGACTTTATAATGTAGATGAATCCATGCAATTGAGCTTCATGACTACTTCAGCACAAGGACGTAATTTATACCTTTATTCTTGTTTTTCCCAGGCAGTATTATTCATAGACGAGATACGGTACATTGTTCTTGTTATATCTAAGCAATAATATTCACCACCACAACTACCAATCCTACCTTCACCACCACCAAAACTGCCATCACTATCTTCGTCATCATCACCACAACTACCATCACTACTTTCACCACCACCATCACAACTACCATCACTACCTTCACCACCACCACCACAACTACCATCTCTACCTTCACCACCACCACAACAACTACCATCACTCCCGCCATCACCACCACAAGTACCATCACTACCTTCACCACCACCATCACCACAACCAACGTCTCCTACAAGTTCTCGAAATCTAATACCAAACGAGATAAATCTGAAAATGCAATTGGCAGGCAGTTTTGTCCAAAGTTATAATGTGGAGACAGTAATGTGAGGTGCAGAAGAAGGGGTGGGATGAGGGGGAGGGAAGAGACAGGAGAGATGGAAAGTGAAAGGGAAAAGGAAGGAAAGATGAGGGAGAATAGCAAAGGGAGGGCGGAGGAAGAAGATGAGAGGGAGGGAAAGAATGAAAAGGGAAAGAGGACTGGGGCAGATGACTGGATGGGGAAGGGGTAGGAAAGATGGGGAAGAAATGTGGGGGAGAGACAGAGAAAGAGAGAGAGAGAGAGAGAGAAATCCCCTTGCACGAATCTGGCACCGCGACGGGAAAATGAGAATGTTTAGCGAATTATTACCACATGAACATTGAGGAAGGGGAGGAAAGGGAGGTTTTAAAATTAGTTAGTTCAGGAGGATTTTTCGTTCGTTCGTTCATTTAGAAAGGTTACAACATCCTTACAGGCGATGACACTGATGATCTAATGTCGGCTCACAATGCTGCTCGATCTCTAGCAGCTTCTCTATCCAGTCACTTCTCTATCCAATCACTTAGTTCTGATGTAAAACTATTTAACATCGTCTAAGCATATGACAGCTTAGGTTAGGTTAGGTTGATAGAGTTTATGTTAGATTATGTTAGATTGGGCTGGGGATGTTAGTGTAGATGTACTGCTATGTTAAATGAGGTTAGGTACATATGCTGGTTCAGATTACTGTATGCTATGTTAGGCTGGGTTAAATTAGGATAGGTTAGGCGAGGTTAGACTGGTCTCTTAGGTGATTTGTTTTCGAAAGATGCCATGAATGTGTGTTATGTGAGCTTGTCCAGTTCGTGTGTGTGTGTGTGTGTGTGTGTGTGTGTGTGTGTGTGTGTGTGTGTGTGTGTGTGTGTGTGTGTGTGTTGAGGAAGCAGAAGAAATCATCATTATATTTAAACTATTATTATTGTACACGAACAATTTTGGGGGGTCAAATCTCAGGCCCCCTCCCCTTCCACTGATATTCCACCATTTTCCACCCATATCTTTGCCCCCACGCCCTTTCTTTACTCTCTCTCTCTCTCTCTCTCTCTCTCTCTCTCTCTCTCTCTCTCTCTCTCTCTCAATTTATCTATCTTACCATCTCCGCACTGGGAGACCGATTTGCTGAGGCCACCCATCACAGGAGGCGACATCAGGCAAGAAAAAGATAGGCAGATTTTGTTTTTATTCTTATTTTCTTTTTTTCTACATATCTTTTGTTTGCGAAAAATGAAACAAATGTCGGGGATTAATGGAGTGGAAGAAAAGATAACGATGAGAGAGAGAGAGAGAGAGAGAGTTGGGGAGCTTACCACTTTAACTCCAACCAACAGATAATTCGTTTCATCGCAGGAGGCCATTTATAATTTTCTGCTACAAGACGATTTTATTTAAATCAGAAAAAAATCCCCACGTAGTAAACAGATTTATGTCGACTGCATCTAACTCCTACAGATAACAAATCCTTTCTATGCTTAATAAAAATCCTTTAAAAACACTGAAATCCCTTCCATGCCTAATAAAAATCCTTAAAAACCAGTAGGAATGTACTTTGCAATGCGTCATCAGGGTGAAGGGGTTGATTCAGGTTTGGAGAATCATCCTAAATTGCTGGGATTATTATTATTTTTTCTTTAGCTGTTCGCTGAATAAAGTCTCAACAAAGCTCAGTAAAGCTGCTAAGAAACTAAAATTAAAGGAGGGGAAAATAGTTAAATCCTTGGGTGGAAGGGGTTAATATTCACGAAGGAAGGAATCAGCAAAATATTCACTTACTATGGTCACGTCTTCTATATTCTCATTTTGCTTACAGACGTGTTTGTTCAGCTTAGGAGAGACTTGCCGAACTGGACGGGTTAGATACAGCCGTCACTAACCCCTTCAGTCTGAGTTTTCGTAAGCTGGGTAAAGTGGTATGGAAGGAGTAAGAATAAAGAGTAATAAAGAAGAACACAGAGGAATAAAGAATAATAATGAACAATAAAGTGAAATAAAGAAGAATAGAGAAAAATACAGAAGAATAAAGAATGAAGTATAAAAAAGAATAATGAGGAAATAAAGAGGAATAAAGAAGAAATATAAAAGAATAGAGGAATGAAGAATAAAGAATAAAAAGCAAAATAGAAAGATTAATAAAGAGGAATAAAGAATAAAAAGGAACAAAGAATAATGAAGAATAAAGAATAATAAAGAGGAATAAAGAACAATAAAGATACATCCTGGTGAAGAAGATATGAAGAGAAAAATTGAGCACTATTCATTGCGAGAGAGAAGATTACCACAGTAGCTTCTGGGGGGAAAATATTTATCACCAAAATATTTACTAGCAACAGAGCCTCTCACAAAATTATTTAACTGGGAAAAATTCTATTCCCCTGATACTGACGAGGGAAAATATCAACGACATTAATATTAACTAACTTTTTGGTCACAGCAGTAAGGAAGGAAAAATATATCGTTATACACAAAGGAAAGAGTCTGTCCCTGAAGATTTTCATATAACTTCAAAAAAAAAAAAAAAAATCTATCAATATTGTATTTACGATTATTTTTTACCACCATTTTTGTTGCGAAGGAAAATATCTATTACCATAATATTCACGACCATCACCAGGATCACAGTAATATTCACCAAGGAAAATAAGCACCACGATAATATTCACCACGGAAAATATCTACCATCATAATATTCATGAATTAAAACGTCCATCACAATAATATTCATCGAGGAAAATAACCACCACCATATTATTTGCGGGGGAAAATGTCACAAAATATTCACCAAGGAAAACATCTATAACGATAAAATTCATGAAGGAGGGTATCATCAAAAATATTCGCGGAGAGTATCACACAAATATTCACCAGGGACAATATGCATCACTATAATACCCATCAGTGAAGTATTTTATTGCACTAATATTCACCTAGGAAAATATGTCACAATCACACACAGGAAAATATCAATCAATAATATTCACACACACACACACACACACACACACACACACACACAAAACACACACATCTATCGCCCCTGTTTTTGAGGGAGAAGTAGTTAAACACCAGGATATCACAGGGGGAAAAAAAACATCATTTTATTACAATAAAAAATCTCCCGGAAAGATAATAATAAAAAACAGAATTCTTGTGGTAATATTCATAAAGAATAGGAGCCAAATTTTACGATTATCAGGTCTAAATAGCTGTTAGTTATTATCAGAAGTAATTATCTTTTGTAGTATCTATTAATATTCACTTGAGCTTAGTTGTGACGTGTGGCATAGTTTATTCACTTCAACCTGACCTAGAATTTCGACCTTTTGCAGCTTACTTCCCATAGCTCAAAGACAGAATATCACAACACTATGGCTCTTCATCCTTTCCATAGAATTTCTGCGTGACTGGCATCATATTCTAGTGTTAATGTGTCACTACAGCTCTGCAATTAAGGTGGAGATGGCAGTTTTAGACCAGATTAAAGCGAAGAGATTACAGTCGTAGCTGTACGAGGAAAGAAAAACACACACACACACACACACACACACACAAAAAAAAAAAAAAGGATTATGACTACGGCTCTTGATCTTCTTATCAGTCATCATCATCATCAACATCATCATCTTCATTTTCCTGCTATCTTCTTCAAATGAATTACGCAGCGACGAGGACGGTAACAACGATCCACATTATTGGTCGAAAATTTCTTTTTTTCTTTTTTTATGCTAGGTAGAAGGAACCAAAGGCCACGAGCCCGCAATAACTGTTCCTTCCAAGAGAAAAATAAAATACAAGAGAGAGCCAAATTCAAGATTCGATCACTTCGAGATGCCTGGACACAATGCGTTTGAAAGACTGGAGATCATAGGAAGCAGGAAATATAGAAAGAAGGAGACAGTTCCAGAGTTGACCTGTTGCATAAATGAAGGACTGAGAGTAACGGTTAACTCTTGCATTAGAGAGTTGGACAAAAAAAGGGATGAGAATTTGCTGCTAGACGAGTGCTACGCGCCCGTCGCAGAGGTGGAGGAATGCATGCAGACAGTTCAGAGGAGCAGTGACCATTGAAGTAGGGATAGAAAAGAGATAAAGATGCAACAGTGCGGCGAAGAGACAGAGGTTGAAGGAAGCCAACAAGAGGAGGAGAGTTAATGAGACGAAAAGCCTTTGACTCCACCCTATTGAGAAGAGCTGTATGTGGGGAGCCTCCCCACACATGCGAGTTGTACTCCACACAGGGGCGGATAAAACCCCTGTATAGAGTCAACAACTGTGCAGGAGTAAAGAAGAAACGGAGTCGGCTTAGCACACTTAATCTCTTGGAAGCAGATTTTACAAGAGATGTAATATGATCTTTCCGAGTCCCGAGTGAATGAAACCCCAAGCATGTTCAAGGATGATGCAGGATTAAGCTGCATATTATTAAACATTAGTGGGTACTCTTGTGGAAGATTTTTTCGGGTTGATAGGTGTAAGAACCGAGTCTTTAATGCATTAAAAACAACAAGATTATTTTTACCCCAGTCAGAGATACGAGCCAAGTCAGACATTAGGAGTGCCATAGCCTCATCCCTTGTATGCTGAAGTAACTGCTGAGATGGGCGTTGCGGGAACAGAATGGAAAGGTGAAGGGTGGAGTCATCAGCGTACGAGTGGATAGGGTTAGATGTACAGCTTAGAAGGTCATTGGTGAATAAAAGGAAGAGGGCTGGTGATAGGAAAGAGCCCTGAAGAACACCACTGTTCATAGATCTAGGAGAAGACCGATGGTCGTCTACAACAGCGGCTATAGATCGACCAGAAAGGAAGCTATAGATGAAGGCACAGATAGAAGGATAGAAACCGAAAAAGGGCAGTTTGGAAATTAAAGCTTTATGCCAGACTCGATCGAAAGCCTTTGAGATGTCAAGTGAAATGACAAAACTTTCGCCAAAGTCCCGAAAGGAGGATGACCAGGAGTTTGAAAGGTAGGTGAGAAGATCGCCAGTGAAGCATCCCTGACGGAACCCATACTCACAATCAGAAAGAAGGTTGTGATAGGAAAGATGCTTTAAAATTTTTCTATTAAGAATTGACTCAAAAACTTTTGAGATACAGGATGTTACAGGAATTGGACGATAGTTAGAGGGTTGGGAATGGTCACCCTTCTTTGGGACTGGCTGAATGAGAGCAAACTTCCAGCAAGAAGGAAAGATACAAGTTGACAGACAAAGGCGAAAAATTTCCCTAGGCAGGGTGTAAGCACAGAAACACAGTTCTTGAGAACAACAGGAGGGACTCCATCAGGCCCATATGCCTTGTTAGTATTGAGGCCTGTGATGGCAGAAAATACATCAGCTGAAGAAATTTTAATATCAGCCATGAGGAAGTCAGAGGGGCGAAGTGATGGAGGAACAGCACCGGAATCGTCTAAGGTGGAATTGGAGGAGAAAGTCTGAGCGAAGAGATCTGCTTTATCAGTAGAAGAAATAGCTACAGAACCATCAGAGTAGAAAAGAGGAGGGAAGGACGATGAGGTAAAGTTGTTAGAAAGGTTTTTTGGTAAGGTGCCAGAAGGAGCAGGAAGAATTCGAGTTGGAGAGTTGAGAGCATTTTGTATGGATGAAATTATTTTTAGCAGAGCGAAGAACAGACTTAGCACGATTCCAGGCAGAAAGGTATAAAAGATGCGATTCAGGGGTGGGTTGGCTCCGGTACCTTTTATAGGCCCTCTCCTTGATGCGGACAGCATTAGAACACACGTGATTAAACCAAGGTTTTCTTGCGCTAGACAAAGGATATGAGAAAGGAATGTATGCTTCCATGCCCGAGAGAATAACCTCCATAATGCGCAAGGCACACTCAGATGGCTCCCGGCCATGGAAGCAATAATCATTCCAGGGAAAATCAAAGAAGTACTGCCTGAGGGCCTCCCAATCCGCAACTCCAAAGTAACACAGACGACGTTTCTTTGGAGAGTCCACAGGCCGTACCGGAGCGATAGGACAGGTTAAGGTGATAAGGTTGTGATCGGAGGAGCCCAAAGGAGAGAAAAGATTAACAGTGTAAGCAGAAAGATTAGTTGTAAGGAAAAGGTCAAGTATGTTGGAGCTCTCTCCAAGGCAGTCAGGGATATGGGTAGGGTGCTGTACAAGCTGCTCTAGGTCATTAAGGATAGAAAAGATGTAGGCTTGTTCACCAGGTGGATCAGTGAAAGGAGAGGAGAGCCATAGGTTGTGGTGAACATTGAAATCTCCTAAAATGGAGATTTCAGAGAAAGGAAAAATGGATATAATATGTTCCATCATAGAAGTAAGATAGTCGAAGATATTTTGATAGTCAGTAGAATTAGGGGATAAGTAAACAGCACAGATATATTTAGTCAGAGAATGACAGGAAAACCAAAGCCAGAGTGTAGAGAATTCAGAAGAATCGATTTCAGGAACACAAGAGCAAGATAAGTCGTTGCGTATATATAGACAACAGCCACCTTTGGCTTTGAAATGAGTATAGAGAAAGTAGGAGGATACAGAAAAGGGTTTGCTGTCAGTTGCCTCAGACAGCTGAGTCTCAGTTAGAAAGAGAAGGTAAGGTTTAGAGGAGGAGAGGTGGAGCTCAACAGAGTGAAAGTTAGATGAAAGGCCGCAAATGTTGCAGAAATGAAGAAATGAGTTAGACAGTGGTTCCAAGCAGCTCAAGTCGTCACCGGGAGAGGGGCGGAAGGTGGGGGCATTTATGCCCCTTCA
This sequence comes from Coenobita brevimanus, assembly GCF_032717465.1. NCBI lineage: Eukaryota > Metazoa > Arthropoda > Malacostraca > Decapoda > Coenobitidae > Coenobita > Coenobita brevimanus. The sequence continues at coordinate 20,721,682 of NC_136954.1, forward strand.
CCCCCGGGACTCCGAGGCTGAGTGTTGAGTAGCCATGATTTTTATTTTTGAATTTTGGAAAAGGAAGTGTAGTGTGTATTATCCATGTAGTTTGGTGTAGATAGAGAAACTGGTATTGGAGAGCATGCTGGCCTACTCTGTGTTACTGAGACACTGAAAAAGTTCAGCAAAGGGGGATGGTCAGGAACTAGTCCTGAGGGCTGATGAAACGGGAGCTCCAGCTTTCCATCCACCTCGGGAGTACTGCCCTGCTCGACTGGTGCTACAGTCTACTCCTCATTTGACATTTTTGCATATTATTTCAAGAAACTTACTGGGCTCCGAGGATGTCATTAGCGAGTTTCCAAAGGTACCGCTCACTATCTCGAAATTCATCGTACAGGAGTGAAGCGATATGTATGTTTACAATAATACATTTTAGTCAGTACTGTAGGTCGTACAAGGCGATTCGCTGGACTTCTGCCTTAACGATTTACTTTGCATATTACATCTTTACTCTTTTTTTTCTCTCAGAACATCGCTTTCATAGCGATATAGCGCTAAGATTAGAGTATACTATGGAACAGAGAATAAATTGCTTAAAAACAGGTGTTAGGAATCTTCAATGTCATTTAGACGCCCAGTGACAAGCAAAGCAATACTCACCTGGGACGAGAGAGAGAAGAATGAGTACATGCAGTGATGTCACCTTCTCTCCTATTTCCTTCCCACTTCATTTCCCTCCCTCATCATTCCACCCTCTATCTCTCCCTACCTTTTCTTCCTCCCTCTCTTCCTCCCATGTCCCCCCTTCCCTCACCTCCATTTCCTTCCTTCCTCTTTCTATTCCTACCTTTCCTCTTGTTATGTTTCGCCCTCCATTCACACGCCACCCTTCTTCCTGCCCTCCTTCACATTCCTCCCTTTCTCTCTCCCTCCCATGTTCCCTCCTTCCCCACCTGCCTCTCATATCTCACTCCTTCCCTCCTTCATCTTCCTCCTTCCCCCCCCCCCCCCGTTCCTGCCTCCCTTCCAGGTTTTTCCTCCCTCCATCATTCTTTCCTTTCCCTTCCTACCTTACGCTCCCTCCTTCCATCCCCGACACACTGTTCTTTCCTCCCATCCATCTCCTTCCTTCTCCTTTCTCTCCGTGCCCTTCCCCCCTCCTTCTATCCCTCCCAATTTTCCAATTCTCTCTCTCTCTCTCTCTCTCTCTCTCTCTCTCTCTCTCTCTCTCTCTCTCTCTCTCTCTCATCTACCGTCATCAAATAAGGCTTCTCATTTTCCAGACCCCCCCTCCTTTCCACCACTCTATCAGGAAACCATCATTAATCTCCTACCGGTCAAACCAGTCGGGGACAATAGGTTGGCGCGTTTCCGTCAGTATGTCCGTCAGTCCGTCCGAAATATCGTGTCCGCTCTGTAACTTCCACATGCATGGACAGATTTTGATATAACTTCACAGTGTTGCTCCCCATACCATGACGGTGTGTCACGCGCAACAACCAGCCGTCTACTCCCAGGGTCAAGGTCTTAACCCATATTGTGTACACAATACATACGTATTGCTATCTTACCCACATTCTAGACACAGTACATATGTATGGTTATCATCCAGTAGGGGACTGTACTGCATGGCAATACCTGATTCATTGTTCTGTCTGTCTGTCTGTCTCTCTCTCTCTCTCTCTCTCTCTCTCTCTCTCTCTCTCTCTCAGTTGTACATTATCGATATGCAAGTAGGAAAAAATCTCATCCTCTTTATCATTCTCCAAAGCCTCCCTCAAAATAGGTAAAAAATGTGGAGGAGGAGGAGGAGGAGGAGAGAGAGATAGACAGAAAGACAGAGACGAATGATTTTGTGCAGACTTATAGCTCGGGAGGAATAACATAGTAGAGGAAAAGTGGAATATATTAATCAGTAGACGGGAAAAGTGGAGTTTAATATAGGGACGTGGTGAAGTGGGAGATGAAGTGGTAGGTAGTGGTGGAGTGGGAGGTGGAGTGGTAGGTAGTGGTGAAGTGGGAGGTGGAGTGGTAGGTCAAGTGGGAGGTGGAGTGGTAGGTAGTGGTGGAGATGGAGTGGTAAGTCAAGTGGGAGGTGGAGTGGTAGATGGACTGGGAGGTGGAGTGGGAGATGGAGTGGCAGGTGGAGTGGTGGTGTGGGAGGTGGAGTGGTGGTGTGGGAGGTGGAGTGGTGGTGTGGTAGGTGGAGTGGTTGAGTGGGAGGTGGAATGGTCGTATAAGAAATAGAATGGAATAATAACAAATGGATGTGTGTATAGAACAGTGTACTTGTATATTTATTGTATATCAGACAGATACACAGACCACACAGACTTAGCGGTCCCATCTAAATGGTCTGACCTCAGTCACGTCAGCCCGAGGACCTCAACAGGTGTTTGAGCTCGCTGCTGCCAGGGGAATATTTTCAACATAGAGTACAATAGTAGTGATGGGGTTAATGAAGTCTTTATCTAATCCTCCATATCGAAATATATAAATACGAGTGTATATATATATATATATATATATATATATATATATCTATATATATATAAACATATATATATATATATATATATATATATATATATCATCAGCCGTTTGAGTATCCACTGCATGACCGGCCTGTCCCGACCGAAGTCGGGACGATACAGCCAATGTACCTCTACCAAGTGGTTTAGGCTGTCAGGTAGAGATTGTATGTAGGGTGAGAAGTGCTTGTACGTGTAATTGTAGTGTTGGAGTGGCTTTGGATGTGTGTGTAGTCTGTGAACCAAGTGTAATCGGCCCGCGCAAGCCGACTGGGTGCAAGCATACTTTACAGTAAGCGACACTGGTTCAACCACGGCACCCCTTGTGTCCGCCAATGCAGTACGTGGCTGGGTGAACACTCCCAAAGTTTATTACCCTGGCGGGGCGCGAACCCTGGCCCACCCGTGTACCGTGTACGAAACGCACACTCTACCACTGTACCACAGAGGCTCCATTATATATATATATATATATATATATATATATATATATATATATATATATCCATCCAAGTTTAAGTAAATGATGTGTGGGGAGCAAGAATACAAAAAATAAAATCTTCAAAGTAAATGAGTTAATAGAATTACTTAAACTGACAGCAGCATCATACTGTCACGACATCCATTTCACAGGTTAAGTCTAATATTATATTCCACCTAACGCCAAACAATATTATTAAGTTTAGACGAACCAAAGAGAAATAACAGTGGCAGGCTTAAAACACGGTTACTAATATAAATTACTGTTTGTATTAAGTGGATCAGCGTTGTGTTGTGTACTATGATAGAGTATGGAACAGTGTGGTGTGGTGTGGTGTGGTGTGGAGTGGTGTGGTGTGGTGTGGTGTAATATGGCGAGGTGTGGTGTGATCTGTGTGCAGTAAGACAGTGCGGTATGCTAATGTGGTGTAGTGTAGTGTAGTTTGTTGAATTGTGGTGCAGTGGGGTGCATTATGATATAATATGAAAATGATGTTTGTCTCTATTTAATTTCATTTTCCTTCCTCTTCATTTCCTGTTTAAAATAAAAAAAAATGTGGTGTGGTGTGGTGTAGCGTGGCAAGAGAGATGGGCTGGTGCAATGTAGTGTGGTGCAGAATGATAAAGTGTGATGTAGTGCAGTGGAATGTGGTGTAATGTAGTGGAGTGTGGTTTGGTGTCGTGTAATGTAGTAAAATGTAGTGTAGATTGGTGTGGTGCAGTGTGTGTGTGAGATGGAAAAGAACTGTGTGAAGAGGCAAGTGGAATGAATAAGTATCGTGGAATGACCGAAACATAACCGGAAGTTAAAGCATCACTCAGAGAGCGTATACCTCCGCCAATGCCAGATCCGGAACCGCCCCCAACTTTAATCGATTCTTTCTTGGTCCATGGCCCACCCTTCCACAAAATTTCATTGAAATGTATTAAGAACTTTCGGAGATACTGTGCGGTAGGATCCGGATCCCCCATAAATTTAAGGAATTCCTTCTTGGCCCATGGCCCACCATTCCACAAAATTTCATTGAAATTCATTGAGAACTTTTGGAGGTACTATGCAGCAGGATCCGGATCCACGCCTAAATTTAATCAATTCTTTCTTGGTCTATGGCCCACCCTTCCAATAAATTTCACTGAAATTCATTGAGAACTTTTGGAGATATGGTGTAAATAAACAAACAAATAGTTCCGGATCACAACCAAAATCTACCTGATTCTTCACTGGACCATTCCCCACCCCTCCAAATAATTTCATGAAAATCCGTTCATAACTTTTCGAGTAATCCTACTAACAGACAGACAGACAGAAAGACAAACAGACAAACAAACCAACGCGGGGAAAAACATACAGTAGACCTCCTGGCGGAGGTAAAAAATGAAAAAAAAAATTGAATACGAAAGAAACAAATATAAATGAAAGAGAGACAAAAGGGAAAAAAAATGAAAGGACGAGGGGAAACTTTCCTTTGCGGGTCAGAGAATTGTGGAAGAAGAGGAGGAAGATTAAAGTGTGTGTGTGTGTGTGTGTGTGTGTGTGTGTGTGTGTGTGTGTGTGTGTGTGTGTGTGTGTGTGTGTGTGTGTGTGTGTGTGTGTGTGTGTGTGTGTGTGTGTGTGTGAATTCAATATGAACATAAGAAAACTCTCTCTCTCTCTCTCTCTCTCTCAAGGATAGAAGTTAGCTCTCTCCTCTCCTGCGCCGCCACGCAATTTACCGTATTTTTCATCAAAGGGCAATCGAGAGGGTTATCACTGGAGGGATTTCCGATCTCTGTCAGCCTGGAATGGAATCTTTTAAAGCTGCTACAGGATCCCCTTTTGTCCCTTTCCTCCCTGCCCGCCCTCACACCCTTGCACCCTCCTGTCCCTTTACAGTTTACGACCTTTGGTCCTTACATCCTTACACCCAATCTTACATCCCTCTTATCTCCTTCACCCTCTTGTTTCCCTAACACCCCACGCCCCACCTACAGTAACACCCCCATGGCCTCTCACACACTGTCCCTGTCTTCCATTTCACCTTCCTGCCCTCCTTCCATCCCATCCCCCACAATTCCTTGCACCTTCCTTCCTCTTTACATCATCCCCGTCTGCACTTACACCGTCCCTCTTCTCCCATATATTTCCTGGTCCCCTTCCTGACACCCACTGCCCTCTGCCCTCCCTTATACTCTCCTGCTCTGCATTATACCCTCCTACCCTCCCTTACACCCCCTCCTCTCCTTACACCCCTTGTCCTCCCCGTACATCCTTCTCCCCTCCTTGTGCTTCCCTCACGCCAACGTTTGCATGTGGTCGGGTTGTAGAGCAAAACACAAAAATTGGGTTATTTCAGAGGCAACTACAGAAAGCTGATCTATAAACATATGGGTGACATGTGAGCTACCTTAGACATTTAAATGATGCACCATAAGCCACTACGCTCTGTAAGTCGTCGAATTATTTTCTTGGAAGTAGTGACGTGAGACCACCCAGTACGGCGAAGTGATCATAGTGTATTATTTGATAAGGGAACTGCTGTGAAAGTGTTTTGATGCATAACCATCCCATCAGTTTTGTGTCGTGACAGACAAAACAAATTGTGGCACAGACATACTCGTATGTAGTAGTTATGTGCAATGTGCATAAGTATTCATATGTAATGTTTGGCATATTGTGTAGCATCATCGTATTATACTAAAAAGGCTTTCCTGCCATGAAAAAGATCCAAGAGATCTTGCTGGCAGCAGCCTTTGATGTGCCACATCCTGAAAGTGCCATCTCTTGAAGCCCCGACCCACCCAATGCATCCATAAAAACCTTTGGCCTTACCTTGCATTTACACAAATACATTACCACACAGCCACCCTGCCATTTACACAGACACACACACACACACACACACACACACACACACACACACACACACACACACACACAGGGAACAGGACATGAAGGCCTGGATTTTTTTTTTTTTTATGTAAGATCTATTTACTTTTGTTTCGAAAGATGTCATATGAATTTATTCCGTACATTAGGAGATATTTCCCTGTGAAAGATATTGGCCGGTGAAAGATATGGGAATTAAGAGTCTGATGCGTCAACAACCAAGAACTCTTTTACCTCAGTTGAAAATAATTGCTGATAAGCCAGGCATGCCACAGCCTCGTCTCATGATTGCTATATTAACAGGTGTGATGAACGCTGTGGATAGCAGGCGGGTATGGGAAGGATGTAATAATATTATTGTGCATGACTGGACAGGATTAGCAGCTTAGATCATCGATGAACTGGTGAAGAGTAGGTGTAATATGTTAAATATGCTCAGGAAGATGTGGTACGATGCCTCACATGCGACCTAGAATATGAACACATTCAGCAATCACTTTCTCTCTCTCTCTCTCTCTCTCTCTCTCTCTCTCTCTCTCTCTCTCTCTCTCTCTCTCTCTCTCTCTCTCACTGTCTCCATTTCTCTCTGACCATATCTCGTCTCTTCCATCCCCTTCCTCTTCTCTGCATTTCTGTTGTCTCTATCCCTCTCTTCCTTTCTCACTTTCTCATCTTTCCCTATTCCTTGATTCCTCTTCTCTTCTCCTTTCCCCTATCCACTCTATTCGGTCCAAGACGCAATGAATAATCATGGTAATACAACGCCTCCCACGAGAACTCACTCTCACTCATGCTGTCCCACCTACACACACACACACACACACACACACACACACACACACACACACACACACACAGGGCCAGGCCACAATACAGCAGCCACTCCCTCACATTTATCCTTCCTGAATATTAATACCATCTCTAAGCGATGTTATAATGACCATACACCTGCCCAAATTCTTTGTTTTAGCGCGCGTCCACACGTGCGCTCGAACATGGTTGACAACATGTTTGGGTACATGTTTGCAGCAGTATTTGGACGGATGTATCCAAACATGTTTCAATGCAGCTTGGAACACTGGCAGCAGAGACGATGGGATATGACTGTCCATACCAGGCAGCTGAGACTTCATCATGACGCTGCCAACATGATCTGGACGCTGCTGTTCCCAACATGTTTGCAGCGTGTTCGTTACTGTGTTGCACACATGTTGCCAGCACTTGTTCGAGCACACGTGTGGACGCGACATTACGTGGTTCAGTGACGGAAAAAGACAATCCTACGGTTCAGCATCCTTTTCAAAGCACTTCTTCGTGACCAACATCATATTCTGTTGTTACACTCTTCCTGCATATCAGCGTTCAGGACAGAGCTATGACAAATTTTGGTCAAGTTAAAGTGAAAATAGTAATGTCCACAAATACAGCGACACCATACAGCAGGAGCAGCAGCAGCAGTGCGTGTGTGTGTGTGTGTGTGTGTGTGTGTGTGTGTGTGTGTGTGTGTGTGTGTGTGTGTGTGTGTGTGTGTGTGTGTGTGTGTGTGTGTGTGTGTGTGTGTGTGTGTGTGTGCGTGCGTGCGTGCGTGCGTGCGTGCGTGCGTGCGTGCGTGCGTGCGTGCGTGCGTGCGTGTGTGTGTGTGTGTGTGTGTGTGTGTGTGTGTGTGTGTAAACAGGTGTGAAATTACAGGATTTTATTATACAAAAATAGTATGTGTTTATGTGTGCATTAACGTCCATATACGTGTGTGAGAGATTGTGTGTTAAGAAAGAGCAAGAGTATGCTTGTGTGAGTGCATGTGTGCGTGTGCCTATGTATACGAGTGTGACCGTCTGCTGGAATCTATATATACAAAGGGTGCAGAGTATCGCCGTGTATGTATCAATGTTAGTATCATCGCTTAAATGTGTGTAACTTAATATGACTGCATGTAAGAGATTTTCTGTTGAAGGTAGAGGATCTTCCCAGGTAAGGGGGTTGGCATACACAGACACATGCAAATACAGACTCTCTCTTTCACACACACCTCGTCATCGGCAGCGTCAGTATCATCTTCTCTTTTACATCTGTGAGTCAGCTTTAATGTGAGAATGTTCCTGGCAAGAAGCACGATAGGTTTTGTCAGAAGCATCGGAGCAGAGATGAAAATTCTGGGGAGGCCATAACCTTCGCTAAGTTTACGGTATAATGAACACAAGGAATTAGTATATATGGAAAAGGTTTTGATGCATCCCTTTTCCTACATCCTTGGCCTGAAAGGGTTAATGACTCGTACAGCTGATAGGCATAAATATAATCCTTATTTTTTCTTCTTCGTCTTCCTCCTCATATAATCCTTATTTTTTCTTCTTCGTCTTCCTCCTCCTCCTCTTCTTGTTCTACTTCTTGTTCTTCTTCTTCATACTTTATCTTAACTGGCCGCGAGTTGGCAGAAAACTCTTTGACTACTTCCTTCGACTTTCATTATACTAAGCGTCTGCGTCGAGGTACACAATACATGCGAGAGTTAAGAAAGCTTTTAAAAGCACTTACAAAATCTCGATACACTAACAGCTGGGTTGAAACGGGTTTATGGGCACTTCTATAGGCTCATGGCGACAGTAACCATAATCCTAAAATGGTCATGCAGCCTCCGAACGATATAGTGGCTGGCGTTAGGGATTTACGAAAGATGGGGATTTCGGCACAAGTTGATACTGGGAGGATGCTGAAGGTGTTACGACTATTAAATGTGCAATGTAACGGGTATCATGCTATATTTGTGTCGTCAGTTGCACTCTCTCTGCTCCCTCACGCATCTCATGCGCTCCTCTCTTCTCTCTAACCCCTACCTCACTTCTCCCTTGTTATTCCTTCCCTCCTCTTCCTCCCTCACCTCTCTCTCCCCTTCATACGCTGCCTCACCACTCTACCTCAACTCTCACTCACCCAATTTCACCTCTAATATCATCTCCCTCACCCCACCTTACTCATCCATCATCTTCACCATCATCATCATCATCTCCCCTCACTTCTCCCCCAATTTTTCTTCACCCATTCCTCATTTCTCCCCTCCTTCCCTGTCTCCCTTATACCTCTCCTCTCCCTTACTCCTCCCTCAAGCCTCCCTCTCCCTAATCCCTTCCTCCTTCCCTCACCCTTCCCCCTTTCCCTGAACTCTCCCTCAATTCTCCCTCGTCTGTCCTTCCCTCCTCCTCAAACTTCCCTCAGTCCTCCTCCCCCTCTATTGCTGCGTTCATTCCTTTCTAGTTCGGTCTTAATGCAGCGTATACACCCCCCTGTTCCAACTCTATTAAGGACGCTGAAACTCTCAGGTACAAATGTCGTTGCTTCCCCTCCGTCTTGCATTTGTCTCACACGTTCGCCAGCATAATGAGATGAGATCGGTCGTGTTTAAGAGGGACAGAGACTCATGACGCCCCACAGTGATCTGTACAACATGCCGGGTTGTGAGGCTCAATAACCTGCCACCTGCTTTAGTCTCATTTTGCTCTCTGCAATTTTCGAATTTGTTATTAAGAATTAATGAATCTTGGGGGGGATTTGCTAACAGAAACGTTCACCAAAATTCTGGGGGCCTCTGGTGGGCTGGTTGGTACTGTATGCCTCTAAAAGTCCTGACCTGGGTTTGATCAAGCCCGATAAAGGATACAGGTGGGGCCAAACGCCAAAGAAGCGCTTAGCCACAGTGCTCAGTTTCGGTCTGTGAGCCTGTGGTGGGTTATTCACCTACTGTCTTGGAATACAAGGCCAGCGTATCACCCAGGTCACCAAACATGCCTCCCCCATGAGTAACACAAAGTACTCATTTTACCTACTACTCACAGAGGGCGAATGACACCCGAGTCCCGCGGCGTCGGCTGCCAACACCAGAATTCAAACGGCGGCGCTATAGGGCTGGCAGCTTCGTAGCCAGTAATGCTAACAACTAGACCACTGCGCCAGGGTAGACAAAAAAAAAAAATAGTGTAGTACTGTACTACCGTATGCCGTTCATGTGTTTTCACATGTACACACATTTTCTAGGTTCCATCAATGACATACAGACCATACAGACTCCACCCACAAACTTCCCAACACCAAATTCCCAAATGCACTTCTCACCCGCGCTCCTTAAGCCTTATACATTTCGCCTACACCTGCGGGTGACGCACTGGGTGGGGGAGGGGCACTTCTCTACTGAAAAAAAAAAAAAAAAAAAAAAAATGTTCATGGGTTCTACGGATGATGTGTCCTTAATAATCCACATAGCACTTCTTGAACTTGGACATGGCACCTTAATTGGTATTCTCGTCGGTTAAGAAAGCTCCCTAACTCCTTTTCCTTAGCGGTTTTGTGGGGCATATGGTTGGTTAATACCCTTTTGTACGTTATTTACGGAGAGTATGGCGATACTGGATGGATTTATGCAACACAGAAGAGGACAGTACAGAGTAATAAACAAAATAACTCACTTAGGAAAAAATGTTAAGGAGCTTCCTCACCCGACGAGAATACGGCCCTTGTGCTTGGACATGGTAGAAATGGTCGTCTATGTTACCCGTGTATAATCCGATACATACATACATACATAAACACATTCATACATACATATAAAGCCAGGCGCCTAAACAAATTGCCATCATACTGCACTGTCCTTCCCCATTTGGCTGCCCTTCCTCCAGTTCACACAAGCCTCTCATATATCTGTCCATTCCACCCTTTCACGTCATTTTCGATCACCCCATCCCCTTCTCTCCCTCCACCTTACTCACATACACTCTTCTAGTCAGTCTCACATTCTCCGTCGTCTCCACATTGCCATGCCATCTCAGAGAACTTAATTCTTTCAATCACACACACACACACACACACACACACACACACACACACACACACACACACACACACACACACACACACACACACATAAATATATAATTTCATCCACAGAAGATGATGTGGTATCCTTTACAGTTTACTATTGTGAACCTCTCCATTACCAGGTACTGCAGCGAAGAAACCTTCCCAAGGTGACTTAGATCGAGCAGGGAAGGGGTATGTAGGGACGAGGTGGGGTGCATGTGACACAGATGACGTTGGATGTCTGTGCATTAAGAGTCTGCAGTTTTATCACCTAGAATAACGCCGTGTCTTTTTACATCATGGTCCCTGATTAAGTTCTACGTATGAACACTCCAGTGCAAAGGAGATCTGTCTAAAGCTCTCATGATCCGTCCAGGAATCGAACTTGGGACTTCTTGCTTCCAAGACGAGTATGCTTCCGAGTAAACCACCGCCACATGCAGTATATACTGAATTTACATGAAGTTTAGCTCGCTTCGAAAAAGTACAGTGGAATACCAAGTTTTCATCTACTGTTTCACGACATCTTCAGGGTAATATCACATGTATTTGTGAATTAGTCTGTCAATATACTTACATATAAAAGCACTCTCTCATCCCTTCACGACGATGACATGTTATAATTTTGCTATAACTAGACAAAATATTAATTTTGGAAGGAAGTTTGAAGGAAGTGAAGAAGCTTTGTGGAGGTGATGTCGGTACGATTCAGTGTGCTAATGCCCCAGTCACACTGCAGGTACGACTTGTCGCAAACATGAAAATCGCGAAACCAGTCCCCGACCACGGAGGTCTCCGAGCAGTCGTGCCACCGATCGGCTACCGGTGGTCGACCAGTGTCCGTCCAGCGTCCGTCCAGTGGGCGGCCGAACGGAGACCATGTCCAGGTACACACAGGTCAAGACACCGGCCGGTCGCCGGCAGGCCGCCGACAAACGGCGGCCGGTCCGCATCCTGTTGCAGTTTAGGCTGTGACCACTAGACCTACACCAGCCGCGGATTGGCCGGCGGCTGGTCTCGGTGCAGCCCACCACCTGTCGCTCGACCAATCACCGGCTGGACGGCGGCCGGACTTCAACCACCACCTCAGACAGGGGGCTGTGGGCGGCGGCCGCCGCAGTCCAGTTGTCACCTTGACGGAGTGCAGACGGCCACCGCACAGAGCGGGCGGTGACTGGCCTCCGTCCAGATGGCAACCACCGCTTAAAAATCAGGTGTCGCCGACCAGTTGCAGTCCGTAAGCCGGCCAGACGCAGTCCAGCCGCCCACCGGGTGGCTTCCGTGCCACGACATCGGTAGTCACGAAAAACCTCGTGACGAGTTTTTGGTCGCCACGGTGGCCTGCGGCTAGACCGAGACATATGAAGACCGGTCATAAACCTCACCAAAAGCACCCACGACTTGCAGGTCGCGGGTGGTTGGCGATAAGTCGTACCTGCAGTGTCACTGGGGCCTAAGAGAAATTCTCGGAAATGCTTTGATCATGTGGAGAGGATGGAGACTGGGAGATCGACTAGATGAGTGTATGTGGGTGAGGAGGAGGGTGAGGCCAAGGATGAGATGAGGGATGGCATGGAAAGATATATGAGAGGTGGGGGGTGGGGGAGGTGTATGAACTGGAGGGAGAGCGTAGTTGAGGCGATTCCTTTGTGCCCACCCTTTACAGAATTACGGCGTCTGGTAACAGACAGATATATAGATAAATAGAGACAGATAGATAGACAGACAGACAGAAGTTCAGAAGGGACTTTTGAACTAGAGAAATGAGGCTTACCCTTTAGTACTTCCTCCTAGATGGGCCTTTCCCAGGTAGGGTCCAATATTCTCTAAGCAGCAAGAGTCTAACAGACAAGATAATCATATGGATCAAGTAGTAAAGCCAGATAAAGCCGTGTAGTAGAAGCAGGAGTAAAATATAATAATGTTAGGTTACTTGTGGCGTAAGCCTGGGGGACTTTATTAACCTACAGAGAGGAACTGACAAGGATACTAGATGCACCTTTAAGAGTGAGACTAAAAAGTTAGATTATTATCATTCTTACAGAGAGAGAGAGAGAGAGAGGGAGAATATCTTGAAGTAATGACGTACTCTTTCCCTACTCACTGACGAAAAATTATAACATCTTTCCCGAACTCGTGATGCAATGAAGTGAGATGGGGAAATATTAAATGCAAAACTCTTTAAAATGAACAAGACTACCTGTCATCTGTGAGCCAGACAGACTGTAATAATAGATGAAAACTTGGCTATTCCGTATCCATCCTGGATGACTCCCAGTGCTGGTTGAGCGACATGTGAACTCAAACTGTGATTCTAAATAACGTTTATAAATTACTTTTCCTTCTACAATCAATACTTCCTCAGATCTGAGTTTCCAACGCAGAGACACACACATACATTTCGTACAAAAGTACTGACCATCAACTTCGTCTACATGCGACTCTAGACAAATTTTATTAATAAATTTTTCTTCTATAATGAAAACTTTCGGAGATCTGAGTTTTAGACACACACACACACACACACACACACACACACACACACACACACACACACATTACACACATTTCGTACAAATATAATGACCATAGACTTCGTCTACCTGGCTCAAAAAAAAAAAAAAAAAAAAAAAAAATATATATATATATATATATATATATATATATATATATATATATATTGATATAGAAAGGGACGTGGTTGCAATGATCAGATCTTTATAGGTAGGCATTTGATGCAGCAAGTTAATGAAATGAGAGTACCATTAAGTCTTTTTTTTGTTGATTTTGAAAAGGCTTTTGATAGTGTTTCGAGAGAGACTATGGGGAAGATCATGAGACATTATGGAATACCAGAGAAGTTTGTGAGGGTCATTATGAACATGCATGAGGACACATTTTGTAAAGTGATGGTTGATGGTTGTCTGAGTGATTCGTTTGAAGTCAAGTCCGGAGTAATTCAAGGTGGTGTTCTATCGCCTTTACTATTTATATTGGTCATTGATTACATTATGAAACGCGTTGGAACAGAAACCGGTGCAGGTATACTTTGGGGAGAGAACAGGAAACTTTTGGATTTAGATTATGCAGATGATATAGTTTTGATTTGTGATGGGCCAGAAGAGATGCAGAGAGTGTTGGACTGTTTGGTGAGTGAAGGTCGCAAGGTGGGTTTGGTTATTAATTGTGGAAAAACTGAAATAATCAATATGAATATGGAAAATGCGCAGGAATGTGTAATTGGAGGTATGGTTGTAAAGCAAGTTGATAGGTTTAAAATATTTAGGTACTTATTTAGCCAAGGATGGTTCTTTGAACTTTGAATTCGAAGAAAGGTTAAAGAAGGCTAATCAGGCAATGGGAATGCTTAAAAATATTTGGAATAATAACAATTTTTCTGTGCATACAAAAATCAAATTTATAAGGTAATGGTTAGGAGTATCTTAATTTATGGACACGAGTCTTGGTACAGCACAGTGACTATGGAAAATAAATTTTTGGTGTTTGAAAACAAAGCACTTAGAAGAATATTAGGAGTTAAGTGGTGGGAAAGGATACCAAATAGTAGAATTAGAGAAATAACGGGAGTGCAGCCGGTCGATGAATATGTTAGGTTCTCACGATGGAAGTGGCTAGGACATGTGTATAGGAGACAGTGAATAGTACGAGGTACACCAGGGTGGGTGGCACTTGGTAGGAGAGGTAGAGGAAGGCCAAAAGAGACGTGGGTGAGGACAATGAGACGGGAAGCTGGAGATGAGTGTTGGGGAGATCTTGAGGAGTTAGCACAAGATAGGATGTGGTGGTGTGAGTTCGTCGAGGCCCTATGCATCCCCGAGGGTGCCACAGGAAATTATATATATATATATATATTGTTACGCTGTCCGCCTGTCCGTTCCCACGGGTGCAGCCGTTACAGCTGGGCTAGGGGATTATGCAGTATCCATGTCATTCGCGGAGTTTAAATTAGCGAGTGTTACAAGTTCTTTTGTTTCTTTCGTTCCTGCCACTGAGGGCAATTTTATTTACTACCATGCTGAGAATGCGTTTGATTATTTTGATTGTCTTATGTGAGCTACCAGTATATTTAATGATGTTTTGCTTGCATTAGAAGTACCAATTCATTGTAGAGAAAGAGGGGCACGAATTTAAGTTCCTTGTTAATTAATCTGATTCATGCGTTCGCGCTTGGCTGCACACGAGCCTAGCAGCAGGGCAGTGTCTTCCCAACCAGCTTCAGTATCGGGTGTTTGTACACTCTCTCTCTCTCCCCAGTTATTTTTGGGCCGAGCTGGCGTTTTCATTTAAGTTCATTTTTATTCTTTTGTTTGTTGACTGAGGAAAGTAGTTATTTTATTTGTTTTTGTAACCGTGTTGTCTTTGGAGGGCCAGTCTGGCTCACCGTGGTCCTCTCGCAGCCTTTATTAAGTTCCCCAACACACGTACATACACACACACCCCTAACCCCTACACAGTTCAATCCCATCTCCTTGCACAAGGCTAGTGAGAACTATCGTGAGCTATAACTGCGTTCCCCCTTGGACACCGGTTAAGTAGAAATTCGTCACCACCGGAAATAAGTGGGAGGTGTTCCTGTAGACTGTCTCGGGCGGTATTATTTCCGGTAGTGACGATAGTAGGCTAGATCCATAGGTAGGCTGTTCCGTTTTACTATCAAAGTACAGAGGGTTGCGTAATTAAGTAATAATCTTCCGTTGTGCAGTTTTTCTCTAGTTTACGGAGTGTGAGTGCCGGGGTCTGCATTATTTTCAAAATGCAGTGGAGGCCGATCATCTAAAACTACCTTGTTGTCTTTTTGTAATAGCCCCGGGCTGGCACTACCGTAACAGTGACGACCTCGCCAGGATATCCTAACAGTGCCTTCTTCTTGCTAGGATATCGTTACCTTGGCGTTCTCTGTGCTTTGAGGTGAAGTTGATGTGTGTGTAGTTTCTCAGTCAGCATTAGTATTTCATTATTCAGTACTGCCACTGATTTGTCGCCATGGAGTCACGCGTGTCTACACCAGATCGCGTATGTGCTGAGTCACCTGTGGATATGGAAAATATGGAACAACGAGAGGCACATAGCAAAGGTACTCCCCGTGTGAGCCCTGAGTTTAACTATGGTGCTGAGCTGCCTCGTTTCGCTACCCCACCATTACCATCTATGATGCCGCCGAGCCAGTTTAGAGCAGTTCCCCCAGGTATGGCTAGTGCTTTCCCTGGAGTTGTTCATTCCACTCCCATATACCCTGGAGTCTTGTCACCGGAGGCTCAGTTGCAGTTGGAGTTGAAAAAGTTGGAGATGGAAATGCAGCGTGCAAAAGAAGAGAGGGAAATGCAGCGTGCCAGAGAAGAGATGGAGTTGCAGCGTGAAAAAATGCGATTTGAGCTGGAGAAGACTCGCTTGGAGGTGACTGCTAATAGACCTACTTCAGATACCCATACCTCAGGCCGTGCAGAGGATAGGGAGAGTTGGCTCTCAAGGAGTCTAAAATTAGTGCCGGCATTTGATGAGTTGAAGGTGACAGAATGGTTTGTCAGGTTTGAAAAGAAGGCTAGGGAGTTTGAGTGGCCCAGGCAGCGCTGGGTGGGCTTGGTATCTAATGTGCTGAAGGGAAAAGCTTTGGAAGCGTATAATAGGTTGAGCCCTGAGGATGTAGATGATTATGATGAATTTAAAGCAGCCATTCTGAAGGCATATGAACTTAGACCAGAGGCTTATCGGTTGTTGTTCCGTGGTGCTCGGAAAAGACCTGCTGACACCTATATGGCCTACGTCAGGTATCTGGAGGAGAGGTTAGACGAGTGGTTGCTGAGTGAGAGCGCCACTTCGTATAACGAGGTGCGTGAACTGCTTTTGATGGAACATTTTACCAACATGGCTGACAAAGAAATTGGTGTTAAAATTAGGGAGAAGAGATTTAAGACTTTGAAGGAAGCAGCGACGTGGGCTGATTACCGGGTGTTGGCCTTGCGGAGTATGGGGGTCAAGTATGCTCATTTTCAGCATTCCGGGGAGAGGACTGTGAGTGGCCCTGCCTGGGATAAATCTCCCGTGAATCAGTCCAGGGGAAGTTCAGAGGAGAAAAGGAATTCTGGGAGAAAGAGCCCCGTATCCAGTTCGAAGCTAGTTTGTTACTTTTGCAAACAGAGTGGGCACATCAAGCCTAACTGCCCGAAGTGGAAGGCCTCCCAAAATGCCAAACCAGTGGCACTAATTGTAGGTTCGAGTCAGGTGAACGAGAGGAGTTGGGAGAGTGGTAACGGTGAGGGAGAAGTCTGTGGAAAGCTGGAGTGCAGCCGGCTGTGCTTGCTGCCAGCTCAGGCTGAAAAAGTTACCCAACATGCTACGCCACCTCCGGATGAACTGCCTCAGAAATCGTCCCTAGACTGGTGTAAACCTTTTATGTGTCATGGCACAGTGAAAATTCATGGGATCAGTTATCCAGTTACTGTGGTTCGTGATACCGGTGCACAACAGTCCGTGTGCAGAAACGTGACTGGAGGGCCTGTAAACTCAGGAAAGTATGTGCTGTGTAGAGGCATGAACGCAGATGAATACTATGATTATGTTCATGTGGAACTCGATTGCCCCATTGTTCAGGCTGCAGCTCAAGTAGCTGTTGCTGATGTAATGCCAGTAGAGGGGGTTGATTTTCTGCTGGGGAACGACCTGGCTGGGGAGAAAGTATTTCCATCTCTTCCCCCACCAGTTGTTGTGGCAGAGAAGTGTTTTGACGCCCCAGAAATTGGTATTGAAGTTGATGCAGAAGTGGAAGCCATGTTCCCGGTCTGTGCAATTACAAGATCTATGGCACAGGTTGCAGCCTGGGAGGAAGAACTGGCGAAGTCACAGGTTCTTGGGGTCGACTGTGATGAGGCAGGGCCACCAATGGAGGAACCTAGTGAGCAGAGTGTTGCTGTGGTGGGTGAGGAGAGTGGGAATGCGTGCATGGGCGCCGCCCCACTTCCCACTCAGGACACTAGACGGGGTGCTGAGTGTGTCTGTGTGGAGACTGAACCCAGCCCACCAACTGAATTAGAAGAATTTCAGGACGCTGGGGTCGACTGCGGGGATGCAGGACCACCGTCAAACGCGCCTGAGGAACAGAGTGTCACTGTTGAGGGTAGAGGTGATGATGATGTCAGTGTGGAGTCTGACATTCCTCCCCCTGTCGAGTGTACTAAAGGTGACGCTGAGATTGATCGCCCTTCGCAATCCAGTGTCCCGACCAGTCCCTTATCTCAGTCCTCAGTAGAGCTGGCGGGTGTTGGGCCAGCAGAATTGAGGGTGAAGCAACAGGAGGATGTAACATTAAAGCCCTTGTTTGCTCGAGTAGGGGAAGAAAGAAGTATGGAGTGTGGTAAGGAGGAGTTCCTGATTAAAGACAATGTTTTACATCGCCGATGGACGCCCACTGGCGCCACGGTGGATGGAGGAGTGGGTGAGTTAGTGCAGGTGATGGTGCCTGTGCAGTATAGGGTGCCGTTAATACAGTTAGCACATGAGGGACCTTTAGCAGGTCACTTGGGAAACAGAAAGACAGTGCAGCGCTTAAGATATAACTTTTGGTGGCCAAGTATGCCGGGACAAGTTGCTGCGTACATCAAGAGCTGTCACACGTGTCAGATAGTGGGCAAGCCTAATCAAGTTCTTCCTGTGGCCCCTTTGACTCCCATTCCTGCAGTTGAACCTCCGTTTACCCGGGTAATCATTGATATCGTGGGCCCTTTACCTCCTACTTCTGCTGGAAACAAGTATTTGTTAACCATAATGGATGTTACAACGCGATACCCAGAGGCTATACCAATCAGAAGCATGCAGGCGAAGTCAGTAGTCAAGCAACTTATCCTGTTCTTTACTCATTTTGGCCTGCCCAAGGAGTTGCAGTCAGACCGTGGAGTAAATTTTACATCTAATTTGTTTAAGCAGACAATGACAGAGTTGGGCATCAAACACATTTTGTCCAGTGCCTACCATCCGCAGTCACAAGGTGCCCTGGAGAGGCATCATCAGACCTTAAAGACAATGCTGCCCACCTTCTGCTATGATAGTGGAAAGGATTGGGACCTAGCGGTACCCTTTGTTATGTTTGCAGTGAGAGAGGTACCAACTGAGTCATTAGGGTTTTCACCCAATGAGTTAGTGTTTGGGCACAGAGTTCGTGGTCCCTTGGATGTGGTGCGAGAGGCCTGGAGTAACAACAAATCTGGCAACCAGGAATCCATGCTTGACTATGTCTGCCGCACTCGGGAGAGACTGCATTGCGCTTTAGAGCTTGCCCGTGACCATCTAATCGGGGCTCAAGCGAAAATGAAGGCTCATTACGATAAGAAGGTCAGAAGTCGTGAGTTTAAGCAAGGAGATGAAGTTTTGGCACTGCTGCCCATGCAAGGAAAACCTCTGGCGGCTAGATTCAGTGGTCCTTATATTGTGAAGAAGAGAGTTGGGGAACTTGACTATCTAATTGTTACCCCAGATAGGTGGAAGAGTACTCAGTTGTGCCACATTAATATGCTGAAGCCATACTACCACCCAGTTGATTCTCATTGTGGGATGACTGCTGATGTCTCTCACCTGGGATGTGAAGGACGGGGAAGGGAGAACGTGGCATCAAAGGAACGTGCTGTGGAGGGAGCTGTTGGTGCCGGTGATGTGAGTAGTGGACCAGGGTTACAGCCACAGTCCCTGGAAGGTGACTTTGGAGTGGACGTTGAGGGAACCAGGGATAAGAGCGCTCCTGTAGTTTTGGCGGTTGGTAGTGAGTTGGAGGAGCAGGAGGAAGTGCTTAGTCGTGGTGAGATGTTACCAGCTAACCTATGGGAGGGCAATGGTTATGCAGCTCTGGTGGAGAAATTGCGACACCTTGATCCAGTAAAGCGAGAAGAGCCGTGCAACAGATTATGGAAACATCCGAAAGTTTTTGGAGATTCACCGGATTGACAACTTGGGCTACTCATGACACTGACGTTGGGGATAGTAAGCCTGTAAAATTAGCTCCCTACCGCATCAACCCTATCAGACAGAAAGCTCTCGATAATGAGATCAAGTATATGTTGGACCATGGATTGATCAAGAGGAGTTTCAGTGAGTGGAGTTCACCAGTTACCTTGCAGCCGAAGCCAGATGGGAAGGTTAGGTTGTGTGTGGACTTCCGGAAGGTTAACTCACTGTCTAAGACCGATGCTTATCCCTTACCTCGGGTCGATGACTCCGTGGACAAGGTGGGAAATGCCACTTATATCACCAAACTTGACTTAGTAAAAGGATACTGGCAGGTCCCGCTGACGGAACGGGCTAAACAAGTGGCTAGCTTTGTTGTCAGTGGTGCAGTATATCAGTGCCAGGTGATGCCTTATGGATTGAAGAATGCTCCAGCCACTTTCCAGAGGCTTATGGATAAAGTGGTGGATGGCATACCTAACTGTGTCGTATACATCGATGATGTCATTGTGTATGACACCAAGTGGGAGGAGCACCTTGATCATGTGGAAATGCTCATTAAGCGGTTGGAGGAAGCTGGCTTAGTAGTCAACTTGGACAAGTGCGAGTTCGTACGTGCTAAGGTCCAGTACCTTGGATTTGTTGTAGGACGTGGGCAAGTGGCTCCACCTCGGGCTAAGGTGGATGCCATTTCCAACTTTGCAGCACCCCAGTGTCGCCATGCCCTCCAGCGATTTTTGGGCATGATCGGCTATTACAGAAGATTTATTGGGAATTACTCCACAGTGCTTGCCCCTCTTACTGACTTATTGCGCAAGGATAAGAAGTGGCAGTGGACAGCCGAGTGTGAGCAAGCTTTTACTACTGTTAAGTCTCTGCTGTGCCACCACCCTATATTACGTGCACCAGATTTTGACAAATCTTTTGTGCTGGCAGTTGATGCTAGCCGAGTAGGGGTAGGAGCAGTGTTGATGCAGCCAAATGAGGGCCAGGTTGAACATCCCATATCATACTTCTCAAAGAAGTTTAATAGAGCTCAGAAGAACTATTCCGTCATAGAGCAGGAGTTATTAGCGATTATCCTGGCCCTGCAACACTTTGCTGTCTACCTGCCCCCTTTTGGGCCTGTGATCAAGATTTATTCAGACCATCATCCCCTGCAGTTTTTGAACAAGTTTAAATTTAAGAACCAGCGTTTGACCCGCTGGAGTTTGCTTTTGCAAGAGTACAATTTAGAACTTAGGCATATTAAAGGGAATGATAACGTAATTCCTGATTGTTTATCCAGGGAGGGGTCAGGGTCTTGATTCGAAAATTTTGATCCAGGGCTCAAAATTTTCCAGTGGGGAAGGGCGTGTTATGCTGTCCGCCTTTCCGTTCCCACGGGTGCAGCAGTTACAGCTGGGCTAGGGGATTATACAGTATCCGTGTCATTCGCGGAGTTTAAATTAGCGAGTGTTACAAGTTCTTTTGTTTCTTTCGTTCCTGCCACTGAGGGCAATTTTATTTAATACCATGCTGAGAATGCGTTTGATTATTTTGATTGTCTTATGTGAGCTACCAGTATATTTAATGATGTTTTGCTTGCATTAGAAGTACCAATTCATTGTAGAGAGAGAGGGGCGCGAATTTAAGTTCCTTGTTAATTAATCTGATTCATGCGTTCGCGCTTGGCTGCACACGAGCCTAGCAGCAGGGCAGTGTCTTCCCAACCAGCTTTAGTATCGGGTGTTTGTACACTCTCTCTCTCCCCAGTTATTTTTTGTGCCGAGCTGGCGTTTTCATTTAAGTTCATTTTTATTCTTTTGTTTGTTGACTGAGGAAAGTAGTTATTTTATTTGTTTTTGTAACCGTGTTGTCTTTGGAGGGCCAGTCTGGCTCACTGTGGTCCTCTCGCTGCCTTTATTAACGTTCCCCAACACACGTACATACACACACACCCCTAACCCCTACACAGTTCAATCCCATCTCCTTGCACAAGGCTAGTGAGAACTATCGTGAGCTATAACTGCGTTCCCCCTTGGACACGGGTTAAGTAGAAATTCGTCACCACCGGAAATAAGTGGGAGGTGTTCCTGTAGACTGTCTCGGGCGGTATTATTTCCGGTAGTGACGATAGTAGGCTAGATCCATAGGTAGGCTGTTCCGTTTTACTATCAAAGTACAGAGTTAATTGCGTAATTAAGTAATAAATAATCTTCCGTTGCGCAGTTTTTCTCTAGTTTACGGAGTGTGAGTGCCGGGGTCTGCATTATTTTCACAAAAATGTAGTGGAGGCTATCGTCATCATCTAAAACTACCTTGTCCCTTTATGCTTAATAGCCCCGGGCTGGCGAACTACCGTAACAATATATATATATATATATATATATAGATTTGCTCCTAGCCACAAAGATGGCTCCAGCCCCACCTCCAGCACAAAACATGTGCTCAAAATAGCAATAGTCTTCCACACACTCAAGAGACTCACCTACAAGATCAATCCTTTCCCTGACATTCTCTATATGCTCCCTGACACACTGCACACACGAACCCAGTATTACTGTATGTCGTAGTCTACCTCCTAATACCACTACATCTCTTATGCACCCACTTACCATAAATATTACACATGGTAGTTACTTCCTACACTCTTGTATATAAACTACTGTACGCATGGCCAATCTCCCTCTGCTTTGACAGTACCACCACTGGCTGTAGATAGTATCAATCTTGTTTTATTCGCAATTACTCTCAAACCCTTGCGCCCTTTTCCGTGTCTCCATGTGCTAAGTCTTTCCTCTGCCTCCCTTTCATTATCTGCAGTCAGCAGCAAGTCATCAGCATACAACATCTCCCAAGGGAGTCCATTTCTGAAGTCCTGTGGGAGAGCTTCAAGCACCATAACAAACACCATGACCCCAGATGCATGCCAACATTCATGGAAAAGATAACTCACCACTCACCCGCATACACAGCCATAACCATTCTAACCAGCCACTCCTTGATGCAAAGCTTCCTCATTGACCACTTCACCACCTCCCCAGGGACTCTGTCAAAGGCCTTCTTCATATACACAAAAACAAAGTATAGGCCCCTTATATATATATATATATATATATATATATATATGAGGGGCCCCCTATATATAGGGGGGGACACAATCTGGCCGCACTATGGGGTGGTACTACTACTCTGCGGCCAGGTTGTGTTAGGAAGAATACTGCCACCGTATTCCCTGCGTGTCGTAAAAGGCGACTATAAAGGGGCGGGGTGAGGGGACTAGGGACCCCTCCTCTGTTTTTTAGTTCCTAAAAAGAGACAGGCTATATAAGGGATGGGATGGAGTTATCCCCGTACCCTGAAGATTGAGTCTATGAATGTGCGTGGATGTAGTACGATTGAGGCTATATATAGGGAGGAGATATGGGAGAATGTTTGTGAGAAGAAAGTTGGATGTGTTAGCTTTGAGTGAAACGAAGATGAAAGGGAAGGGTGAGTCTATGTTTGGAGGTGTGAATGGAAGATTGTCAGGCGTTGATAGAGGAAGGGCAAGAGAAGGTGTGGCCTTGTTAGTGAGTCGGAAGTACAGCAGTGTGTGATTGAATGGAAGGAGATGTCATCGAGACTGATGTGGGTGAAAGCAGAAATTTGAACGTGAGTTGTGGGTGTTTGTGAGTGCATATGGGCCTGGTAGTGAAAGGGATATATATAGAAGGAGTCATTCTGGAATGATGTTGATGAGTGTCTGCAGAGTTTGGAACGAGATGTGAATGTGGTAATAATGGGGAGATCTGAATGCTAAGGAGTGGGAAATGTAGCAGTTGAAGGCTTAGTTGGTATGCATAGTGTGCCTGGAAGAAATGAAAATGGGGAGACGAATGACAGCGATGTGTGTTGAGCGAGAGATGGTGATTGGGAATACGCTGTTTGAGAAGAAAGATATTTATAAGTATACATTGGTGAGACAGGAGGGTGGAAGGGTTGTTGATAGAGCTTTGATGGACTATGTGGTTGTGTCTTGGAATCCAATGGGAAGATTGTTGGACGTGAGAGTTCTGAGAAGGGAGGGTGGAGGTATGTCTGACCACTACTTGGTGGAGGGAAAGTTAAGAGTATGTAAGAAATGGGTGAGAGCTAGGAGGGTTAGGTGTGGCAGGGAGGTTTTGAAAGTGAGTGAGTTGGATAAAAGAGAGAAAAAGATAGAGTATCAGGAGAAATTGAAAGATGAGTGGAACGCAGTGAAAGATCGGGAAAATGGCAGCGTGGAGGAGGAATGGCAGTTGTTTAAGAGTGCTGTGGTGGGGCATGCAGAAGAGGTGTGTGGTGTGAGATGTGTGGGTGGTGGTGTAAGAAAAGGAAGTGAATGGTGGTGCGAGGAAGTAAGTATGGCTGTGGCTGAGAAGAGACGTTCATATGAAGTGTGGCTGGAGAGGAAGGATGACATGTCATATGAAAGGTATAAGGAAAAGAGGAACAGAGCGAGAAGGGCTGTGCGTGATGCTAAAGTGGCAGCAGATGAGAGGTGGGGTAGACGGCTGACAGAGAATTTTCAACAGAATAAGAAAATGTTTTGGAAGGAGGTGAAAAGGGTGCGAAAGGGAGAGTCTGGGAAGGAAGAACGAGTAAAAGCAGAGGATGGAAGGATGTTAACTGAGATGGATGCAGTAAGGAAGAGATGGGCAGAGTATTTTGAGAGATTGTTAAATGTAGAGGAGGGAAGGGTGGCTGAGATTGTGGCGAATGGAAGGGTGCAAGGAATAAATGTGTTGGGAGAGTTGAATGATTCTTTGATCACGAAGGAGGAAGTGGAGAAGGCAGTAAAGGAGATGGAAACAGGGAAAGCTGCAGGTATGGATGGGTGTGCTGTGGAATGCCTGAAGGGTGGTGGAGTGACTATTGTTGACTGGTTAGTAAGACTGTTGAATGTGTGCTTTGAGAAAGGTATGGTGCCAATTGACTACGCAAGTGCTTGTGTGGTCCCGTTGTATAAAGGCAAAGGTGAGAAGTATGAATGTACTAGCTTTAGGGGCATAAGTCTATTGAGTGTTGTAGGTAAGGTGTATGGTAGAGTGTTAATTATGAGAGTTAGAGAGGGTACAGAGAGAGTGATTGGTGATGAGCAGTGTGTGGCTTTTGTGGAGAGGGAGGGGATGCATTGATCAAGTGTTTGGCAGCTGTGAGACAAGTGTGTGAAAAGTATTTAAGCGAAAGGCAAGGGATGTGTTTTGGGCATTTATATGGATTTAGAGAAGGCGTATGATAGAATTGATAGGGAGGCTTTGTGGACTGTTTTAAGATTGTATGGACTTGATGGTAGGTTACTAAAAGGGGTGGAAAAGTTTTTATGTAAATAGAAGAGGCTGGTGTGTAAGAGTGGGAAATGCTGTGAGTGATTGGTTTCCCGTGAGAGTGGGGCTGCGACAGGGATGTGTGATGTCGCCTTGGTTGTTTTTAATATTTACATGGATGGTGTTGTAAGGGAGCTGAATGCAAAGAGTTTTAGGTGGAAGGTCTGAGTCTAGTGAATGCTTGATGGTGGAGAGAGTGGAATCTGAAGCAGCTGCTGTTTGCAGATGATACTGCACTGGTGACTGATTCAGAGGAGAAATTGAGACAGTTGAGGTAAGAGGGAGTTTGGAAGGGTAGTGTGAAAGGAGGAAATTGGAAAGTAAATGAGAATAAGAGTAAAAGTGGATGAAGTGTACGAGGTTGATAGATGGTAGGGGGATGAATATAGTTTTGAATGGTGAGTTGCTTGAGGAGGTAGATTGTTTTAAATATTTAGGGTCACATGTTGCTGTGGATGGAAGAATAGATGCAGAAGTGAAGTTTAGAATAAATGAAGTAGGAAAGGTGCTGGGAGGAATGAAAAAAGTGTTTAAATGTCGTTCGTTTAGAATGGATGTAAAAGAGAGAAGGCTTTGTATGAGGGTGTTGTTTATTTAGGTACCGATCACTGCGTTATATGGGGCAGAAACATGGAATATGGGTGTAGCAGAGAGGAAAAGTTTGAATGTAATGGAGATGAGGTGTCTAAGGAGTATGTGTGGAGTGACGCGTATGGATTGGGTGCGAAATGATGAAGTGTGAAGAAGAACTGGAGTTGTTCGGGAGATGGCTGGTCGAGTTGAGCAGAGGGTGTTGCGATGGTTTGGGCATATGGAAAGAATGGATAATGAGCGATTGGTGAAAAAGATAACTAGATCTGATGTGAGGTGTAAGGTGGTGTATATTATTGAGGAGGAGAAGACCACGAATAGGATGGATGGAGAGTGTGAAGAGAGCGCTGGATGCGAGAGGGATGTCTGTTGAGCAAGGAATAGTGGCTGTGCGTGACAGAAATAAATGGAGAGAAATTGTGAATGAATAAGTGATGACGCAGCCCTGGTGAGGGGGATATTCTCCCCGCATTTGGTCTGATCAGCTAGTCAGGTCAGGTGCGGGTAAGGGGATGGGTCTGTTATGATGTGGCAGGGGTAAACCAGTTCTGCTGTCGGGCCCTGCTGCGGATGTCACTGATTGCATTGCGCAGTTGACCCTTGTGCGATGTGGTACGGTGAGGATCTGGTCCGTTCTCCCCTTTGGGGCTAAGATGCGAATGAATGTGTTTGAATGGATGAGTAAATGGGGAGTGTGTCGTCCCTGTCTCAGCTACCTCCCCTTTCCTTTTTTGGGGGGAAGCAGCCTAGGTATATATATATATATATATATATATATATATATATATATATATATATATATATATCTATATATATACCTATATATATATATATATATACCTATATATCTATATATACCTATATATACATATATATATATATATATATATATATATATATATATATATTTATATACCTATATATATATATATATATATATATATATATATATATATATATACCTATATATATATATATATATATATATATATATATATATATATATATATATATATATATATATATATATATATATATATATATATATATATATATATATATATATATATATATATATATATATATATATATATATATATATATATATATATATATATATATATATATATATATATATATGTATATATATATATATATATATACCTATATATATATATATACCTATATATATATATATATATATATATATATATATATATATATATATATATACAGTTTCCCTACTCAGTGACGTGAGATGGAAGGAAACAGGCACCCGAAGTAACTAATTACTTCCAAAAATTTATCCTAAGTCCTGATGCAAAAAATGGAAGGAAATAGTCAACGAAATAAAAAGCTTCACGAAATCAATCTTAATACTCCATGCAAGAAACCAAAAATACATAAGAGGAGAAACAGCGTCTCGGAAAATTTGATGCTAGAATGATGTACTTTCTACCTCTTCACTGACATCTGATGGAAGGAAACAGACGAACGAACTAAGAGCATCAAAATCCTCCTCCGTTACAGATGCTCTACAAACCCTTCTCTCCCACACTACCCGATATCCCACGTAAACTGAGCCGAATTTAAGAATTTTCATCACGAATACCCCTCGGAAGGTATTGCCTTTTTGATTTTGTCACATAAAAATGGTTTATTTCTTCGAGGCTGTGTGTGTGTGTGTGTGTGTGTGTGTGTGTGTGTGTGTGTGTGTGTGTGGGGCACACACACACACACACACACCCCCACAAACACACACCCACACACCGCTTCTGTCTGTCCGTCTGTCTCCGTCATTACGAAGCTCAACCTTTCATTAACACTACTCTCACTACAGATCACCATTCAGCACACCAGACGAGGCCATCATAGAGGAGTGTATTCAGGCAGCTCTTCTCTTCCTCTATGGCGAAGATTCAACCCTGTAACGGGTCTTATAGGGACTGATAAAACATGACTCTTGTTTGTACATTATTGTTTCCATCATATATATATATATATATATATATATATATATATATATATATATATATATATATATATATATATATATATATATTATATATATATATATATATATATATATATATTATATATTATATATTATATATATATATATATATATATATATATATATATATATATATATATACTGTATATATATACTGTATATATATATTATTCAGCTTACGAGTACCTTCTACAGTCCTTTCACCTTGACTTGGTCCAGATTTTCGTCGTTTGGCAGCTTACTGCACGTAGCTCAGTGGCACAAAATCACAATACTACCGCGCTACATTACTTCCACAGCACTTCCTCGTGGCTAGCACGATATTTTAGTGTTTATCTCTTGTTACAACTCAGAATTCAAGATGGAGAGATGGAGTTCTTAGGCCCTTTCCACAGCAATTTATTATCTAGACGTATCCAATAATAAATCGCTTAGGAAAAGGTGTTAAGGCCCTTTCCACAGCAATTTATTAACTATGCTTATCCAATAATAAATCGTTAAGGAAGTGGTGTTAGGGCCCTTTCCATAGCAACTTAATAGCATATTACACCTGTACATTGTTTTGCATGTTACCTGTATCGTTTAAATATCGACATAATCTGCTTCATTAACATGGCATAGCGTCCGGAGGTGTAAGGGGCAGAATAAATCGCCAAACAAGAGGTGTTAGGAAATCCCCAAAGCCACTTACACTAGGACCCTTAATCTGCAGAGCATGAGAAGAGTCACAAATCCTTCGAAAACTGGGAATACAGGGAAAAAAAGAAAACAAAACTCGAGATCGTACACTTTCATATACTTGGGACGTCTCTGTTGTTTTTCTTTCTTTTTTCTCTTGCATATTCTTGTTATTTATGGACGATCATATTCGGCTTCGGAAAGATCTCCAATAACGCAGAAGCTAGAAAAAGCCATATTTAAATTAGCCTGAATAATAATAACCAGAGACAGCGAGAATATCAGCAAAATGCCGTCCTAGGGTAGACGGGGTTAAAGAAAGGTACAAATCAAACGAAACCCCAACCCCCCCAGCCTAAATAACAAAATCGTCATGATAATAAAATCTGCATGAATGTAACCAAACCATCGTCCTCGGGTTGAAAAGGGTTCAATTGTTTCGTTTCGTTTCACTTATAAAGGCCCCAGCATGCTTCCGTGAGTTTGCCTTGGTCACCCAACGGCTGCTTTTCACTCCGCTCGATCTCTGGCAGCCTCCCTATTCAGTCGCTCATCCCTGAGGTCACACACTAAGATCTCATCCCGATCATTTTTGTTCAGCCCTTCGCTATCATACAGTCGACGCTCATTTTTCTCACCTTCCGCACCCAGTTGCCGTCTCCCATCCTCTCAACATGCCCAGACTGTCTCAATCTACCCCTCCTTATCACAGTAATAATATATTCACGTCCCCAACTCTCAACTCTTCAATTATAATCTTAACCCCACCCCCTTCCCCCTGCCTCCCATTCAAGGACACACTACACATCCAGCTAATAAATGTCGTTCCTGTACGTTCGAGTCTATCCTCTTCCTTTACTGCCTCTTCCTAACAGAATTACATTCCTAACACATGCCGCATACAAAGATCCCTCAGCAAGGAAGGAGAGCCCTCTCAGTGTCAGGTGAGACAACAGCTTCCTGAATTTTCTCCAAACACTCCTTACTCTAGCCACAGAACTAGGTCCAGCTCCACCTCCAGTATATAACATTTACCCCAAATAACAAAACTCTTTCACACACTCAAGGGACTCTCAAGCATGGTCAATCCTTTCTTGTAAGATAATCTTTACATGCTCTCGCCGACACACACAAAAATTGCCATTACTTCGCAGCCTACCTATATCACTGCATTTCCTATGCATCCACTAATTATAAACACTACACAAGATGGAGTTACTTTCCAAGATGGAGTTAAAAATAGTTGAAAGCTCAAGGAGAAATACCTGAACAGTCACTCACTTTAAAAACTTACACATCACAACAAAGACTCACGCTTTCAGATCATGAACAGACCCAAAAATCGCCATAAACTCAAGAGGATACAAAGCCGAACACTCACTCAGTCTGGAGATCTTGAAGGCATCGGCAGTGCTAATAATATCGACGAAGGCGTGTAGCTCGAGTCCGCGGCTGGTGGAGTTTTGGTTGTACTGCTTGATGGCGTGGAGGAAGGCGCCCTGTATGTCCCTTGAGTCACGGTCAAAGATGGCACCTGCAGAGAGAAAGGAAAGGGTTGTTAGAAAAGTTTGCCTGGGGAAATTATAAGGTGTTTTTTCTTTTTCTAATGGAATCTGTAGAGTGAAAGACAAGAGTTTGCTGTGAGGGTCTGTTTGGGTAAATTAAGTGTTCTCTCTCTCTCTCTCTCTCTCTCTCTCTCTCTCTCTCTCTCTCTCCCCCTAGCTGACTAACTAACTAACTAACTAATCAACAAAGCCTCCTCACCCTCTCGCCTGAAGAGTGGAAGATGAGAGTTTGTTAGAAGGGTTTGTTATGGGGAAATGTAGTTTTATTTTTTCTAACCTGACAATTACCGACCCCCCTTTTCAGCTCAGTTGATGGCCAAGTGTAGTGCGAATGGAGACTTGATTTGCCTAGTAACCAAGGAGACCTCAATATAGCATAGCTGCATTTCGTGGCACCACAATTTAGCATTTAGAGTGACCCAGTTCCGTCATGTAAAATGAGCTCTAGCACTAATGAATATCAAGCCAAACGGTTTCCTATAACAATGGAAACTTATTCAAGAGACAAGTGTAGTAGTAGCGTGTCGCCATGGCTATACTTGCTGGACATACATACGTACGTACAGTACATATATTTTCAATTCAAGAGTTTTCTTGTGTAGTGCTAATACAGTAGACAAGCAGGGTACACAAATGGCGCGCCACCTGCTGAATATTGCCTCAGTGGGTTGCCTTGATAATATTGAGTTCCTAACTCTGAACATGTGTGGTTTCCAAGACAGGTATTTGACACTGGTTACATTTAAAAGAGGCGACCGTTCCACCGCTTTCTCAACCTACACGAAGAGTCCACAGCTGTTAAGGTACTAGGTTGCCAGTGTATCAGTGATGACCGTTGCGCTGATTCCTCGACCCATATGGGGGAGTACACAGCTGATAAGGTACTAGATCACTTATGCAGGTACAGAGTAACTAACACTACAATCTTGACACACATACATATATACATGCAATACATCGCGCAGTACGACGCATCGCTTCTTTTTGCATAACCACTGTTCTTTTGCACTGTGAAGTCATCATCATCATCATCATCATCATCATCATCAACAACAACACTCTCATCCTCTTCCTCCTCCTCTTCTTCCTCCTCCTCCTCCTCCTCCTCCTCCTCCTCCTCCTCCTCCTTCTCCTCCTCCTCATCATCATCATCATCATCATCATCATCATCACCACCATCATCATCACCCTAACAGTTGTGCCGCCAGTCCCGATTTGGGGAACCAATCAGTCAATCACCTTCACCATTATTATCATTCCAGTCCTAATTTTTCACCGAAGAGATGACGTTGGGTAGAATCCAGAAACAAAGAAAAAGAGGGCACAATGTAAGACTAACACGAAGCACAGTGTCACACAACATCTGTGCCATCATCGTTTTCACTTCAAGTTACTACAGTTTAATGTGAGCAGATAAAAACAGCTTTATCTTATTTTCCACTAATACGCACCCCCTACCCCTCCAAAAAAAAAAAAGTAATAATCTGACCTATACATTTTATTTTTGTGCATAAGAAATAAGGTACTGCCAATATCATAAATTAATAGTGTTTTCAGAGGCCATGTCATTTTACTATTATGTTTTCTTTGTTTTCTTGTCTATTTCTGTATTCATCTGTGTGTGTGTGTGTGTGTGTGTGTGTGTGTGTGTGTGTGTGTGTGTGTGTGTGTGTGTGTGTGTGTGTGTGTGTGTTCTTTTCTCTTTTTCGTTTTATGTTTTTTGTGTGTGTATCCGCGTGAGTATGAGTGCACGAGTAAGAGAGAGTCCGCACATATGCACCATTAAGAAGAAGGTCTCTAAATAATAAATGTTACATAGGAATATATACGTACAGCATAATCACAGCCTGTTTATGTCCCCACCTTATCCTCGCACCCCCTGTGTCCCCCCCCCATCCAACCCTCGGCCCTCCCCCCTCTCCAGACCAACCCTTCTCTTGCCCCTCCCCATTCCCCCTCCGCTGCCCTCTTCGCCTACCTCTTCCCTCCCCTCTCCTCCCTCCGCTGCCTCTCCCCCTCCCTGCCGGACTCTTGAAGATTTTGTGGACTTTGTGGTGATGGCGGTTCCACGGAGTAAGGGCCCTTGTCTTTCACTTTACATATTTCTTTGATGTGTGTCTCCCTCCCTCTCCCCCTTTCCCTTCCTTTCTTCTCTCCCTTACCCTTGCCCTGTCCTCTCTTCCCTTCCCTCCCTTTCTTCTCTCCCTCACCCTACTCCAGTCCTCTCTTCCCTTCCTCCCCCTCTCTTCTCCCCATGTTTTCCTTCCCCCCCTTCCTTTCTCCTTGGTTATAGGTTCTTGCTGCTTCCCACTCTCTTTCCCCCCTCTCTATCTCCTCTCCCCTTCCGTCCTTCTATCCTCTTCATTCTCTCTCCCCATCTCGTCTCCTCCTTTCTTTTCATCTCTCCGCCGTCTCTACCCTTCGGCCATTGTATTCAGGATTTCCAATTCGCACCTCCACCTTCTCCCCCTCCGTACCTCCTCTCGTTCCACCTCCCTACCTCCTCTCTTTCCCTCTCTCTACCTCCTCTCTTCCCCCCCCCATCCTCTCTCTTTCCCCCTCCATACCTGACCACTCTCTCCCTACATACATCTCTTCCCCTTTATTTTTTTCATCCTCCCCCATCCTCTTCCTTCACTTTCTCGGCAAGGTGTTTCTAGTTTCCCCTTTCCCCCCTCAGATTCCTTTCTTTTCCCTCTCCTTTCTCCCCACCTTCTTCCCCCCATTTTCTTCGTCTCCCCACCCTCCTTCCAACTCCCCACTCCCACATTCTCTCGTTTCCTCCTCCTCTTCTCCCTCTTACCCCATCCTTCTCCTCATGACTACTGTTTCCAGGTTTCTCACTCATTCCTTCCTCTTCCCCTCCCTCCTCAGTCCTCCCTTTCCCTCCCTCTCACTCCCTCTTCCCCCTCTCTCCACCTTTCTTCCCTCTTCCCCCAGTCCACCCCCCCCCCACTCCTCTTGGTATTGTGTATTCAGGGTTCATGCTCATGCCCCTCCCCCTCCTCCCCCTATCTGTCACCTCTCTCTCTCTCTCTCTCTCTCTCTCTCTCTCTCTCTCTCTCTCTCTCTCTCTCTCTCTCTCTCTCTCATCCACGGATCTCCTCTTCCCTCCCTCTCCTCCTCTCTTCGTACCTCCATCTCTCCCCTCTCCTCCCCTCGGCTATTGCGTTCAGGGTTTCTTGCCTCCTACCTCTATGGTTTCTTATCTGTCACCCTCCTTCTCTTTCTACCCTTCCCCCCCTGCATACCCTCCCCCTACTTTACGTCCCCTCCCCTCCTCCTTTTCCCTCTTCTCCTCCCTATCCCCCAGTCTCTCTACCCTTCCTTCTCTTCCACCCTCTCCATCCTCAACTACTTTCTTTCCCTACTTCTTGTCTGCTTTGGGCCCCCTCCGTTCTCTCCCTCACTCCTCCCTTCCATCTCCTCTCCTCCTCACTTTCCTTTTCTCCCCTCTCTTTACTGTTTCCCTATTTCCCTTCTTCCATTCTAACCTCCATTTTTCCTCCACTCCTCTTTCTCTCCTTCCTCCTCCTTCCTTCCCCTCTTCCTCGTCCTTCTTGCTCTCCTGTTCCTCTTCCCCCTTCCATCCCACCCTTGCCATCCCACTTCCACCTCTCCCCTCTTCGCCCACGTTCCACCTCTCACCCTCTTCCTTTCTCTCCCTCGTCTCTTTAAACCTCTGCTACCCCTCTATCCCCTTCCTCCTTTCTCTCTCGCCCCTCACCTCTTCTTTCCAATGTCCCTCCCTACTTCCTCCTTTACCCTTTCCTTCATCCGTCCCCTCCCTCTTCTCACCTCTTCTCTTCCCCATCCTTCCCTCTTTTACCTCTCCTCTTCCTCTTTTCTCACACCCAGTCTAATTCCCTTTCCCCCTCCCCCTCGACTTTCCTTACACCCTTTCTTACGCCTTCCATCAATTTCCTTTCCTTCTCAAACCTCCACTTGTACTCCCTTTTCCCTTTATCTCTCCTTCTCCCTCACTCTTCCCTTCCTTCCCGTCCCCTTCTCCTCCCCTCATTCCCTTATATCCTTTTACATCACCCACTCTATTCTCTTCCAATCTCTCTCCCTACCTCTCCTCTTTTCGTTCCCTTCTTTTCTCTTCCCCTTTGTGCCCTGTCTCCATCTCTCCCTACACTCCCTCTTCTCATTTCCTCATCCTCCTCCCCACTCCACACCACCTCCCTATCTCCCTCCTTATATCGCTTCTACCATCTTCTTTCTTCCCCTTTCCATCCCAATTTCCCATCTCTCTCCCTTTTCTCCTTCTCGCTCCCAATATCCCCGCTTCTCCCTTCCATCTTCGTTCTCCCCCTCTCCCTACCTCCTCTCCTCCCTCCCTACCTCCAGCCACTGTCCCCGGGGTTCCTTTGGAAGGAATATTTCAAGGTACACATAACCTGCCACTTTGGGGAGAGGACGGGAGGCAAAGGGTGTTTCCTCCTCCTCGTCTTCCTCCATCATCATCATCATCATCAACAAATAATTATCAATCGTCAATGAGAGAGAGAGAGAGACTGTGTGTGTGTGTGTGTGTGTGTGTGTGTGTCACTTTCATCAGCCTTCCGTCCTGTTCCTTGGCTACAGAATCTCGAAATACAAAAGTCTGGGCCGTTCTGGTGACTCAGGAGACTTTGTAACACCGCTTCCTGCCCGACTCATTTTGCATTTTATACCTTACCATTACACCTTACCATTACACCTTACCATTACACCTTACCATTAACACCTTACCATTTACCCCTTACCATTACACCTTACCATTACACCTTACCATTACACCTTACCATTACACCTTACCATTACACCTTACCATTAACACCTTACCATTTACACCTTACCATTTACACCTTACCATTAACACCTTACCATTACACCTTACCACTAACACCTTACCATTTACCCCTTACCATTACAACTTACCATTAACACCTTACCATTTACACCTTACCATTACACCTTACCATTAACACCTTACCATTAACACCTTACCATTACACCTTACCATTAACACCTTACCATTACACCTTACCAATTTACACCTTACCATTACACCTTACCATTACACCTTACCAATTTACACCTTACCATTACACCTTGCCACTTACACCTTACCATTTACACCTTACCATTACACCTTACCATTACACCTTACCATTTACACCTTACCATTTACACCTTACCATTACACCTTACCATTACACCTTACCATTTACACCTTACCATTACACCTTACCATTACACCTTACCATTACACCTTACTATTACACCTTACCATTACACCTTACTATTTACACCTTACTATTACACCTTACCATTTACACCTTACCATTTACACCTTACCATTTACACCTTATCATTTACACCTTACCATTTACACCTTATCATTTACACCTTACCATTTACAACTTACCATTTACACCTTATCATTTACACCTTACCATTTACACCTTACTATTACACCTTACCATTAACACCTTACCATTACACCTTACCATTTACACCTTACCATTACACCTTACCATTTACACCTTACCATTTACACTTTACTATTACACCTTACCATTACACCTTACCATTTACACTTTACCATTTACACCTTACTATTACACCTTACCATTACACCTTACCATTACACCTTACCATTACACCTTACCATTTACGCTTTACCATTTACACCTTACTATTACACCTTACCATTACACCTTACCATTTACACCTTACCATTACACCTTACCATTTACACCTTACCATTTACACTTTACTATTACACCTTACCATTACACCTTACCATTTACACTTTACCATTTACACCTTACTATTACACCTTACCATTAACACCTTACCATTACACCTTACCATTTACACTTTACTATTACACCTTACTATTACACCTTACCATTTACACCTTACCATTTACAGTTTACTATTACACCTTACCATTACACCTTACCATTTACACTTTACCATTTACACCTTACTATTACACCTGACCATTTACCACTTTACCATTTACACCTTAACATTTACACCTTATCATTTTGCGTATTTCACCTCACCATTTTCTATGTTCTTTATATGGTATTGATGTTGACACACTCTGCATCAATAAAATAGATGAGGATAATGATGTGGACTATGCAGAATAAATCGCTAAATAAACCACTAATAAATCATTCTGAAGGATAAATCAATATGGGAGAGGCATTACGAATCAACAAAGCCGCTTGGCATAAGACCTTCTCTCTAAAATAGCGCCATTTTCTGTGCCTTTAGTTTTTATTTTTTAAGCAGCATGAAAACAGCCTATCCTCTTCTCTCTCTCTCTCTCTCTCTCTCTCTCTCTCTCTCTCTCTCTCTCTCTCTCTCTCATATCATTTTTCTCTTCTGCTATCTCCAGGTGAGTGCAATCAGCTAAGGAGGCTTTGTCTGACCTGGAGGAGATAGGAATAATCTTCACTAATTCTTGCACTCTCATGGCGTCTCCTGGGCTTCATTGCTGCCATCTCCAAACATCTTTCGGTGTCGTATTCTATTAGTATATTGTTACCCACGGACGATTTAGTCATCTTAGGAGATATATTTTTCTAGCGAAAGGGTAAGTGAAAGCACTATCTAATCTACGGGGTTTGGAGTCTCTCTTCAGGCCAATAAAACCCTCTGGATGCAGCGAGATTAAACTCAATAGTCCGTCACCGGACTGAAGGGATTAACGTCAGGGAAAACGAAATCCTGGGATTGGGACGTTGAGATAAGAAAGTTTAGATAAAATGAGCCAATACCAAAGCGGGCTACAGTGATGGAAGTGTTATCATTGTATTGTCACTAAGCACCGCTGGGACCTGCGACACCCACGGCAACATTACTACCCAAACAGCTGGATAGGAAGGATTTTAGACTAAAAGCACATCAGCCCGTACCCCCATTACGGGGCATCTCACCCGTCACCAATTACACCCCCATTACGGGGCACCTCACCCGTCACCAATTACACACCCATTACGGGGCATCTCACCCGTCACCAATTACACACCCATTACGGGGCATCTCACCCGTCACCAATTACACACCCATTACGGGGCATCTCACCCGTCACCAATTACACACCCATTACGTCACCCGCCACCAATTACACACCCATTACGTCACCCGCCACCAATTACACACCCATTACGGGGCATCTCACCCGTCACCAATTACACACCCATTACGGGGCATCTCACCCGTCACCAATTACACACCCATTACGAGGCATCTCACCCGTCACCAATTACACACACATTACGTCACCCGCCACCAATTACACACCCATTACGTCACCCGCCACCAATTACACACCCATTACGTCACCCGCCACCAATTACACACCCATTACGGGGCATCTCACCCGTCACCAATTACACACCCATTACGGGGCATCTCACCCGTCACCAATTACACACCCATTACGGGGCATCTCACCCGTCACCAATTACACACCCATTACGTCACCCGCCACCAATTACACACCCATTACGGGGCATCTCACCCGTCACCAATTACACACCCATTACGCGGCATCTCACCCACCTATTGTCCCTCAGGAACCTATTTTCATGCCGTGAACCCATTTTCTTTCCTGGACCTACTTTCCCGCTGGGATGTATTTTCCTCCATGAACCCATTTCTCCAAAGGATCTATGTTCATCCAGTTGTAACCATTTCTCCAAAGGATATATCTTCATCCAATTGTAACCATTTCTCCAAAGGATCTATGTTCATCCAGTTGTAACCATTTCTCCAAAGGATATATCTTCATCCAATTGTAACCATTTCTCCAAAGGATCTATGTTCATCCAATTGTAACCATTTCTCCAAAGGATCTATGTTCATCCAATTGTAACCATTTCTCCAAAGGATATATCTTCATCCAATTGTAACCATTTCTCCAAAGGATCTATGTTCATCCAATTGTAACCATTTCTCCAAAGGATCTATGTTCATCCAATTGTAACCATTCCTCCAAATGATCTATGTTCATCCAATTGTAACCATTTCTCCAAAGGATCTATGTTCATCTAATTGTAACCATTTCTCCAAGGATCCATTGTCTCACTTGCACTCATTTTTCCCAGGAGCCCATTTCACCATTGCACCTATTTTATTCCATGACCCAACTTTCCTCCGTTGACCAATTTTCCCCTTGGACCTACTTCACCCCTGCAGTTGTTGTCAAGCGGACCCATTTACTCCCTATGGGCCTATTTCTTCAAGGGCCTTCTCATGGACCCCCTTGTCCCGATGGACCTATTTCACCTTAGGGCCTATTTTCCACCAGGCACCTACTTTTCTTACATGGACCTATTTTCCATTACATGACCAATGTTCCCCACGGACCTATTTTCCTTCATGGACATATTTTATCCATGGATATGTATTACCTCCAATGGCTTTCCCACACACTGAGGTGGTTTGGCCATGTGGAGAGGATGGAGGGTGAAAGACTGACGAAGAGAGTGTATGTGAGTGAGGTGGAGGGGGGAAGAGGGAGGGGGAGGCCGAGGATGAGATGGAGGGATGGAGTGGAGAGGTATATGAGAGAGGGGGGTGTGAGTTGGGAGCAGGGCAGTGAAATGGCGGGGGACAGGGCGACTTGGAGGCGATTTGTTTGTGGCCACCCCAAACGGGATTGGGGCGTCTGGCAGTAGATAGTAGATAGTAGATAGCTTTCCCACAGACCTACTTTGACTCAGACCTATTTTTACCCCTGGGCCTATCTTCCTTCCACGGACCTATTTGCTCTGTGGACCTACCAATGGGCCTATTTTCTATCCATGGGCACAAATCCCCACACTGACCCATTTCACCATAGGCACCTGTGTTCCATCCGTACCCTTTTTACCCACTGGACCTATTTCCACTAAGGACCATTTCCCCTGATGGATTCTCCAGGGACCTATTTTCCGCAACGGGCATTTTAACCCTGGACCTGTTACCGAATTGACCTATTCCCCAGCGGACCTATTTTGCTCCTTCCACCCACCCACCAAATAACCCACCCACCCATATACCTATCCACTCACTAATAACCCACCCACCCATATACCTATCCACTCACTAATAACCCACCCACCCATATACCTATCCACTCACTAATAACCTACCCACCCATATACCTATCCACTCACTAATAACCCACCCACCCATATACCTATCCACTCACTAATAACCCACCCACCCATATACCTATCCACTCACTAATAACCTACCCACCCATATACCTATCCACTCACTAATAACCCACCCACCCATATACCTATCCACTCACTAATAACCCACCCACCCATATACCTATCCACTCACTAATAACCCACCCACCCATATACCTATCCACTAACTAATAACCCACCCACCCATATACCTATCCACTAACTAATAACCCACCCACCCATATACCTATCCACTAACTAATAACCCACCCACCCATATACCTATCCACTCACTAATAACCCACCCACCCATATACCCATCCACTCACTAATAACCCACCCACCCATATACCTATCCACTAATTAATAACCCACCCACCCATATACCTATCCACTAACTAATAACCCACCCACCCATATACCTATCCACTAACTAATACCCCACCCACCCATATACCTATCCACTCACTAATAACCCACCCACCCATATACCTATCCACTAACTAATAACCCACCCACCCATATACCTATCCACTCACTGAGCGTAGTAAGCGGGTCTCCTGGACTTTTCCTCCGGGAAGCCACACATCCACCCACCAACTCACCTACCCAGGAAACCCAGTCACCCCACCCACGTGTCCAACCCAACTAAACCACCTCAACCCTCCCACCCACTTACACACCGTGGCCACCCAACACATCCTACTTGTACACCCTTTCCACTCATCCCATCCATTTCGCACAACTCACTCATCCACCCTACAAATCCCACCCACTTAACCCACTCCTCCCACTATGCACACCACACTCACCAGCCGTACTCACTCCAACTACTAACCCCACACCACCCACTCCATCCACCTCACCTGTCCACCCATCAACCCACGTTACTCATCCAGCACCTACTAAACTACCCACCCAGTCGCCAAGACTGGAGCTCCGCAAGATGACTTACAACATGCTCTCTCTCTCTCTCTCTCTCACACACACACACACACACACACACCACCAATACCGTATATATACCGCCTTCTCACAAACTTACCCACCCATCCATCCATCAACCCACCCCACATCCACCAATCCATGCAGTCCCATCTTACACATCCATCTGTCCATTCTTCGCTATGTTGACGCCTTTTGTATTTTGTTCTTGCTGCCTTGAAAGCAATTTATTCAGCATGGAAATGATATCTCGCACAGAAAGGGTTACAAACAGATCTGCCATTAACCCTTTCAGCCCAAGGACATTATTATTAAACTTATTAATAATAAAAAAAAGGCTTGAAAGGGTTAAATCACCGATATAGAGGAATTTAGGATATCAATCGAAAAGAAAGCTCGGGGCGGAGTCCACCAGTCACTGCCCGCTAATGTGGGCGGCGATTTAGGCTACAAGAGTACTGTAATTCCCAATCACTATAACAACAGCTGTAGCATCTGCAAACTGTTGGGACGTGTCATATATTTGCACAATAACAAAGTCACCGTACTCATTAAAGGGTATTGAGCCACCCAGTGTTAAGTGTGTCGTGAATTGTTACAAACCATGACGGTCAATTACAACACGTAGCAACGTCAACATAACGTTTTATGGTCTGACCGTAAGATTCCATATTCTCCATGAAACAATGATTTGGCCCAGTCATCATCTTGTAATCTACCTCTCCCATTGTAGCTCCTGTCGTCCACCAAAGTCTACCGTCCCCTAACCCATCATCCCTCTCCTCTAGCCCCCAGTTCGACCACTGTTGCCCCCTTCTTCATCCACCTCCCTCCTCCTGTCTCCCAGGTCCCCCACCCCCACCCTGCCGCCTCCTGAGGTGCCACCTCCTATATGTAGTGAACTTGCTTCGATTTCTGAGGTCTACCAATGTCAGATTAACGGTAGGGAGGATGGGCGTCACGATAATTTTCTGTTCATTGATAGTTGTGGGGAAGCTGAAACTATGACTTATATGATGAACTGTTAACTGTTGCATGGTTCATGACCAGGAACTAAACCATTCATGAAATCAGTGTCATAATAATCAGTGTCATTAATAATATCAACCGTCATTCATAATAACTGCATTTAATACAAGCGATTTTTTAAACTAATGGCATAATTGATGTAAAGTGCACGTGTTCAGACTGGATAACTGCAGACATTACAACCTTACCGTAATCATGACATGCTATTATAAGTATATTTTCTGGCGGAACATTGCTTATACATTATATTGCCACCAATAACTACGCACAGCTGCAATGATCTCCACGTTCGGTTCGTCCTAGCGACCGAACGAAACCTGGTGAAGTTCCATATTTGTCAGTGTTACCAGATGCAGAGAGCATTACACCACCTCGCTGGTGGACGGGCTGTTTCTGTTTGATATGCCAGCAACTGTACCTTTAGATAAATTTCCTCAGTTATTTGAGAGAGAGAGAGAGAGAGAGAGAGAGAGAGAGAGACCGTTGTGAATGAATTATCGATCTATTACCTTGCTCGCATTAAATGACTGTAAATTAATAAATACATAAATAAATAAGTATATAAACTTCAGCCATAAGGATCTTAACTTAGGCACACCTAGCCACCCCACTGGCCAGCGCTCCAAACCACTACGCTACGCGTCAGTATTCTGTGGTAGAAATAAAGTCCGGTGCTATTCCTGAGTCTCTACCCTAGCACTCCACCTCACTTGACTACTGACACACTATCTCACTTCGCTCCCCTCACCTAATCTTACAACACTCATTCTTTATTTCCTTCTCCCTTTCTTCCACCCATCATTGTGCCCCACACTTCACACCTCCTTACCTCTTCCTGCTGGACCACAATTTTATATACTCTATACCAACTTCATTTTTCCCTCCTTAACAACGTTTCTGATTTTCCTCGTTCTTATTAATATAGTCTACTTCATTCCCCCCCTCACCTGTTTTTTTTTCTTTTCTTCTTTCTCCCCCCGTTTTTCTTCCTTACACTTCACCTGCTTCCTCGTATCCGCATGTCCTAATCCTTTTTAGTCCTTCTGTTCTCTCTTTATTGCATCTCATTCAGATGAGTCTTTCCTTTTTCTTTACTCCTAAAGCTCTCTCTTTGAAGTCTATATCACTCCTTTTCTCACCGTCCATTCCTCGTTCTCATTTCTTCTCCCACTTTCCTCCATTCATCCTCTCCCTTCTCTCCTCTTCCATCCTCCCCACCACCTCACTGTAATCTGTGCTAATCCCAGTCATGATAAACCCCAAATATAAATTTCAGAAATATACTTAATCCTGTATTATGTAAGTTTATTTTGTAATAATAAAAAACAAAATGTATGGTTGATTTATTAGCGGTAAATATTGAATTAAACAGTGTTTACACGAGAAGTGAAAGCGATTTACTTATCGAACAAGTTCTTTTTTGTCAGATACGCAGGCTATTGCTGTGGGCTCTGAGTGGACGGATGCAGGGACTAGTTTACCTTCACTCTGTTATAAGTTTCTTTACTTTTGTGTTGACTCTTTCCTATTTTTGGATTTCACCAGATCATTTATTTGTGAGAAATATAATTACATCTTTGATTAGGCTTTTGTCTTCGAACTGTACATGTAATCACTTCAACAGGAATATTCCCTTGACTTCTGAATGCTTGGCATGTCTGAATGGACTTACCTAGTTTGTCTGCTTTATCTTATAACCAACTAGTTATTGCTCTTTACAAATTGTCCTGGAAGGTAGAAATCTTATCACTCCTTAAAGAAACCGAAAATTTAAGTCGTGAGTTATGCAGATAGAATTACACTCAAATCCTGACATTGTATTTACTGTGAAGAACAACAGTCAGACCTAAACTGTTGTAAAACATTATAAGCACAGTATATCATGGTGTGTGCGCCTTTTGGGGTGGCAGTATTCAGTTTAATTTATGCAACACAAAGGAGCCTATGGTTAAATGTCTGCATTTAACTCCAAAGAAAGTTTAACGAAAGAGCACAATAGCGCGCCGAAGGGTGGGACGAGGGGGGAGGGGTCAAGAGTTGGAAGAGTCTGGCAGGACAGAAATAACGCTTCGCGGATACGTTGTTAAGCTCGGTAAGGGAGGGAGAAGGACTGAAAAGACTGGTAAAATCCCTGTGGGGATAATAGTAACAACAAGAATAACAATAACAGCAACAGCTATATTAACAATGTCATCAGTAAGAACAATAATAGCATCCACAGGAGCAGCAACAACAAAAGCAGTAATTGCATCAAGAACTACAGTAGCAACATCAACAGCAACAACAATAGCAACAATAGCAGCAACAACAGTAGCAACAATATAGCAACAGTAAACAATTATAAGAGTAGGATCAGCAAAAACAACGGCAAAGGAAGCATTTACAGTTTTCTATACTTAGCACCACTGGCAACCAGAAAGTATATTATGGTAAGTAACAAGTAAAGATATGAACGGTGCTGGTGTTGTAATGGTCGGTCATGGCCTATGTTCTTCAGGATTATTTTGCCTTGCAAATATAGTATACGAACGAATCGGAAGTCGAAGTCTCTTAATTAATAAAGATTTGTTAAACTTCATACCAAGAATAGCGCTATGATG
The DNA here is from genome assembly GCF_032717465.1 of Coenobita brevimanus. Lineage (NCBI taxonomy): Eukaryota > Metazoa > Arthropoda > Malacostraca > Decapoda > Coenobitidae > Coenobita > Coenobita brevimanus. Next base: position 20,765,281 of record NC_136954.1, read on the forward strand.
ATTTTTACTAAGAATTAGCAACATAGCCGCATAAGAGCAAGTCTAACTTCGTATGAAATTGTTTGAGCGACAGCCCGTAGTCTTCGATGTATTGAGTATTTGCAATTCGAAGCCTAACCAGCACTTATAGTTGAATAGACTCCTAGGCTTAGACAACATAAGAAGAATAAATCTCCTGTATTAAAATTTACTAATCCAGTTTGATAAGGTAAGATAGCTCAACCTAAGAGGGAAATAAATAATCTGAAGACGGGGGAGAAACAGTATGATAGAAAGTTGGATATGGTTGGTATTGTTTGCTCTTTAGTAAATAATTTTACAGCATCGGCAAATGGTTGGAGTAAGCCCAGGAATGCTAGGTATTTATTTTACAGCTCTTCAGGCTTTTGAATACTTTGAAGCTCCGTTTACTATTAATGACTCAGTTTTTGGATCTTGTTTTTTGTAGCGACAGGCTTTCACGGTCTTCATGTAATTATTGGGACTACTTTTTTAATGGTACATTTGTATCGTCTTTATATGTGTCATTTTTCTCCAACTCATCATTTTGGTTTTGAGGCCGCTGCATGATATTGGGATTTTGTTGATGTAGTTTGTTTGTTTCTTTATATTTTTATGGGTTCTATAATTCTTCATTTTGGAAGAAAAAGCTCTACCCTAATCTTCTTAGTTGCTAAAACTAAATAGTTAAGCACGTAAATTAAATTTATTGCTTAGAAAACCAGATATAAAAGCTCGATTGGCATATCACCTCTAATATTAAGTTAAAAATTTTATTGCAACAAAAACTTTTTTTTTTTAATTAGCTATCTTTTTCTCGGGATAAATATTTATAGATCTAATTTTGAAAACCATTTATACACAAGATATAATTTCTTATATTTACTTTTAAGAATTTTTAAGTGTTATATCTACTTTCTTTCACAATACTTTTTACTTTCACTGCATTAATATTTCGATAAAATCTACTATTCAAGAAAATAAAAAAATAGTTTTCTTATAATATTTACACTCTTATAACAAAAGTAAGATTATTGATTTCCAGATAACCTGTATTAAAGGTTCTCTTCTCGGTGTAAACGAGCTGCTTATCTCAAGCTCTATCTCGCTTTCCAGGTACACTTTCCAGTACACCTACTATGTTACGACTTACCTAAACAAGTTTTCTTCTAAGAGGGGTGAGGAACCAACATAATAAACCACAAGCTATGGTGTGTGCGTTCCTCAGTGCTATAAAGTGTATTAAAGTAGAAGTCAATAATGAAAAAGCATTTGGAATATGTGTCGATGTAGGAGGAGTGTAGGGCTGACCACAGCTCAGACATTCAGCAAATATCCGTGTGCTTCCTTTGCGCTCAGTGCATCGTACACTACTTTTCAACGGAGTGCGCCCCCCCCCCACACACACACACACACATTTAGTAAAGCAGGAAGTGCAATAGGACATCACAATTTTGGTCAACCGTTGACATCAGTAGAAAGTAATAAATGAAAATTAATAAATAAAACGGTAACAGGCAATTCCATTTTACCTTCTTGTACGCGTAGGGGCCCTAGGCTAGGCTATCCCAGTCTGGTGTCCTACATTTCAGGGCAGTTGACCGGCCTACTTCTCCTGGTGGCTTTACATGAGCGACAAACATCCAGTCACTCTGTGGGGTAACTAACTAGTGCACGGCCGTCACTTCCACTGAGGCCTTCTAACCACTACACCACCAGGTAGGGCAATGACAGCAGGTAAATACTTCATTACCATCACACCTTTTGTTTTATATTCTTTCTGCCTTCAGTCCACTTTAGTCACCTTAGAAATAGTCTCGCCTACTGAAAGTATTCAAATCAGACTCCATTAACCCGTTCAGTCCAAGGATATCATAATGATGGCGAAGAAAAAAGTACCTATCACAAGTTATAAGGAGACACAAAAAGGCGTTGCGTGCAGCGAGGAATAACATGTATAACATAACTTACACCATCAAGTGAAAAATAACGAAATGAACATCTCGGAGGGGGGGGGGGGATCAGATCCCAAGTCCACAGGGAAACAAAATGAAAATAAAAGTAAAAAAGAGCCGATAGCGAGGCCTGACCCCGGGCTGCTATGACTCCCAGGCCACGATTCCACCAGTCCTGATCACGCTGTCTTAAGGACCAAACTTATTAAGAGCTATCAACACTCTCAGGCTCCTGTGAATCACGGCCAGAGGAGTAACATCGGCATAGCGAGAGTCGAATACAAAAGTTATCTCTACTATGGACATCTTGACATCTTTTATCCGGTGACATTTGTGGTAAGGGGGGGGGGCGCTCACCATCCACTCACTCGATGTAGTGCTGCTTTGGGTGTCTACACTTTCCTCCCTTCCATCCTTCCTCTTCTGCCTTTCTTTCCTCTTTCTTCTGCCTACGGGTGACTTTACACTCCTTCTTCAGTTTTTTTTTCCTTCATTCTTTCCTCTTCCCACTGCTTATGGGTGACTCTACTCTGAGTGACAATCCAAATGGTTTCCTGTACACCAGGAAACCATTTACTACGCTGGGTGGTAACCATGTAACCAAATTATGGCACCTGGCGGTTTAGTGGGTAATTAAGGTGCTCCAATCGGACTGAGCCTGTGTAGGCTTATATCCAAGGGGTGGTTGGGGTTTATTGCTCACACAATGCCACTCAGGGATGAGTGAGGCTGGTCACTCTCATCTTAAATGTCAGGACCAACTTGCCTAGCCCCGGGTTCCTATGCTCCTTATGGGGCGACATAGGATTGGATGAGGGATGGATGGCTCTTTTATACGATGACATCTTGACATCTTTTATACGGTGATGACATCTTTTATACGGTGACGTCTTGATATCTTTTATAAGGTGACATCCTTTTCACGGTGATATCTTGACATCTTTTTTACGGTGACATCTTGACATCTTTTTTACGGTGATATCTTGACATCTTTTACACGGTGACATCTCGACATCTTTTATACAGACATCTTTTATACGGTGATATCATTTATACGGAGACATCTTGACATCTTTTATACGGTGACATCTTTTATACGGTGATATCTTGACATATTTTACACGGTGACATCTTGACATCTTTTATACGGTGACATCTTTTATTCGGTGATATCTTTTATATGGTAACATCTTTTTTACGGTGACAGCTTGACAGTGATATGGTGACATCTTTTATACGGTGACATCTTTTATACAGTGACATCTTGACGTCTTTTACACGGTGACATCTTGACATCTTTTATACGGTGATATCTTTTATACGGTGATATCTTTTATACGGTGATATCTTTTATACGGTGACACACTGACAGTGACATCTTGACATGTATACTGTGACATCTTTTATTCGGTGACATCTCTTATTTTCCTCCTGTTACCGCCACATTCTTTCATGGGAATCAGGGAAGGTTTTTCTTATTGATAATGTTCTCCTTCTCACTGCCATCGAATCTTTAAACCTGTGTTCTTGTTATCAGCAGACGATTTTGTTCTATGCTCTTCGTTATTCAGGTTTTCTTCTCCTCCTACATTCCCTCCCTCTCCTCCTCATCCTAAAACTTTCTTCATCTTTTTATTATTCTCTCTCTCTCTCTCTCTCTCTCTCTCTCTCTCTCTCTCTCTCTCACCAACTCTTTTACCTCCCAAAACCGTAGTATTGCATTACATCGCTTACAAAACAGTTTTAAAGAGTCCAAAGATAATAAAGTAACAAACAATAGCAAATCTGTTGAAAACAGAAAAAATGCTGTGGGAAAACTTGTTGAGTTTGTTGGGGAGGCGGACGGAGTCGGGCGGGAAGGGGGAGGAGGTCGCGTTGGTCAGGGGGTTGAGGACGAGGACGGAGGGGATGAGGAGGCTGCTCGTGGGGATACTGGCGGTGGCGGCGGCCCTCATGGGCTGGTGGGAGGTCACTCAACTGTGGGTGCTGAATCTTACTAAGGAGGCGGCGCGACGGCGGGCAACAAGTGGTTGGTGGGAGAGACTGATGGGAAGGGCGGCGCTGGTGCCCTGCCACTACTATGGGGAGGCCGGCTTCCCTCAGGAACTGGCTAGCCGCCTCACCTGCCTCCTGGTTGGGGAAGGCTGGTCTCGCACCGCAGCGGGGCTGGCACCATATGGCGTCCTCATGGGGTGCCTCGTTACCGTAGGTGCCCCCATCCTCTGGTGGTGGTGGTGGTAGGGGACGAGAAGCAGGTCCTCACCACCGCCTGCATCCCCATCACCCTCAACTGCCACAGCGTGGGGCAGACGGAGGGCTCAGTGGCCAAACACCTCCACCACCACCGCCACCCAACCCTGCCATTTGGACAAAAGCGTAAAAAAATTGGGCAGGAGGAGGGCTGGGGAGTGGAAGCACCACGACCGCTTGATAAGTGTTCACGGAATCTACAGTAGGACCTGCCACACCGTCCAGCGCCAGGCTCTCCCTGAACCCAGACCCCAATGCGAGGGGCTGCCCGAGGCCAAGCCCGAGTCCCACAACGAGCAGCTCGAGGCAAAGCCCAAGTCCCGCAAAGGGCTGCCCGAGGCCGAGCCCGAGTCCCGCGAGGGGCTGCCCGAGCTTGAGCCCAAGTCCCACGAGGGGCTGCCCAAGGCCGAGCCCGAGTCCCGCGAGGGGCTGCCCGAGGACGAGCCCAGCGAGGGGCTGCCCGAGGCCGAGTCCCGAGAGGGGCTGCCCGAGGACGAGCCCAGCGAGGGGATGCCCGAGTCCGAGCCCAGCAAAGGGCGGCCTGAGTCCGAGCCTGAGTCCCACGAGGGGCTGCCCGAGGACGAGCCCGAGTCCCGCGAGGGGCCACCCAAGGCCGAGCCCGAGTCCCGCAAGGGGCCGCCCGAGGCCGAGCCCGAGTCCCGCAAGGGGCCGCCCGAGGCCAAGCCCGAGTCCCGCAAAGGGCCGCCCGAGGCCAAGCCCGAGTCCCGCGAGGGGCTGCCTGAGGCCGAGCCCGAGTCCATGGAGGGGCTGCCCGAGGACGAGCCCAGCGAGGGGCTGCCCGTGGACAAGCCTGAGTCCATGGAGGGGCTGCCCAAGGATGAGCCCGAGTCTCGCGAGGGGCTGCCCGAGGAGTCCCGCGAGGGGCTGCCCGAGGAGTCCCGCGAGGGGCTGCCCGAGGAGTCCCGCGAGGGGCTGCCCGAGGAGTCCCGCGAGGGGCTGCCCGAGGAGTCCCGCGAGGGGCTGCCCGAGGAGTCCCGCGAGGGGCTGCCCGAGGAGTCCCGCGAGGGGCTGCCCGAGGAGTCCCGCGAGGGGCTGCCCGAGGACGAGCCCAGCGAGGGGCTGCCAAAGGGTGAGCCCAGTGAGGGGCTGCCCGAGTCCGAGCCCAGCAAGGGGCTGTCTGAGTCTGAGCCAGAGTCCCACAAGGGGCTGCCCGAGTCTGAGCCCAGCGAGGGGCTGCCCGAGTCCGAGCCCAGCGAGGGGCTGCCCGAGTCTGAGCCCAGCGAGGGGCTGCCCGAGTCTGAGCCCAGCGAGGGGCTGCCCGAGGACCAGCCCAGCGAGGGGCTGCCCGAGGACGAGCCCACCGAGAGGCTGCCCGAGGACGAGCCCAGCGAGGGGCTGACCGAGGACGAGCCCAGCGAGGGGCTGACCGAGTCCGAGCCCAGCGAGGGGCTGACCGAGTCCGAGCCCAGCGAGGGGCTGACCGAGTCCGAGCCCAGCGAGGGGCTGCCCGAGTCCCACGAGGGGCCGCCCGAGGACGAGCCCGAGTCCCACGAGGGGCCGCCCGAGGCCAAGCCTGAGTCCCACGAGGGGCTGCCCGAGGCCGAGTCCGAGCCCAGCGAGGGGCTGTCCGAGGACGAGCCCAGCGAGGGGCTGCCCAAGGACGAGCCCAGCGAGAGGCTGACCGAGGACGAGCCCAGTGAGCGGCTGCCCGAGGCCGAGCCCGAGTCCCGCAAGGGGCTGCCCGAGGACGAGCCCAGCGAGGGGCTGCCCGAGTCCAAGCCCAGCGAGGGGCCGCCCGAGGACGAGCCCGAGTCCCGCGAGGGGCCGCCCGAGGACGAGCCCGAGTCCCGCGAGGGGCCGCCCGAGGACGAGCCCGAGTCCCGTGAGGGGCTACCCGAGGCCGAGTCCGAGCCCAGCGAGGGGCTGCCCGAGGCCGAGTCTGAGCCCAGTGAGGGGCTGCCCGAGGCCGAGTCTGAGCCCAGCGAGGGGCTGCCCGAGGCCGAGTCCGAGCCCAGCGAGGGGCTGCCCGAGGCCGAGCCAAGCGAGGGGCTGTCCGAGTCCGAGCCCAGCGAGGGGCTGTCCGAGTCCGAGCCCAGCGAGGGGCTGTCCGAGTCCGAGCCCAGCGAGGGGCTGTCCGAGTCCGAGCCCAGCGAGGGGCTGCCCGAGGACGAGCCCAGCGAGAGGCTGACCGAGGACAAGCCCAGCGAGGGGCTGCCCGAGGCCGAGCCCGAGTCCCGCGAGGGGCCACCCGAGGCCGAGCCCGAGTCCCGCGAGGGGCCACCCGAGGACGAGCCCGAGTCCCGCGAGGGGCCACCCGAGGACGAGCCCGAGTTCCGCGAGGGGCCGCCCGAGGACGAGCCCGAGGCCGAGCCCGAGTCCTGCGAGAGGCTGCCCGAGGCAGAGCCCGAGTCCATGGAGGGGCTGCCCGAGTCCGAGCCCAGCGAGGGGCTGCCCGAGTCCGAGCCCAGTGAGGGGCTGCCCGAGGACTAGCCCGAGTCCGAGCCCAGTGAGGGGCTGCCCGAGGACTAGCCCGAGTCCCGCGAGGGGCTGCCCGAGGACGAGCCCGAGTCCCGCGAGGGGCTGCCCGAGGACGAGCCCGAGTCCCGCGAGGGGCTGCCCGAGGACGAGCCCGAGTCCCTCGAGGGGCTGCCCGAGGCCGAGCTCAGCGAGGGGCTGCCCGAGTCCGAGCCCAGCGAGGGACTGACCGAGTCCGAGCCCAGCGAGGGACTGACCGAGTCCGAGCCCAGCGAGGGGCTGACCGAGTCCGAGCCCAGCGAGGGGCTGACCGAGTCCGAGCCCAGCGAGGGGCTGACCGAGTCCGAGCCCAGCGAGGGGCTGACCGAGTCCGAGCCCAGAGAGGGGCTGCCCGAGTCCGAGCCCAGCGAGGGGCTGCCCGAGGTCGAGCCCAGCGAGGGGCTGCCCGAGGTCGAGCCCAGCGAGGGGCTGCCCGAGGACGAGCCTGAGTCCCGCGAGGGGCTGCCCGAGGACGAGCCCGAGTCCAGCGAGGGGCTGCCCAAGTCAGAGCCAGAGTCCCGCGAGGGGCTGCCCAAGTCAGAGCCAGAGTCCCGCGAGGGGCTGCCCGAGGACGAGCCCAGCGAGGGGCTGCCCGAGGACGAGCCCAGCGAGGGGCTGCCCGAGGACGAGCCCAGCGAGGGGCTGCCCGAGGACGAGCCCGGCGAGGGGCTGCCCGAGGACGAGCCCGAGTCCCGCGAGGGGCTGCCCGAGGACGAGCCCGGCGAGGGGCTGCCCGAGGACGAGCCCGAGTCCGGCGAGGGGCTGCCCGAGGACGAGCCCGGCGAGGGGCTGCCCGAGGACGAGCCCAGCGAGGGGCTGCCCGAGGACGAGCCCGGCGAGGGGCTGCCCGAGGACGAGGCCGAGTCCAGCGAGGGGCTGCCCGAGGACGAGCCCGAGTCCCCCGAGGGGCTGCCCGAGGACGAGCCCGAGCCCCGCGAGGGGCTGCCCGAGGACGAGCCCAGCGAGGGGCTGCCCGAGGACGAGCCCAGCGAGGGGCTGCCCGAGTCCGAGCCCGGCGAGGGGCTGCCCGAGTCCGAGCCCAGCGAGGGGCTGCCCGAGGACGAGCCCGGCGAGGGGCTGCCCGAGGACGAGCCCGGCGAGGGGCTGCCCGAGGACGAGCCCGGCGAGGGGCTGCCCGAGGACGAGCCCAGCGAGGGGCTGCCCGAGGACGAGCCCGGCGAGGGGCTGCCCGAGGACGAGCCCGAGTCCCACAAGGGGCTGCCCGAGGACGAGCCCGGCGAGGGGCTGCCCGAGGACGAGCCCGGCGAGGGGCTGCCCGAGGACGAGCCCGGCGAGGGGCTGCCCGAGGACGTTACCGGCGAGGGGCTGCCCGAGGTCGAGCCCGGCGAGGGGCTGCCCGAGGACGAGCCCGGCGAGGGGCTGCCCGAGGACAGAGCCCGGCGAGGGGCTGCCCGAGGACGAGGCCCGGCGAGGGGCTGCCCGAGGACGAGCCCGAGGCGAGGGGCTGCCCGAGGACGAGGGCCCGGCGAGGGCCTGCCCGAGGACGAGTCCCGCGAGGGGCTGCCCGAGGACAGGCGAGTCCCGCGAGGGGCTGCCCGAGGACGAGCCCGGCGAGGGGCTGCCCGAGGACGAGCCCGGCGAGGGGCTGCCCGAGGACGAGCCCGAGTCACGCGAGGGGCTGCGCGATGACGAGCACGAGTCCCGCGAGGGGCTGCCCGAGGACGAGCCCGAGTCCCGCGAGGGGCTGCCCGAGGACGAGCCCGGCGAGGGGCTGCCCGAGGACGAGCCCGAGTCCCGCGAGGGGCTGCCCGAGGACGAGGCCCGGAGTCCCGCGAGGGGCTGCCCGAGGACGAGCCCGAGTCCCGCGAGGGGCTGCCCGAGGACGAGCCCGAGTCCCGCGAGGGGCTGCCCGAGGACGAGCCCGAGTCCCGCGAGGGGCTGCCCGAGGACGAGCCCGGCGAGGGGCTGCCCGAGGACGAGCCCGGCGAGGGGCTGCCCGAGGACGAGCCCGGCGAGGGGCTGCCCGAGGACGAGCCCGGCGAGGGGCTGCCCGAGGACGAGCCCGGCGAGGGGCTGCCCGAGGACGAGCCCGGCGAGGGGCTGCCCGAGGACGAGCCCGGCGAGGGGCTGCCCGAGGACGAGCCCGGCGAGGGGCTGCCCGAGGACGAGCCCACCGAGGGACTGCCCATGGCCGATCGCAGGGAGGGGCCGCCTGAGGCTGAGCCCAAGTCCCGAAAGGGGCTACCCGAGGCCGAACCCAAGTCCCTCAAAGGGGTGCCTGAATCCTGCAAGGGGTAGCCCGAGGCCGAGGCCGATGCCAGTTGGGCCCAAGATGCTCCAGGGAAGGAGTCTCCAGTAACCCGACCCCGACGTCACCGCACCCGTAAACGAGCCCGGCACCATGGCTCTATTGTCAAGGCCGGGTCTCAACAAGTGGCTCTGGGGGCCAAGTACGAGTCCCGCGATGGGCTGCCTGAGGCCGAGCCCAAGATCCTTGAGGGGAAGCCCGAGTCCCTCGAAGGGGTGCCCAAGGCCAAGCCTGAGTCCCGCGAGAGGCTGCCCGAGTCTGTTGCCGATCACACCCAAGATGCTCCAGGGGAGGAGTCTCTGGTAACCCGACCCCGGCATTGCCGCACCCGTAAACGAGCCCGACGCCACGACTCTGTTGTCGAGGCCGGGCCTCAACAAGGGGCCCCCAAGCATGATTCCATCGCCAGGGCAGGGGTTCAGCGAGAGGCTACAGGGGCCAACATTCCCTCCCATTCCATTCCATCCTCTACCCAACCCACTGTGGGTGGGTCCACCACCTCTAACTCTGATGATCTGTGCAGGGCCACCTTCCCGCCTAAATCAGGGTACCAACAATTCATTCTAACTGTTAATGCGGAGGGCCTTCCACCCAGTAACAAGACCTGTACCCTGCTTCAGAGGGTGGGGGAGATACTAATGCAAAAGTTGGAGGGGAGTCGGGGTGATTCGTACACTATTACATTTTCCACTCCACCCCAGGCCACCACCAGCCTCCCTCCCACCCACCTCTCCCAGCCCTGCACACCATCCACCCTCACCGAATGCCACGGGAAACAAGATCTCTCCCAGTGAGGGGTGCCTCACGTTACACGGTAATGAACACCCATTCTGCATCCCATCCACCCTCGTCCAATACCACATGCACCAAGACACCTCATTTTACCTAACACTTGCTCTTATCTTTGACTGACTTTAATAACTCTTTAAATCATCATGTAACTATTTTATTTTCATGCTATATGTACTTCTTTTAAAATAGTTTTTCGGCCTAATATTTTTAAAAATTATTATTTAGGCTTGGCATTGCCTCACCTCTGCTTTGGTTGGTTAAAAACCTCATGTTTGACCTGGTGGGCTAATATCCTCAGCCTCACATCTTGTAAGAGAGAGAGAAAGAGAGATGCTGCTTTGAACTTATTTTGTTTGAGAGATAGAGAGAGATGCTGCTTTGACGTTTTCTGCTCTGAGAAAGAGAGAGAGGCTACATAGCTTCAAGAACTCTGCAGAATTGTAATATAACGAAAGTGATTATCATTTTTTTTTTATTATAACCTGTTTTGAGTAATAACGTTTTTTTGTCTTAGTTTTACTTATTTTTTTCTCAAGTAACTGGAGAACCTTGCAAGGTGAAGGGGCTATAATGTCGTCATAGTTAACTGGATGAAAATAGGTAGATAGGTAGACAGATAGATTTTAAACAGGAGATATGTTCCTATTTGGAGGGGATAAAGCTGTGTAAATGATTTGATGCAGAGTGATAGATCGACAGACAGATAGATCAACAGCTGTAAAACAGGAGATATATTTTTAATGAAGGTAATAAATCTCCATAAATGATCTGATGTAGATAGATAGACAGACCGACTGATAGATAGGTAGATAGTTGTTAAACGGATGTGTTTTTAATGAAGGAAATAAATCTCCATAAATGATTTGATGTAGATACACAGGTAGATAGATTGTTTCTTAAGTTTTTTTTTTTCTAATTGAAGGGGATAAATCTTCATAAACAATTTAATGTAGACAGATACTAGACAGATTAATCGATAGATAAATCAATATGAATTTTTTTTCAACTGAGATTTGTAGCTGAAGGGGCTGAAAATATATCCACAAAAGATTGGGTGAAGGTAGATATAGATACTAGACAGACAGACAGGTAGATAGAAAGTAGATATATCATTTTTAACAGGAGACATCTTTCTCATTGGAAGACCTAAAAATTCTCCGTAAAAGAATGAGTGGAAATAATTAGATTGATAGACAGAGAGACAGATAGACAGAATTTCTGACCCCTCGGTTACGAAAGGTGTAGGCAGATTGTTGTTTTTTTTTGTTTTTTTCGTGAGCTACAAGACTACTATACTAGGGTTATATAAACCTGAGTAATGTGAATGAAGTTTAGTACCGTAACACAGTATTCTCCGGTTTGGACAAATATTTGTTTTTCGTCGTCGCTGTCATCATCATCGTATCATCATCATCATCATCATCATCGCCATCATGCCTCTTTTTCCTACCTGCAGGTTTTTGTATTAACTAAAATCCCTTATGTTAGGATTACATTAAAAGGAGTAAACTTTCTATAGCCAGACGTCTTAATCCCATAAGGGGTGGCCACAAACAAGTACCCCTTTCGCTCATATACCTGCATTTATAGGGGGGGTGGGGTGGTCACAAACACTTCGCCTCCACGTCATCCTCCCCCCTGCCGTTTCCCTGCCCTCCCCCCAGCTCATGCCCCTCTCTCTCATATACCTCGGATTATAATAGTTTGGTAACGCACTCTAACATTGGCGCCAATTTTCAGAGCATGATATCGGTAAATACACGGGAACAATGCCAGGTGTATGAGAAAGGGAGGCTTATATATTAAGGGGGGCCGCAAAAGGGCAAGGGGCAGGATGACAAGAAGGCGATTTGTCTATGGCCATACCATACGAGATTGAGGTGTTTGGCTGTAGGTAGAAGAATTTTTACGCCATAACTCAAATCAATAAAATCGTCTTAGTTGAAAATCTCTAGCTACTAGAATTGTCCAAACGATGAGTGTGTTAAGCATGTGTAGAAGAAACCACTGAAATATGCGGTGTTATACTTAGGTGCATTCAATCCAAGGAGAAGTTGACAGATTTTTAAAACCAGACATATGGGATAGCACTCAACTTTAAAATCGTCTGCTGTTAACCTGAGGGCGCGTCCACGTGTCCTCGAACATGTGTTGACAACACAGCTGGCAACATGTTTGAATACACGTAAAGAGCAGTATTTGGACAGATGTATGTAAACATGTTTCAGTGCAGCTTCGAGCTTACTAGCAGCAGAGGTGATGCAGTAAACACGTCCTTACGAGGCAGCTGTGACTGCATCATGATACTGGCAACAAGATCTGGTCGCTGCCGTTCCCAGCATGATTGCAGCTTGTTCGTTATTGTGTTGTTTACATGTTGCCGGCACTTGTTCCAGCACATGTGTGGACGCGCACTAAATGAATGCCCAGGCGTGTCTGTAGGAAGGAAAGGAGTGAACACGGGTAAACAAGTTGATAGATTTTTAACATCAGACATATGGGATTTCATGACGCTTTAAAAATCATCTGTTGTAAACACGAATGAATGTCCTGGTGTGTTTGTAGGAAGGAGAGGAGTGAAAAGGAGGACAAATAAACATTCAGCCATCTCGGAATGGCCCAATTAACTTGTCTCGTTCAATCAAAGACAACAGTCGTGCCTTGAAATCTGTGGAAAACATCTGCTAAAAGGCTAAAATTCTGGTGCGTTCTGCTTTGCGTCAAACGGACGGTTGGTAGCACCAGGGTTAAGAGAGTACTACCCTGGGTAGCACTGGCATGAGTTGCCATATGCTCCAGGTGACGAACCAGTGGATGCCAACATACTTTTTATAGCTAAGCTAAATAAATACATATACAGTAGTTGTTTTTTTCCGACTACTAATTTTACTTGATGTATATACTGAGCAGTTTCTTATGTTATCCTTTTTAATACTATCTATCTATCTATCTATCAATAGCCCGACGCCCTAATCCCGCAAAGGGTGGCCGCAGACAAAACGCCTCCAAGTCGCTCTGTCACCCACTATTTGACTACCCTCCCCCCAACTGACCCCCCCCTCCCTCATATACCTCTCAACTCCATCCCTCCACCTCATCCTCGGTCTACCTCTCCCTCTCCCTCCCTCCACCTCACCTACATAAACCCTCTTAGTCAGTCTTTCATTCTCCATTCTCTTCACATGTCCAAACCACCTCAGTGTATTTCTCTTAATCTTCTCAACCACATCCACATCCACCCCACAGCGTTCCTTCACTTCTTCATTCGTCAACCTGTCCCTCCACGTCACTCCACATGCTCCTCTCAAGTAACTCATTTCCACTGCTCTCACTCTTGACTTGTTCCCCTCTTGCAAGGTCCATGCCTCGGTTCCATACGTCAGGGTAGGGATCACAATACTATCATGCAGTGACTTCTTAACTTCCATACTCACCTCCCTATTTCTCATCACTGCTTTCAGTGTATCAACAACCTTCCTTCCCTGCTGTACCCTTTCACGCACTTCATCCCCCAAAGTTCCATCCTTACTCATCACACTACCCAAGTACTTGAATGCACTCACATTCTCCATATCCTCACCATCCAACCTCACTGCACACTCTGTGACTTCATTCCTCTCAAACACCATAACTTTACTTTTGTTTACATTAACTTTCAGATTCCTCCTCCTACACACTGTCCCAAATTCATTCACCAAACCTTGCAACTCCCATTCATCTTCACTCAACAGTACTGTATCATCAGCAAACAGCAACACCGAAGCTTCCAAATCTCACCCTCATTCATTTAATACCATGTTAGAAATACTTCAATTCAATTAGCTAAACACATGTCCAGAGTTTGGTTCTACTTCCTTATTAATTTAACTTTTTGCTTAATTTGGTATTTATAAGCTGTGCTTTTCATTATCTGTCATCAAACAACGTAGTGTATAATGACAATCGGTTTCGTTATGAGTAACGAAATGAATCCCACAAGCTGGAATTCGAACAGCCCAGGAGACCGAAGTCTATGCACGACTAATCGTTTGCTTCATTCTAATCTCAATTAGTCTCTTACGAAATAAGCACTGCTTACAGGTGCTACCTTTCATCGCTGTGATTATTTCCTGGTTCTGTATTAATGTGTTAACACAAGAGCGACCTGAATGATGACTGCTGTCCGTTGTGCCTTCCTCCCTAAAGCGCCTAATCCACCTTTATACAGTTCTGCTTACACCGAATGTTTGGATTAGGTGTTCGGGATTCTTTCCCCCTAAATAAAGGCATATCATGTCCTCTCCCATCCCCTCAGTAGTTGGACGCATGTTGTTTTCTCTGTGCATACCACGGTATAGTCTAGGTCTGCCTGACGTTCTGTAATATGTAACGGCCAAGCACTCATGCCCTGATCGAAAATAGTTCAAATTTCTTCTCTCGGAGGAAGCAGTACTTGCAAATGGATGTTACGGCTTCGGAAATATGCTGAGTTCGATTATTATGTCATAGCAGCAGCAGATATGAAGCTTAAAGAAAGTCAGGCTAGCCAACCATGAATATGTAGCTGTGGCAGAGCTCTCATAATGTTTCACATGTTACACTTATTCTTCGGACAAAACTGGGACACGACATTTGTCTTTCACTGTACACACCCTAGCAAGCATCTTCTCCCCTAAAGTGAGGTTTCCAAGAAGCTGTTACTCTATGCTGTATATTCGTTAAATTTACATGTATTATCCTTGTTCGATCTGTTCTCTTGTTTTTGTTTTTTCCCTGTGCCCTCCGTTATCTTGCTTTTGTTTTTTCTTGGAGGGAAAAATTTGGAGGGTCTCTGGTCGTCGGTTCCTCCCATGCATTAAATAAAAAGACTTTAAATGCCTCCTGGTCTAAATGGATTGATATAGGTTGCTTTAACTACTTCACTGCAAATCACACACTTACAAACATACACATACACAAGTACACCTCACACACACACACACACACACACACACACACACACACACACACTTAACACATTCACATACACACACACACCCTTAACACATTCACACACACACACACACACACACACACACACACACACACATTCTCACACACACACACACACACACACACACACACACACACACACACACTTAACACATTCTCTCTCACACACACACACACAATCATACATACATACACACACAAACAATCAGTCACAGATAGACAGAAACACACATGCCCCTACACTACAGAGACGCAGACACATACACATACTATTGGCAACATATGAACCTGATACAGTATTTTCATTTATTTTTTTTTTTTTTTATGTGACCGACTCTGGGCATAGGCTTGACAGCCTGCTTTCAGGGCCCAGTAGTCCTCCTACGTACCGCACACCTCTACATGTCACCACTTCGGCGCTAACTCCCACCGTCCATATTGAATACGTGATAGGGCTGTCTCATTCAGGACTGGTGTATTGGTATTAGCGGGGGTATTTTTACGACATGTTGGCGGGTCTTCTGGTAGATCAGTAAAGTCCGATATTTACGAAATTCAAATCCTTAAACTGTTCCCTGCCGCAGCGGGATTTGATCCCGGGTCCGTTAGGACTGCAGGCCAACTCTCTACCGATTGAGCCACCGCCTCCCCCAAAGAGTGTGGCTTGGGTCAGGCAGTTGGTACGCCTGCAACCTGTGACTTATTCACACATTTGTTGTGTCTAGGAGGAGGATGAATGAATGGGTTACCAATCACTTCTTAAAACTGACACGTAGCTATGAATTATATATTAGAAGACTCTAGTAAAAATAACCATAGGTATGAGTGTTTTTCATTACTGTCATAGCTCATATCGTTGATAGATAAACTTTAACTGCAATGATAACAAAGTGATATATAGAGAATTACCGTATCATAGACTGATCTAGACGGTGCTCACACACCTTAAAATCGCTCCTGTCTTGCCTTGCCAGTTGGTGGAGCATACACTTCTTCAGTGTTTTAGTTGATACAAAAATCAGATTGTTTCCATAAACTGTATACTGGCATTTTCTTTTTTTTTAATTAATAAATCACACGATGACGTGGTTATTGGCTGCTACTGCCTTCGTAAATTATAATCTTCTCTTCCCTTTCTGCCAGCTCTCGTTGCTGGAAACTCACTCCCATCTTTCCCTCCCCCACTCCCTCTCTCAAATCCCCTACCTCTCTCACTCTCCCCTTCCCCCTCTAAACAGCCAGTTCCTCTAGCCTCTACCACCTGGCTCAGGGAGTGAGGTCGCAGAATCTACTTTCCTTACATCTTAAACTTATAGTGGTTATCTGCCTTAATATCCCCACTGCTGTCATTTAGTCATCCCAATTGACAGTCTCTCTCTCTCTCTCTCTCTCTCTCTCTCTCTCTCTCTCTCTCAGGCTACCTCACATCAGATGTTACCCGAACTGTGTGTCACCAGTCCGTAGTGCCACAGGGTGCTCTAGGGGCAGGCGAGGGTAGTGTGGGAGTCACTAACCTCTAAGTCGCTGTCTCTTTGATATGTATTTGCTTACGTGCATAATAGGATAAATATAATACACTGGATGTGATGAGATTTCAGCCAAAGTTTGTACTGATATTGTTAAATGAATTAGAAAAAAAAAAAAAAAGATATTTTTTTCCATTAGAACTAAGGAGAGGTTTGAGGCGTCGTACTGGTGTATTATTATGACCTATATATTCTATTCACTCTGCAATAATTATGATACACTGGTATGATGACAGTTGAACCATATATTTCATTCATAAGATGACTCAAATGTGTAGTAACATAACTGTAAAAACAACGTATATTGGCAATGCTGTTTCATCAGATCGATCTGAAATGTGTATGACTCTTGCTTGTCGTAATCTGTCGCGGCTGTGTCCCACTGGAAAGAGGCGCGCCATCTACATACGGTAACGAGAGCCTTCCACTTAGGCTCCACCTCTCCGTGGCTGATAGCTGAGTGGCGCAGTTTCCAAAAGAGGCCTGTCCAACGCACCCCAGTTGACGTGGGGCCGATACCTCTGTGTTCTAGAACGGAAGTTGGAGATTTAGCCTGCATTCTCGCGCTAGGGATCGAATCTTCCAAAGAGGTGAAGTGTTCGGCTGTATGAAGGAAACCAGCATAGGTGTCGTTTATATGTTCATGATTATGATAAGTGGTCTGTTGCTCTATACGCTGAGATTACAGATGATCCTGTATAGCACATACAAAGGCATACTGGTTAATCCTGTCTCGAGGCCAAATGGGCCATCATCATCATCAACAGCAGCAGGAGCAGCTTATAGCGGACTACTGCAAGCAGAAGGGCACTCCACACTGTAACTTATTGATTTTTTGTGCGACTCAGAACATAGGGTTAAGAGCCCATTCCCTGAGGCCCAGCAGTCTTCCTGTAAACCATTCACCTCCATATAACACCATTTCGGCACTAACACCCACCGTCCATTTTAGGATGTTTCGTACTGGTGTATTAGTATTAGTTTGGGTGTTTTTGTGACATGTCAGCAGGTCTAATGGTAAATCATTAAAGTCTGCTTTTAACGAAATACATACTCATATACTCCTCTCTGCCTCAACCAAGATACAAACCTGCGTCTATTGGAACAACAGACCTATCGACTTTGCCACCACCTCCCCCATTCAGTCCTGGTAAACAGATGATATTCATTTCCCTCCCAAGTACTCTCGTCTCTTCCTCTCATTTTATCCGCAGGTTTCAAAACCGACCTTCCATTTGTTCTCTTCCCCCTCCCCCCCAAAAAAAAAGCCCATGTCAGTTTCACCCTTATAACTCTGATGATTATATCGCTCACCATTTGTGTTAATTCCTTTCCGTCATATACGAACAGATTAATGGTAGAATAAATTTATCTAGGTTATGCATAACCGCATGGCACCGTACCAACAATATATGAGGCAATGTGTCTTTGACTGAATGACGTAAAAATTCTGCTGATTTTCCCACCACGTTTATTAATACTGTATAACATTCATACACCACAGATGGATGATAACAGTTTTCGTGTGCCATTTATATCTGACAATACCCTGCCTGATATTCACCCTCTCCTTCAGCAGTACAGGTATGTTGTTAAAGTATCTGCATAGATAAGGTGTATGTAATGACAATACTTTAACCTAGAAAATATATTTCACATTATGCAGTCTAACTGCATATAATTGTGTAGCAGAAACAGTAATTATGACAGTTATCTAACAAGGTAAATTCAGTGCTTTCTAAGTCTGCTGTAGACACCTTGTTTATAAATATAACATAGCTATAAACCATATGTATCTAACTAGTCCACTCATCATTTGCAACAATCACAGCCTGCTGTGTCGTTCGTTCCCGTTCTTCCCATGTGTATACCAAGTTGCTCCACAGGCTTTCGATGGGGCTCGTATCACAACCCCGACTCATCAAGTCCAGTAGTTCTAGGTTGAAGTGTTCGTCAAACCATTCCTGGGAGATGTGGGATGTGTGCATAGGGCATTTGTCATGGGCAAACAGAATCAGCCATGGGAAAGGGTACTCCTGCTCATGGAGAGAAGGCAGAAATTCCTCTTCAAGAATTTCAAGATATTTGTTCTTGTAAAAGGTCCGTCAATGGGAGACAACCCACCCCATGGAGACTACCGTACCCAAACATTACGCAAGACATGTCCACTACTTGTTTTTTTAAAGATATTTTGACCGTTGTATCTGTTATTGGGAAAATAGAACAAATGTTATTTGGTGTGTTGTTACATCCGTGCGTGTTACGCAAGGGGGTATGTGCTTAAGTAATTTTGGTTCGCCTGTAAGTCCTACCGTTTGTGGCAATGTTATGGAAATCTTACTGAACAAAATATCACAGATTATTGAATTATGGCCGAACAGGGTCATATCTCAAGAGCAAGGTCAGTTAACTTTTTTTTAAACCAGATATAGACCAAATGTGGTAATAAAGTTGAGGATGAGGATTGGATGATGTGAATAATGTTTTAGAACCGCTTGGCTATGATTTGGTCATTTGTCTCAGCTATTTACTCGATTTGGACAGAGCATGGGAGGGGCTAAGATCAGACAAGGATGAAGTGACTGTATTTCGAGGACAACAGTAAAGGTCAGTATTAAAAATTAGGTCAACCAGGACATCTCTAGTCAAATTCCTACCAATATTCGTCGAATGGCTGAGGGTTCATACATAAAGTAACTGGATTTTACGATACTCAGTTGAAGGTAAAGGTTACAGGATAGGTTCAAAAGTTACAACCAATGACAGATTGTGTGGCATGGATGTTGCACTCTGAGCTCCTCTTATTGTTTACTTTGAAACCAACATTGCATGCATATGGGATATGTTCTGATTTAAACAACAGGCTTAGATATGTCTTATTTAATACCTTAGTGGAATACACTCATTATATTTACCTGCATATAAACAGGCACGTGTGATGCCTTTTGCAATATTAAACCTTTTGTTATTCTCCTCCAGCAGTGTGTCTTCCCGCAAGTTGTTGAGGAGAATGTTTCTTGACGGTGAATATAACACGAGCCCGGTAAATAAGATCTTCCTGCACATGGTTCTCTGCGAATCTACACCTGCCCTCACAGTGCCTAGGTGTTATTTGCTGTTTTTTGGCCGGTGTCCTGTGCTGAACACCAACGACAACTGGCACAGTCTGGACAGTCACATCTAGCTGTAGTTGTTGTCATATGGCCGCCGCGTTGGTAAAAGGGTTATTTCTGTAGTTTCTCGTATCTGTCGATCATCTTCGGCCGTGATCTTCCTTGGTGGCCATTCTCTCGGTTTGTTGTTCAGGTTTCCACTTCATACCCAACGCGTCAGCCTTAATGAAACTGTTGTCTCTGATATTCCTAGGGTATTGCCTATCTTCCTTATAGCCTTTCCACTTTCTCGCGTGCCAGCAATTCAACCTAGAAGGACGAGAGCATCTTCGTGCCGGTTCATAATTTATATTTCTGCTCTGTACTAGGTTTGTGATAAATACAGGCAATGTCCTAAAACTGTAAAACAAACAGCTTCAAACGATCATTACCCATAAAAGAATACCCATCAACGAGACACCGACTTAATAGTTAGTGGCTTCCCCTTTATTCCCGCTTCCCCTTGGAGCGCCCTGTGACACTACGAACTGGTGACACACAGCTTGGGCAAGATTTGAGACAGACAGAGAGACAGACAGACAGATAGACAGACAGACAGAGACAGACAGACAGACAGACAGAGACAGAGAGACTGTCAATTGGGATGACTAAATGACAGCAGTGGGGATATTAAGGCAGATAACCACTACAGGTTTAAGATGTAAGGAAAGTAGATTCTGCGACCTCACTCCCTGAGCCAGGTGGTAGTGGCTAGAGGAACTGGCTGTTTAGAGGGGGAAGGGGAGAGTGAGAGAGGTAGGGGATTTGAGAGAGGGAGTGGGGGAGGGAAAGATGGGAGTGAGTTTCCAGCAACGAGAGCTGGCAGAAAGGGAAGAGAAGATTATAATTTACGAAGGCAGTAGCAGCCAATAACCACGTCATCGTGTGATTTATTAATTTAAAAAAAAGACAATGCCAGTATACAGTTTATGGAAACAATCTGATTTTTGTATCAACTAAAACACTGAAGAAGTGTATGCTCCACCAACTGGCAAGGCAAGACAGGAGCGATTTTAAGGTGTGTGAGCACCGTCTAGATCAGTCTATGATACGGTAATTCTCTATATATCACTTTGTTATCATTGCAGTTAAAGTTTATCTATCAACGATATGAGCTATGACAATAATGAAAAACACTCATACCTATGGTTATTTTTACTAGAGTCTTCTAATATATAATTCATAGCTACGTGTCAGTTTTAAGAAGTGATTGGTAACCCATTCATTCCTCCTCCTCCTAGACACAACAAATGTGTGAATAAGTCACAGGTTGCATGCGTACCAACTGCCTGACCCAAGCCACACTCTTATACTGTACCAGGTTCATATGTTGCCAATAGTACAGTACACAGACACAGGACAGACACAGTCGCGAAAGAGCCAAAATATATTCCTAGACACTGGCTCACACACCGGTTGCGACACACACACACACACACACACACACACACACACACAATTACAGCAGCCGCAAGCATGTGCACATGCACGCGCAGATATCCGCACACACGCACTCTGCAACTTTCACACACCCATACTACATTCCTCGTATATGTGTGTGCAGCGTGTTTGGCGCTGGGTGAAAGGACTGAATGACCAGTTATGAAAATGTAGTCAGCTGTGTGATTACATACCGGTACTTACAGTAAGTTTCCTACGATATTCCTAGTATGGATTAATACCAGTAACTAATATTATTACCAGAGTGTGGGTTAATTCAGACCAGCATGTGAAAAAATTATTGATAATGAAATGAACGGATAAAGGAGCCTTTACAACACTGCCTAATTGTATATAAAAACGCAAGTGTAGGTAATAACAGAGTTGCTCTTTCTCGGGAGCTGTTTGGTTACACACTTCGTCACTTGATGCTATTGTGGCTAACGTCAGACTTATCTTTTATCTGCGGGATACCTGTTGAGGTTAAAGACTGTATTACATTTAGTTTTGTTATCCATCCCTTAAATGAAGCCTTCTTATAATTCGTTCACTGTCAAATAAGTTGAACCTGCTATAAAGCCAATGATTAATGCTGTTAATGCTGGTGAGTGTTTACGTGTTAGTGGATGGCAGACACTCACTCGCCATCCAATAAGGGTTGCACTGTTGGTAGTAGTCCTGTTTCAGTCCATCCTTGACCATGATTCGCGTTGGTTTCTGTCTTGTTCATCATGTTATTTGCTCAATGTTTACGTTCATTTTCAAAAGATTTTTTTTTTTTTTTTTTTTACTATTTCCCTCCCATTCCCCCGAAATAGTACAGTTAAAGAACAAGTCATTTCCTAACCCGACCTCACTTAACCTAATCTAAACCCTAAGCAATTCAGTCGTACTAAAATAATTCCAACCTTACCCTGATTATCGGGCTCACATCTCCCCTCCTGCCCCGAAATGCATATCCTTAAACTTTGATGAATTACATATACGTGGTCATATACAGATGTATATTTGTGAACGAGCCACTCACCTGCCCCTTTATCGTCAGAGTAATGCCAGCCCGCCTCTTCTGTACGCTTAGTAGCTCCAGATCACTTCATAACACCAGCACGTTACCGTAACACCTGAGACACGCTGTGTGAATGATCTAGCACTGTATATGATTCATGTCACAATCATTGCATGACAAGTTAGTCTATTTACTCAGGTTCATTTTTCAGTTTTCAGTTCGTACCTTCTCATTTTAGTTTCTTTTTCTTTGCTTTGTCTATTCAAACTAGTACCTTTTTCTAGACAGATTTGCTTTCTTGATTCAGTATATGACGTTTCATTTTGGTATGTCTTTTTTCTAAGTCACTGCCAGTAATGTAATTCTATTCACAGTTCCACAGCCATTGTCATAAACGCCACACTAAATTGACGCAGAATAACACACAGGATTAAGATTTGACAAAGCGATTCAGTTCAGTGATACTCTGGGAAACAGCCTTTGTGACAGCCTCCACTCTGATACGTAGTTGTATCGAGGATTGTTTTCGAATTTGTTTATTCTTTTTTTTTTTTTTTTACGAAAATACTTGTAAGCTTAAAGTATCATTCACAAATGCATTACCAGTGAGTTTCAAATACTTCTTCTAATTCACATTTCTTTAAATTGCTAGACAGTTTAATACTATTTCTCTTACTTAATACGGAGAAAATAAACTTAGGTCTTCCAGTTCGTCATACTGTACACACGACATGGTGACAAAATACCATTAAGCGTTTACGGGAACGGAAAAAACTCTGGGAGAAGTGTTTGGCGTCTCAAGGGAAGTACTCTGACGGAAACTAAAATGGATTTGTTGTAAGATCTTGTACTGAAGTTTGTTTTTTAACAATTCCGGGAATTTTTTTTTTTTTTTTTTATGTGTCCGACTTCTGGGCATAGGCTTCGCAGCCTGCTCTCAAGGCCCAGTAGTCCTCCTACATACCATACACCTCTCTACATGTCACCACTTCGGCGCTAACACCCACCGTCCATATTGAATACATGCTAGGGCTGTCTCATACAGGACTGGTGTATTGGTATTAGCAGGGGTACTTTTATGACATGTCGGCGGGTTATCTGGTAGATCAGGAAAGTCTGCTTTTATGAAATTCAAATCCTTAAACTGTTCCCTGCCCCAGCCGGGATTCGAACCTGGGTCCATCAGGACTGCAGGCCGCCTCTCTATCGATTCAGCCACCGCCTCCCCCATTCAGCCACCGACTCGTATACCTATCCAATCCATCTCATCGTCGTATCCTCGGTCTTCCCTTCCCCCTTCCCCTCTCCGCCTCACTTACATACACTCTTGTAATTCATCTTATATTCCGTTTAAGGACATATTGTCTGGTGGTATCAAAACTGAGGAAAAAAGAACGTTATGCACTGAAAGGGCAGTCGCTATTCCCTTTACCAGAAGATGCTGTTTCAGAGTTGGATATACTCGTCTAACCACTTCACTAAAACAGGTCTAAGTAGAGTGAAATGATTCGATGTTATCACTACTTAATTCACTTAAACTAGGCGTATAATTGCTGAGCTGTAACAAGAGATAAACAATAGAATATGGAGCTAGTCACGAGGAAGTGCTGTGGAAAGGATTCAGGGTATTACTAACGTCTTATTCTGACGCTGAGTAACGGCAAACAGGCTGCAGAAGGCCGCGTATCTAAGCCAAATTAAGAAGAGCCTGTGGAGTCACATGGAGAGACAGGCTGACAAATGAGGATATAAAGGAGCGTTGTGGTGTGGATGTGGATGTGATAGGAAGCGTTAGGAGGAATACACTGAGGTGGTTTGGCCATGTGGGAAGGATGGAGGGTGAAAGACTGACGAAGAGAGTGAATGTGAGTGAGGTGGAGGGGGGAAGAGGGAGGGGGAGGCCGAGGATGAGATGGAGGGATGGGGTGGAGAGGTATATGAGAGAGGGGGATGTGAGTTGGGAGCGGGGCAGTGAAATGGCGGGGGACAGGGCGACGTGGAGGCGATTTGTTTGTGGCCACCCCGAATGGGATTTGTCGCCACACAGCAAGCTGCGGCAACAACTACAGTAATACAGAGGGCAACGACGACGCTGACGACGCTGATGATGGTGATGACGACTTACACCAGGCATTCGGTGGGAACACAACCCAGGCGGCTACGGCTGACTCACCCACCATCCGACCACAACCACCCATACCACAACCACGTCATCCACAACAGCCATCCCATGAAGATTATCATGGTGTTCCGACTTCAGTAAGGGATAAAGGGTATCGAAAAACGTTACGCGACAAATATCGTTATCTGCGGCACCTTGAAAAGCTGGAAGAAGCCGAGGATCAGTGAATAATGAAGAATGAAAAATGAAAAGTAAATGAAAAGTGAATGATAATAGGAGGGAGTGTCGAGGCCCACAGTTACTCTCCCAGCCCTGTACTGTCTAAACTTAATTGAATTTATGTGCCCCAAATGGAAGAGCTAGATACGGCCTAATAGAGTAATATCCTACATATACGGGACAGAGATAAGAGAAAAGTGACGCAGAACTAAAAGGTAACCATGTCTAGTGTGAATTAACGTTATACAATGGACATTATTTCAAAATGTTGCGGACCAGACCCGACTAAGAACACTGAGAGAAGTGAACGAAGGATATGAGGAGTACACGCCTACTTCCGGCCCCTGTACTTTTCCTGAGGGAGAAGCAGAAGGTTGGAAGTCAGTAGAAGCAGAGAGGGCAAAGAGTCGAGAAGAACCTGGGGAAGATCTTAGCTAGAAGGCCCGCCTGAGCACCCTACCACAACGATGAGACTGGTGATGTCTTGGTACTCTACGGTATCAGTGAGTAGATATTCTTGTTAGAGAACATAGAGGAAAGTGGAACTGAAGGTAGGAAAGAGAGAAAGGAGAAGAAAGTGAAATACACTGTGAAATACATTGAGAGTATACTGTAGATTCGTGGTAGGGTATAACAGGACGGGCCAGATAATTTGTATGATTGTTAAATTAACTTCTTTGCTCAGTGGTGAAAAGAACAATGATTATATAAAAGTTAAGTGTCTTTATGGAGAAGTATTGAGTTAGGGTAGATGACTGTGTTAAAGAGTGATATTTATTTTGCCGAAATATATTGAAATAACTTGAGGTGAAGTGATACTAGAATAAAATGTTACAGAGATTAATGTTCTAGTAGTAACAATGCTAGGGTGAGATGATGGTGTGCTAGAGTATTGTTCTTAGTATTACCCTATGTGTAAGAGAATATTACCTTTAGTATTACCTTGTATTTAACCATAATACTCTTGGTTTTATTTTAGTAAGGGAGAGTATTATCTTCAGTGACGAGTAATAATCAGTGACATTTCAAGTGTTACGTGAACAATACTCGTGAACTGTTACTTGTTTAATGGAGCTTAGTTGTAATGTTGATTACATTGTAAGGTGGCATGATTTAATAGTTTTATTGTAGAGTAAGATCATAAAGTACTTGCATAACTTGGAGTTCACAGAGTGGACCAAATCAGTTGATTGCTTTTGACTTAGTGTATAGATTGTACATAATTTGTAGATAAACGAAAAAGAGAAAGTTAGTTTGAGTAACCCTAGAATCCCTTCCTCTTAATAAGGAACGAGACGCTCCCACGTAGCGCCGGCCTTAAATGGACTTGTGATTACTTGATGTGTTGTTATGTCGGGTTCCCCACTTGTACCTATCCAGCGCTACCTAATGAAACTTAATTAAATCTGACTAACCTGATTTGAACTTAACGTAACTGAACTTAGTCTTCCATAGAAGAAGAATAGATAAGAGTAACGCAAGCAAGTGGGGCGCGACAGATTGAGGCGACTGGCAATGGATAGATAGATAGATAGGCTCCCGAAGGCTTTTCACACACAGCTAACGAAGCCTGGTATGGCCTTACTTCTTTTTTGTACTTCTACACTTGCTCAGCTTTTTCGTGTTACCTTCAGGCGATTTTGTTTTACTTAAGAGTAAGTTTTTGAACTTGAGAAGTTATATGTAGCCTTGACTAAGTCTTGTAATAATACAGGTCCGAAGATGAACAAAAATCGTATGGTGTTAGCTTGATTAAAATGAACAGCACGTCTTTGGTGTGATGGGGTTAAAGATTCCAGGGAGTGAGTGATGAACAGTAGACAAAATTAAAAGAGAATAAATTATCGGTAGTAAAGAGTGATGGGAAGGCGATACACAAAGGGCAGAGGAAAGAGGAGAGGAGAGGAACAGATAAAGGAGAGGAAAAGGAAAACAGCAACAAACGAGAGCACTGGAATTAACAAAGAGAAGAGGGCGAGAACAAAGGCGAATGAAGAACAGAGACAGTAAACCGAGAGGGGGACAAACAAAGAAGAGAGATGAGGTAAAATATGAAAGAAAACATGTTAAGTGTTGAATAACAATAAGATTTAACAAAAATAACAGAGGGGTGAGAAATAATGAAAAGTAAGCTAAAGAAAAAAGATGTAACACCCTTTCCCACCAGTTGGTTTAAGGGTCAAATATTTAACTTTGCCATGTGACCCTGACTATCAGCCGATTGATCTCAGAATCCAATTACTTTATATTTGCTTAACCCTTTTTATTTCCACCAAGTCTGGTCCAATTCAGATCAAAATGATCTGAATTGGACCAGTATGATCTAGCATTTTTACTTTTCCTTGTGTCCCTGAACTTCGATTGATTGCTTTACAAATGGAAATCGCATTGCCTTGTATGATCCTAAACCCATCCACGAAGTTTTATCTAAGTCGGGTAACTTTCTTAAGTGTCACTGACCGTTGACCTGTTAAACAAAAGCAAAAAAATAAATAAAATGATCAAGCCGTTCTCTGATTTTCAACCATTCATCCAGATTTGACCCAAATGGCATTAAAATTGTGTTAGCTGTTTTCTTCACACATAAACATATGAATCAAAAATTGACCATTCGCTGTGACCTTGGCCTTTGAATGTCCTAAAGAGTGAAGCCTTTCATTCTTTTTTTTTTACCTTCAAATCTTTCCAGCAAGTTTGCCTATCCCCCCCCCAAAAAAAAAAAAAAAAAAATGCGTAAGTTGATCTTGCTCGGTCATTTTTTTTTTTTTTTTTTTTTTAAATCAGGCCTGAGACTCTGACCTCCGATCTCTTGTTCGAAAAAATAGTCAACCCCTTAGCTGACCCATATCTCTTCTACCAGTATTGGTGTAATGCTACACACTCACACAAACACGCACACACACACACACACACACACACACACACACACACACACACACACACACACACACACACACACACACACACACACTTCTACAGAAACATAACCTTAGCCCTGTTCACGGGCTTGGGTGTCAAATTAGGAAAAATTAGCAAGTGCAAAGAGAAAAAAAAATTGAATACTCCAAAGAAAAGAGAGCTGATGAAAATAGCAGACACTGAAGGAACACACGGAATGGAAAGTAAACAAAGACTGAGAAGAAACTTAAATAACATATGTGAAAGAGTTGAACGAAAGAGCAGAGAGGGATGCAGAAAAGGAAAGTTGAACAGAGTAAAAATCATATAGTTGTCTCCATAAAAACGTGGGTCACTCGAGGTGGACAGTATGGAGTCCACCGCACCCTTACTGGACTGTGAGTCACTGTGTGGACCAAGATCTAAAGACTGGTAGGTAGATGTGATAGGAATGGAAGTTTGAAATACAGAGTTAAGCAGTATTCTGTCTGGCATAGGAGGCTCCTAGCACCTCATCCTTAGCGATTCATTTTGCTTATTACACTCTGTTTTGCTTATTACACCCTAGCATTTTCCTGTTTATTATTTTTTCGATTTAATGTCGATATTCTGTAGTTTGCATCATGTAGCATATAGGAGGATATTGAATTGTTAGACTAAATCGCTCAGGAGTAGATGTTATAAAATCGCCAAAAGTGCAGAGAATACGATCCCAGAGAAGAATATGGATTAAATGAGGAGGGGAAGAGGCCAAGCAGGTGCAAGTGAGACAAAGGAAAAAGTAGAAAGGTGTGTTGGTGGTCGAATGTTACGTGGACGGTGGGGAGGTGGGTGAAGGGGGGAGAGGAGCAGTGTGTGAGATAAAAGGGAAGGGAGAAGAAAGGGAGGCTTGTTTGTCGGAGGAGGGGTGACATGAAGCGAGTGGTGTGTGTGGTTGGGGTGGGGGTGGCGGATCGATCATTATGAAATGGACCGGGGAAGGAGCAGCTTGTGTGTGTGTGTGTGTGTGTGTGTGTGTGAGAGAGAGAGAGAGAGAGAGAGAGAGAGAGAGAGGGGGGGAGGAAGGGGTGTCAAGAAGCAAGTGGCCACAGACTGGTAGAGGCAGTGACCGTGAAATAAGCTCCCAATTGCGACGGGAACTCTGGCCTCAATTTCGCTGACGACTGTAGCAAATGTGGCGACCCTTGGAGAACAGGCACGAAATTACCCTACCTTCTGACGCTCCCTCATTGACTTTATAGACTTCTTTTCCCGTCTTTGGCTTTATTATTTACTTTAGCTCCGTATTTCCCGGGAGTTTTTTGCGACTTTCTTTTCCCAGTTTTCCCCGTTTGCTTCCTCCTCATCTCACCGTTCCGCCGACTTCTTGTTTTTACTGCTTGTTGTCTCGTGATCCTTTTTTTCCCCTCTGTTTTTAGAAAGAGATGTTCTTTTTTCCATTCCTTCTTTTCTGGTTTTTCTTTTATTACTTATTTCTTTCCCTCCTCCTCCTCCTTCTCCTCCTAATGACCCTTCCTTCTGACATACTCCCATTGACCTTTGCCGATTTCTTTCAGTTCCTCTTTCCTCTTCTTCTTTTTCTTTTCTTTCTTTTTTCTTTTTCTTTTTCTTTTTTCTTTTTTTCTTTCTCTTTTTCTTCTTCCTCTAGTGTTTTTGTCGTCATTGCCTTATTTATTTTGCTTGTTTTCTGAATGGTATTTTCTTCCTATCCCCTTCCCCTTCTCTCTCCCTCTCGTCATCCATCTCCCAACGCCCATAATTAACTCTGGCCATGTAACTGCCACTCCCGTCGTTGCTCTCCGTTTGGGTATAAATTTCTTACATCCGGAGCACCACAAGGGAAATAACCCGAGCCAGCCTTTCATGATTCCTCTTTGGGCTGCGGGTGGGAATACAAAACAATGCGGGGAAGGTGGTGATGCACGACTCGGCCCCGGGACAAAATTAAAGTTATATTGGCTGGCATGTTGGCTGGGTCGTGTGCTGGGTAGTGAAGGACGTTGTTGCAAAGGAGAGCTGTACTGCATGTGTAGTATGCAGGCTAGATTGTGTGCAGGATAGTGAAGGACGTTGCAGAGGGAGAGTTGTATTGTGTAGGTTTCAGGGTAGTTTGTGTACAGGGCATTAGAGGACGTTGTTGCAGGAGAGCTTTATTGTTTAGGTTGCAGGCTAGTTTGTATGCAGGGTATTGAAGGACGTTGTTCCAAAAGGGGAACTGTATTGCGTAGGATGCAGGCTGTGTGTGTTCATGATAAAGGACATCGTTGCAGAAGGAGAGATGTATTGAAGTGTTATGCCGAGTTGTATGCTAAGTAATGAAGGCTGTGGTTGGAAACGATGAGGTGTACTGAAGTGCTTAATTTACTTAAAATGCATGGGAAGTTGCAGGAAAGTTGCACGACGGTGAAAATGTAACTATGATATGTACAAGAACTGTATGCCAGAGAGTGAAGAGCAGAAAGGAAATGAATATTGTCTCCTTGGATTTCTCTTTGGGCTGCTGGTGAAATTATTAAACATTTTATAACGGAGTCTAAGAATAACAAAGGAAGGTAATTATAACGGAGTCAAAGAATAACAAAGGAAGATAAACATCAGCAGAACTCTTGGTCTTTTCGAGGCCAATTTTGGTTGGGTAGGCTGTAACTAATGTAAGTAATCAAACAATCAAGTCCAAAAAAAGGATACAAAAGTGGGGAAGGTGATAACGGACGGCGCTGTTTGGGGAAAAATATATTGGCAAAGATGCAGGGTATGTTCTGTGCATCGTGAGTTACATTGTTGCATAAGGACAGGTGTATGCAGGGTTGTGCGCAAAATAATAAAGAATATATTGCAAGAGTCCGGGAAAGGAAAATGGAGAATTACGTGAGATGGTGGAAACTGAGACTAAAAGAGAAAATAATAGAAGAGTAGTTGGGGGAAAGGACAGGTGGAAGGAGAGAAGGGAGACTGAGAGGTTGGTGCGGGACAAGAGAAGCGGAGAAAACCTAAGAATAATGAAGACTGGCGGTAAAATGGAGGGAGAAACGGAAGGGGACGGTGAGAGAGAGAGAGAGAGAGAGAGAGAGAGAGAGAGAGAGAGAGAGAGGAAAGGACGGCGATTGAAACAAAAGGGGAGGAAATGGAGGAGAGGGAGGGTGGGCGAGAGGGAGGGAACGCGAAAAGGGAAAGTACGGGGGACGAAAACATGTCGGTGATAAGAGTGGGGGAGGGACAGTGAGGGAAAGTTAAGATCTAAAGAAACTTGAGAGAGGTTTCGTGTGTGTGTGTGTGTGTGTGTGTGTGTGTGTGTGTGTGTAAGAGTCTGTCTCAGGTAAGCTGCATATCTTCTGAACACGCATGGACGATTTATTCCTTGCACGTCAAACCTTTTATATTTCAAAGCTTCTTTTAATTGACTAAAATGTCAAAGAACGTGAAAGTCTAGTTGAGGCTGAAGTATGGAGGCGGAGTTAAGAGAGAGATTATGTGTCCGGTTTAAATTTTCTTTCGCATATTATTTTGCAGCACGAAATCCAAAATTCCACCACCAAAAACTATACATTAAAGCAAGAACCTTTTTGTGTGTTATGTCTACCCGAGTATTAAAGATATCAGTAAATAGGGTAAAGGAAATAATAATATTAATGACTGGCTATCAGCGGTAACCCATCGTGACGTCACAACAAGCCCTGCCCACCCATGCTTCAGTCCTTGCCACCATCAACATCATACATGGAGATCTAGGTGGAGCGGTGGCATATGCACTAATGTATAGTTGCTCTGATTTTGCACTGTTCTTTCGGCAATTTTTGGCGTTCTGTCGGCGATCGGCGTGGAAAAGCTTGGCTAATAATGCCCATAGGATTAGCAAATCATATACCTGGGGATGTGTAGGACGAGTGAGGTGGAAGAGTCAGCCAAATTACCGTGAACTCGAGGTGAGGTAAGTAGTCAAGAGCTTGGCCCTAAAGCATAATATATCGCAGGTGTATCTCATGTCTGCCCAGTATCATCATTTGATTTTTGTTTTTATGTATTGCAAACTCTGTA
>NC_136954.1:20798890-20824589 GCF_032717465.1 Coenobita brevimanus
TTTACGCCTCTTCCTGTCCCGCCTCAGAAGGTTAAGGCGTCGGAGGGAGGGAGGATATACAGCCAAAGAAACAACCATCTCCCCAGTTCCGTCTGAAGAAATTTACAACAGGCGAAATACTGTGAAAAAACCCTATTTCCAACAGTACGTGTTTCTGATGCTTCGCTTTTTCCGCTGTGTATTTGTCAGGCTTTGGGGAGATACTTGTGTCACTGTGCTTTTCATTTTCAGTCGTCTTAAAAGATGAATTTATAGAACACAGGATGCATCTCAGGCAGTAAGGGAGTCAGTGAATACTATATCTAACCCATTCAGGTCAATGATTTTCCCTCTAACCTTAAGAATATCGTTTGGAGGTAACAAGAATATACTTAAGAATGTATCATAGTACTAAAGAGGTTAAAGACGCCCTGAATCACCGGTTCCTAACCCATTTTTTTTTTTTTTTTTTTTTTTTTACAGTATATGGCGTGTTCTGATTTTCTTGGATGTAAATTACGAAGTTTGAGTCGATGCAAAACGGGTGTAAATAATATAGTGTTGTGGTGTAAAAGGTGTGGTAGTGTGGTGGTGGTGGGGTGTGGTGACTGTGTGGTGGTGTGCATTGTGGTAGTGAAATAGAGTGGTATCTTGATGGTGTGGTGTGGTAGTGTGGCAGTGTTGTAGTATGATGGTGTGATGTGGCCGTTGAGTGGTGTGGCAGTGTTGTGGTGTGGTAGTATGGTGGTATGCTGGTGTGCTAGTGTGATGGTGTGATGCTGTGGTTCTGTGGTATTGTAGTGGCGTGATAGAGTGGTGGTGTAGTACTGTGTTTGTGTGGTAGTGTGGCATTGTAGTGGTGTGGTAGTATGGTTGTTCGATTGTGTGGTGGTGCAACAGTGTGGTGATGTAATACTGTGACTGTGTGGAGTGGTAGTGTGGTGGTGTGGCAGCATCACTGTGTGGTAGTGTGGTGGTGTGGTACTGTGGCGGTGTGGTAGTGTGGCAGTGTGATAGTGTGGTTGTGTTGTAGTGTGGTGGTGTGATACAATGGTAGTGTGGTGGTGTGGTAGCGCAGCTGTGCGGAAGTATTTTAGTGTGGTGATATGGTAGTGGTAATGAGGTGGAATACCTGGAGTGGTAGTGTGGTAACATGAAGATATGGTTGTGTGATAGTACCCTAACGTGGCAGTTTTGTAATATGGTGGTGTGGTAGTGCGGTGGTGTGGAGGTTTAGTAGTGTGTTGTTGTGGTGGTGTAACAGTGTGACGATCCTGAAGTGTGTTAATGTGGTGGTGTAGTAGTGTGATGTTGTGGTGGTGTGGTAGTGTGGTGGTGTGGAGGTGTAGTAGTGTGGTGATGTGGTGGTGTGATAGAGTGATGATGCTGAAGTGTGCTTCTGAGATAGTGTAGTAGTGTGATGTTGTGGTGGTGTGGAGACGCAACTGTGTGATAGTGTGTTAGTGTGGTGATGTAATGGTAGTGAGGTGGAACACTGATATGGCAGCTAATGTGGTAGTGTGGTAACGTGTTGTAGTGTGGTAACGTGGCGCTGTGGTAGTGTGATGGTGCTTTAGTGTGGCAGTGTTGCTACATGGTGGTATGGTGGTGCTGTAGTGTGGTGGTGTGGTGGTGCTGTAGTGTGATGTTGTGGCATTGTGTTGGTGTGGTAATGTGGTGGAGTGGTAGTGTGATGATGTGGTAGTGTGATAGTGTGGTGGTGTGGCAGTGTAGTAGTGTGGTGTGGCAGTGTGATGGTGTGGTATTGTGATGGTGTGGCAGTGTGATGGTGTGGTATTGTGATGGTATAGTATTGTGATGGTGTAGTATGGTGATGGTGTGGTAGTATGGTGGTGTGGTAGTGTGGCATTGTGGTGGTGTGTTAATGTGGTGGAGTGGTAGTGCGATGGTGTGGTACTGTGATGGTGTGGTATTGTGATGGTGTGGTATTGTGATGGTGTGGCAGTGTTGTGGTGTGACAGTGTGGTGGTGTGGCAGTGTGGTGGCGTGGTATTGTGATGATGCGGTATTGTGATGGTGTAGTATTGTGATGGTGTGGTAGTGTGGTGGTGCGGCAGTGTGGTGGTGTGGCATTGTGGTGGTGTGTTAGTGTGGTGGAGTGGTAGTCGATGGTGTGGTATTGTGGTGGTGTGGTATTTTGATGGTGTGGTAGTATGGCATTGTGATGGTGAGGTATTTTGATGGTTAGATAGTGTGGTGGTGTGGTAGTGTGGTGGTATTGTTGGAACTTCGTAGCCACCGTTTATATGTATGTAACTCTTTAGTCTTGTAATGTGTAAGTCTTGAGTTTTGGTTAAAGTTATTTTGGTAATTCAAGAGCAGGAGGAGTTAATGATGAATACAGGGAGTTGATTTTGATTTATTATCTTCAAAGAAAGTCTAAGTTGAGCAGCATATGTATTACATAGGGACTTAATTTACTAAGTCTAGTCGGACCCCTCTTCTTATTTTATCTCTCCACTGCCTGCCGGTTCTATGGCTTGCCCCGTTCTGAGCTCTGATTCCTACATTCTCGTTTATTAGGGGTCGTGTCACGTGGGCTATACTGTCGTGGAAATGTTCTAGAAGCCTGTGTGTGTGTATCTGTGTATGTGTGTGTATGGTCACGAGGCGCTGTTTGTGGGCTATTGTGCTGGTGTGAGATATTCTGAAGAGGTGCTAACGTCACTTTGGCCCCTAGATTTGACAGTGTATATAGTGTATATATATTTTTTTATATAGATTAACAAAATATGGGGCTATATAATATCATTTTCAATAATATCTGTGCAATATAAACTAAGCCTTAAAAAAGGGTGCCAAGGGAATTAGCCAGCAATTATGCAACCTTGGACAACACCGAAAGAGCGTAGACAGACGAAGAAAAACAAACTATAGAAAATCAATACATACAAAAAGAAAGAAGAAACACAGTAAGATCACATAACAAACAAATGAAAATAGGTGTGTTACTACAAATGCCAGAATAGCACATAAACTCCTTTTATAAGTGAAACAAAAAAAAAAAAAATATTCTCCACGAGCCAGTGGCTTGGCACATTATCACTATCATCGACAGCAGCATTGCCGGATCGATGTCAGGACTGCAGTTACTACAATATTACTGCAATTACTAAAATTTTGTAACGACAAACGATTGCATTGTTACATTTGCTTCAGTTATGCAACTATAAACGATATGTAACAATTACAATACAGTTATGTACAATACAATTATTATGTAACAATACAATCATGTAACAGTTCATACAATGTTACAGTTATGTATTACTACAATGTTACTACAATATTACTACAGTGTTACTAGAATTATGTTACGCTTGCTACAGTTATGTAACTACAAACGATATGTAACAATTACAATACAATTATGTACAATACAATTATTATGTAACAATACAATTATGTAACAGTTCATACAATGTTACAATTATGTATTACAACAATGTTATTCCAATATTACTGCAGTGTTACTAGATTTGTTACACTTACTACAGTTATGTAACTGCAAATGATATGTAAGAGTTACAATACAATTATGTACAATACAATTATTGTGTAACAATTCATACACTGTTACTACAATTCTGTAATACCAGAATCATCACACAAGCTAGGCGAAATATTAGACATTCTGGAGAGGTGCTAACGTTACTTCCTTTGGCCCCTAGGTTTGACATTGATCTAACCTCTAGACTATATTATGTATGTTGCTGGTTATTATGTATTAAGATATTTTACAGTCCTGACAGTATGGAAGTGTGGTGGTGTGGCAGTGTGATCGAATGGTAGTCTGGTGGTGTGGCAGTGAGATGGTGTGGAGGTGTGGTAGTGTAGTGGTGTGGCCGTAACTTGTGGTAACCAGCTGCCCTACGTTTTTTTTCATTCCACTAGGAAATTTACCGAGCATTAGTTAAAGCTCAACTTGACATCTCATCTGACGTGTGTGTGTGTGTGTGTGTGTGTGTGTGTGTGTGTGTGTGTGTGTGTATGTGTGTGTGTGTGTATGTGTGTGTGTGTGTGTGTGTGTGTGTGTGTGTGTGTGTATGTAAATATATAGTGTATTTGTGTTTGGAAAAAAAAGGCAGTGTATAAATGTTGCAAAATATGTATAAATTTGTAACTGTGTGTGTGTGGGTGGGTGGGTGGGTGTAAATATATAGTGTATTTGTGTTTGGAAAAAAAAAAGCCAGTTTATAAATGTTGCAAAATATGTATAAATATGTAACTGTGTGTGTGTGTGTGTGTGTGTGTGTGTGTGTGTGTGTGATTTTTTATCCACTTCTATATAATCTTACATACGAGAGAAGTTAATGAGAATCACACACACACACACCCACACACACACACACACACACACACACACACACACACACACACACACACACACACACACACACACACACACGCCAAACATAGGGGGTCATTGGGCAAACTCTGAAAACACTTGTAAGAGACAGTTTGCAGACGCTTAGAAAACTTGCCTCCGTCTCCCAGCAACTGCACTGCGGTCTTTAAAGCCCTTCATAGCGAGAGGGGGTGTTTCCTGAAAGCTGTATGTAGGCTGAATAGTCCTTCTGTGCTGTAATTCTCTCTCTCTCTCTCTCTCTCTCTCTCTCTCTCTCTCTCTCTCTCTCTCTCTTTCTCACACACACACACACACACACACACACACACACACACACACACACACACACACACACACACACACACACACACATTTCTGTATTCATAATAGTTTCTTCAGCGTTAGGGAGACTTTAAATTCGAGCTGTTAGATATCATTTGAATCATCCCTAAATGAATTTGGGTTCGTATTCTAGGGAGAAAGCTCCCTAACGCCTCTTCCTCACCGATCTGTTTTTTTATTCGGCTGGCTAATATCATTTTGTATGTTACTTATGCGGAGCATGGTGATATTTAGAATGAATTACGTAACATACAAAAAGACGGCAAGGTAGAATAAGAAGAATAAATCACTTAGGAAGAGGTGTTAGGGAGCCTCCTTAGCCGACGTTGAATACTGGCCTTGGAAATAATTGTTGAAAAACGTGTCATGGTAACAAGGATTAATATATAAAAAAGTAATCTCGCCTGAATGAATGAACTCTTTCAGCTCTGTGGCATTTTTCATGTGTTCTTCTTACTCTAGCTTGGCCTAAAATTATCGTCTTTCCAACTTGAATGTCAAGTTTTGACTAGAGATTAACACAAGAAAACGATGCTATGCAGGAAGGAAGTGCAATTGGCAAGATATAGAGCCATAGTATAATCTTTTTCTGCCACTGACCTACGTGAAATAAGCTGCAACTGGGCGAAAATCTGGCCAAATATAGGATGAAAAGATACCGTGACAGTTTATTCTGGCTGGCTAAAGTTTTGGAGAGACTTTTTGTAGTCTTCCCAAACCCGGTAAGTACAATAGATCTTTGTTATGTTGTATAAAATTATCTGTAGGACAGAAGAATGAATTAAGGATGGAATTGCGTCTTAAATCAACACAAGTAGAAAAGTAATCAGCAACCAGTAAACCGTACACTACGCTGAGAAATTTTCTGTTTTAACCCCTTCCACGCAAGAACATTATTTTTATTTCAGTTTTGCCGTTTCCAAATTATTTAATGTGCCCTTATTGAGGCTACGAACTCAGTGGGTGAGATATAGCCTTCATTAACTCCTGACTGGTAGAGGTCTTCTGAAATTGAAAAATCTTCTAGTGTTAGCATCGATGTACATTTGGTAGCATATGAACCTGGTGGCATCAATGTGTAGCAGAGGTCTGGCATTTGGTACACTTGACAACCTTGACATAATGACATTTTGTTGGTGGCTCTGACATGAATGAACGGAGGTGCCAAATATTACTTGAAATGACTAAGTACTGTTGTTTGCAGATGATACTGTGTTGTTGAGTGAAGACGAAGGGGAGCTGCAAGGCTTGGTGGATGAGTTTGGGAGAGTGTGTAAGAAACGGAATCTAAAGGTGAATGTAGGGAAGAGTAAAGTGATGGTCTTTGAGAGAGGTGAAGTCAGTGAATGTACAGCGAGGTTGGATGGTGAGGAATTGGAAAATGTGAGTACGTTTAAGTACTTGGGTAGTGTGATGGGTAAGGATGGAGGTTTGGAGGGTGAAGTGCTTGAAAGGGTACAGCAGGGAAGAAAGGTTGCTGGTTCGTTCTTTGAAAGCAGTGATAAGAAACAGGGAAGTGAGCATGGAAGTGAAAAAGTTACTACATGATAGTATTGTGATACCAACTCTAACGTACGGAAGTGAAGCTTGGACGTTGTTGGAAGGACACAAGTCAAGAGTGAGAGCAGTGGAAATGAGTTATTTAAGAGGAGCCTGTGGAGTCACATGGAGAGACAGGCTGACGAATGAGGATATAAAGGAGCGTTGTGGAGTTGATGTGGATGTGCTAGGAAGCGTTATGAGGAACACACTGAGGTGGTTTGGCCATGTGGAGAGGATGGAGGGTGAAAGACGGACGAAGAGAGTGTATGTGAGTGAGGTGGAGAGGGGAAGAGGGAGGGGGAGGCCGAGGATGAGATGGAGGGATGGGGTGGAGAGGTATATGAGAGAGGGGGATGTGAGTTGGGAGCAGGGCAGTGAAATGGCGGGGGACAGGGCGACTTGGAGGCGATTTGTTTGTGGCCACCCCAAACGGGATTGAGGCGTCTGGCAATAGATAGATAGATAGATAGATAGACTAAGTAACCGTGATGCATGACCGTCGGAAATTGTTGATAAACCTTCACGTCACACAGACACTGTACCAGGTTCATGTGTGGCCAACTGTATATCGTAATAAAGACGTGGTTAATTTTACTACGACTAGACAACGCACCCACCTTATCCCACTCATTTACCTGTTCAGTCCGATTTTTTTCACTGTATTCTTGGTATCTGGAGACGATTTTATTTAGTATAAGACAGAGACTTACGAACCGGAGTTAGATACAAGTTTATTACACGTTCAGTAGTCTGTGAGAGATCCCTGCTAATCTATATGTAGTTATTTGGAGAGTTTTTAAAGGCTAATTGATTTATACCGTCTGGGGATAACAAGACCAGTATGTAACAGTAAATAAATAAATAAATGAAATTAAATAAGTAAATAATCATCGTACCGAAGTGATTCCTCTAATTTCTTCCTTCCGATGATATATAGTCTATTATTGGTATTTTATAGGTTAGTTTAGAAAAACTGTCAAACTGCAAGGGCTAGATGCAGCTTTCATTACTCTCTCTCTCTCTCTCTCTCTCTCTCTCTCTCTCTCTCTCTCTCTCGTGTGTGTGTGGCTGTCGATGTGCCTGCGTGTGTTTGCCTGTGTTAACATTATAAACTGGCTCCTAGTATTACCATGAACTATCTCGTGACCAAACGACGCAGGTTACGTCCAAACGCGGCCAAGCACTTAGCCACACCCCCACACCAACCCCATAGGACTTTACACACCCGACCCCACCCCGTCGCCTTCCATATCGGCAGTCTAAAACTACTTACTCTCTTGGCCACATTTTGCTTCTGGCTTCATACATTTGTTTACCTGTACTCCACACCCACCCACACACACACACACACACACACACAATAGCTCTATTACCAGATGGTGGGTGGTGTATATGAAATTAGATGAAGCAAAACGCAAAACTAATATTTATTTCAGTACCCCCTTTCTCACTTTTATGACCCAGAAATATACCCTTTTTCGATGTAAGTTAATGAGAAGTAGCTATAGATTATGTATTTCTCAACGTTTTCGTATGAAAGCAATTGGTGTAGCCTAATTCGGACCAATTGTACAACAAAAATTACGCAGATTCAGAGTGCATGACGAAGGGAAAAAGAAGAGGAGGAAGTTCAGGTATGTATGTATGCGGTTACGGGCAGGATATGTGTCCACAGGTGGAAATGGAGTCGAAAGCTCCCTAAACTGAGAAAATGGAGGGCCACTTTTTGAACGACACCTAAAGCTGAGTAATGGGATAACTAGAGGATTCCATTGGTTGGGCACCATCTGCGTCATCCAGTAACGATCATTTGAGATTGCGCATCCACCCTTGGGCGCAAATACCCGTTTTATTGACTAAGTGTATTATTTCATCGTACACCAAAAGTATTGACGCAACGAAGGGTGACTCACAGGAGCGTGAGTGTTAAGTCAGGACGGCCTCGTATAACAAAAAATAAATGAAATAAAAAAATAATGTAAAATAAAGAAAATGGAATGCTGTGAAAAAAATGGATGGATGGAGAGAAGTGGACTCGACGTTGTGTGTGTGTGTGTGTGTGTGTGTGTGTGTTTGTTTTAAACATAAAACAACCTATATAATCACAGTCACCCTATAGTCTATACTCTATATTAAGTCCACAGGCTGCATGAACCCCCCGTAAATAATACCAACACGGGGACATTATCATTTTAAAATACTTTCAGGCCCAATACATGTTCCAGTTATTCTCGGCTGTACACGTCCACCGTCCTCGTGGTTATTGCAGATTACGTCCATTAATTAGGCCCCGCTGGATGATAATTTAGAGCTGCCTGAACAGAGAACGAGCCGGCAGTACCATCAATATGCCGAGTTACTGGGTTGGGTTGCCGACTGTCGGGTTAGGCCGGCGACAAGTGAGGCGAACACATTATATCTAGTGCCAGCTGCTCTTGCAACACACGTGCATGCACACTGACACGTTACACACACACACACACACACACACACACACACACACACGTTCTAATAGTCTCCTCTCTCTCTCTCTCTCTCTCTCCATCTCCTTACCCTCTCCCTGTCCTACGCTCTAAACTCCCCCTCTCTCTTCTCTAAACCCCCCAGAGGACCTTCCACTTCTTCGTGAGGGAACAAGGTCACGAATTTTTATCCCCACTTCACATCAATTCGGCTCTGTCACGTAAAATAGTCCAGTCGTTTGTTCCAGCGGCGTAAACCCTGTGTGCCCCAACCTTCCACCCCGCCGCCTCTCTCCTTACTGCTCTCTCTTGATTCTCTATTCTCTCTTGCTTTCTTGTAGCCTTCGTTATTGTTTTATTTGTATACTCTCTCTCTCTCTCTCTCTCTCTCCCCTTAACCCTCTCCTACTCCTTAACCGCTCCCATGTCCTCGTGATTCTCAGCTATTCCCTTCATTCTCTCCCTCTCTTCTTTTTCCTTCCTACTCTCTTTTCCCTCCTCTCTGCTCTTCGTCACTCCTCTCCCATCGCCCATCGTGCTTTCCTCCTTCCTCTTCTCTCCATTCTCTAGCTTGGTTGCCGCTGTCTCCCTTCATCTCTCCTCTTTCCCTCCATGCACACTCTCCTTCCTCTTCTCCTTCGTGTCTTTTTTCCTTTTCTCTCACATTTCCCTTCCCTCTCCCTCCCTCCCTCCCTGTCTTTCTTTTACTGTTTCTCTTCTATCTCCCTTTACTTCATTCCTCTCTCTTTCACTTAATTTTGCTTCCTTCCTCATCTTTCCTTCTCTCTCCGTCTCTCCCCTGCACCTCCTCTCGTCTCTCTCCCCCCTCTCTCCGTCCTTCACTGCTGCCATCTTCCTCTCCATTCCTCTTTCCCTTCTCCTTCTTCTCCATTCCTTTCTCCCTCCTTCACTGCTGCCAACTTCCTCTCCACTCCTGTTTCAATTCTCCTTCCTCTCCATTCCTTTCTTCCTCCTTCACTGCTGCCATCTGCCTCTCCATTCCTCTTTCCCTTCTCCTTCCTCTCCATTCCTTTCCCTTCTCCTTCCACACCACTTCTCTTTCCCTTCTCCTTCCTCACCATTCCTCTCCCCCTCCTTCCCTGTCTCCTCCTCATCCACCCAGCCCGTCCTCCGGAATCCCACTTCCAGTCAAGCACATGCATAATCCTGCCAGGGTGAGCGCATCTAAGGCTCCGTCGCCAGAATTGGTGATACTGGTGAAAAATCTAGTTTATTTCCTTGCTGGCTGTCTCTTTGCTCTCCTTGCGTCGCCTTCAGCTCTCACGGGAAGCTGGTACATAGTGACTTTGAGAGTCGCTGTGATGGGAGTGGAGATACGGCCCTTGTGTGAGCATTACTAGTCCATTCTTGCACGTGTGTAAAGGTTGGCTTTTGGAAGCGTTTTGATACTCGGAAATAGATGTGGATCGTTGCATTAGTCTTCATAATTGTGGTAATGTTGACTCTGAGGAACACCGTGAGGGCGTCAGAGACAAGTTACTGCCAGTACTCTTTTTACGTACTGAAATTTTCTTGCAGCTTTGTTTAAGTCATCGCGCATATAATGCGTGAATATGGGCGACACAGCCCGTCGCACTTTATAAATCTGCACTTTGCGAAGCATAGGATC
The DNA here is from genome assembly GCF_032717465.1 of Coenobita brevimanus. Classification (NCBI taxonomy): domain Eukaryota; kingdom Metazoa; phylum Arthropoda; class Malacostraca; order Decapoda; family Coenobitidae; genus Coenobita; species Coenobita brevimanus. The sequence goes on from NC_136954.1 coordinate 20,809,215, forward strand.
CCATGTTAAAATGGTTTTATGAGCAACACATCCTGATATTTCGTATATTGATTCACCAATATCTATCCCTAACTAAAATGCAAAAGGAAAACTTACAATAGAAACATGCAAGAGTAATACTGCATATTTATTATGAAAATTCAAGACCTCTCAGCATTGTACAGTCGCCCCAAGAAGTGATGGCAGAGTTTCAGATTGCTTCGGTCACTCTGCACTGCCATGCGTTCAATGAAAACAGTGAATATGAGGTAAACATTCAATGCCTTCATCACGTCATATCAAATAAAATATATATCATATCTAGCTAAGAATGATGTAAAATGAATAACGGGAAGCAGTGATATATTAGATTTAGAAGTTAACACTTAGTTACCTTTCCCGATTTGAATGAATGTGAAATATATTACTCCGCGCGCGGTGGGCAGTAGGCCTATAACTCCGTGTTCCTGATTTATTTTTCCCAGGATTTCAAATACAGATGCTCTAGTTTTGAAGACCAGTTAAGGAAAATTCTTGTGACTGCAATACACTGCCTTATTTTCAAATGCTATGGTGATGATACAGCAACAATAAGGATGCCATAACAATGAAATTATTCTTCGTAACGATGCCCTACCTGCGGTAGCAGCAAGACCATACTGCCTTTTATTCCGTCTTCCTCCCGCCAGAAATAATTATAATTAGCAACTTTATTACCAATTGATGCAAAATTATTTTTTTAGCTGTAAGGAGGTATGACAGATTTTGCATTTTTCTCTTACACCAGGCAATAAACAGGACCAAAACATGAGTTCATAAATTCTTGCAATGCAAAAGCACGCACTTTCTACTCCATCTTTTAATCTTAATATCTGTCTTTTTAAATAAACTATAATGTCCTGCTGAACAGAAAATGCTGATTTGGAAGTTTTGAACTCAGTGATTTGTTTATGAACTTCTGCATTTTATTACTCTTGCTAATCGATTATGCACTGAGGATATCAGACTATGACAAGTTAGCATTCTCCAAGGAGCTCCGACTCTAGGCAAATTTCGAGGTTCTTTTTTTTATACTTATTTCACCGAGAGCCCTCTGGCTTATATTAAGTAATCCAGAGATTTTTCTTGATGGAAAACTGGCCAAAGGCAGTATAATAACTACATGTCGTTGAGTAAATGTTATCTCCTTTCGTGCGTGTTGATCGAAACATTTAAAATAGCTTACTGGCTTACGCCGCCTTCCCGCTTTTTGTCGTCGTTCATGGAGAAATTGGAAACGGAAATAAATGACTTTAAATTAGTCCATAATATTGTAACGGACATTATTTTATAAATAATAATTACTAATTTTAATTGTTTATTGAAGCTTCCTTTTGTTTAGTTTTACACTACTAAAAAATTATTGCGTTTTACCATACTGGGTTTGAACTCCACAAAATATTCCTGACTGTCCCTGAGCGATAGTTGTGAAATTTCAGTTAGTTCCGTTTAGGATTTCCTATTATCGTAACTAACGAACTGCTTCCTACAATTTTGAAATATACAGGTATTGTGGCATTGATTTATTGTTTTTTGTAACAATTTTACGTATTAGGTTTCACCTCATAGAGGTATAAGGAAGAGTATGTGCACTATCGCTGACCGAAAACTTCTGGATACTCCGCCGTCACTTCTTAGGCCGACTGTACAGAGGGTAGATAATGCGAATTGTTGTGGTACCCGAGGCCGTACCGCGGAAGCTGAATCAAAACACTCAACAGCTGTTCTTCACGGGCCTCATCCCGTGCTTCACTATCACTCTCATCATTACTGGAGGGATTTTGTCTCTCTCTCTCTCTCTCTCTCTCTCTCTCTCTCTCTCTCTCTCTCTCTTTTCTTGGAAGGAACAGTTGTGGGCTCTTGGCCTTTGGTTCCTTCTTTCATGTATTGAATGAAAAAAAAAAAAAAAAGATAATCTACAGTCTCCATCCTCGTTACACTCATACATATGAAAAATCCTTTTGGTAATGAATCATTCTGACTCATTACCGATCGAATTTTTCATTACCAAATTACCCCACATTTGGTAATGAAAAATACCAAATGGCAACCCTGGTGACGAGTGCTCCAGTGATTAACGAATGCTCGTAAAGCACAATATTGTGTGGCCAGTTTTATGGAATGCACATAATAGTTTGCACTAGGATAGGTGCTGCCTGTTGCTGCTCCAAGAAGCCCTTAAAGTCCAGGTCAGACACTAAAGACATTCCGTCATAATCCTGCTACTGTGGCCACCATTCACCCATCAGCCACACAGCACCACACATACTCACCAGCCCCACCCTTTCCCATCGCACGCTACAAATTATGCTCGCAAGTTGCAAGAGAATACTGTATTTGTCTCAATTTTTCATGCCCGTCGCACATTACAAGTAGCAAACGCGCTTTCAGAATAATTAATTGTTGTCAGATCCCCGTCGCACATTAGGCGAGACGCACATTGCGAAGGCGCACTTCGCACTTTAGGCGAGATTATATGTATATATATATATATATATATATATATATATATATATATATATATATATATATTGTTACATAGCCCATGATTTCATCATCCTTTGTGTAATTCTAACGTACAATGTGCTGCCTGTTTGATCACGAGCGTGTTCTACCTCACTCCCCCCCTTCTACCGTTATAGTAGAGTAAGTCGTTCTTTCTGTTGTTCAGAGCGGGATTGTCAACTCTTTGTCCCCATGGCTTCATTTGCGCATCCTTCTTACAAGTTGTATCAAGCTCTGCCGGCCCCTATATAATGAGCTCAGTCTCTACATTAATTGCCACTTAGATCTACTCATTTTGTTCACATCTCTGTCCTCCTCTGTACAGTTGTTATTATTGTGAGTGCTCAGGAAGTCTCCAACCATCTAGCAGCTGTGTGTATAGCAGCTGTGTGTATTTTTAGTATGTGATATTGCATTTTTTCTTGTACTGTGTAGCATAAGGTGTTAATTTGTAGGCCTAGTGAGGTTTTTGTAATTCATGTAAGGTTCTTTATGTCAGTCATCATTAATAATATTTTGTATCTGTAATAATTTATCTTGCATTAACTGAGCATTACCCAGTGTATTTTCATTTTATCAGGGCTGACTTAGATAAATTTACTCTTGCTAATTTCGTGTTAATAGAGGCTATTGCAGTTAACCATATATTTAACCTGTTTTTTGCCATTACATTATCCTTATGAGTCCTGAATGATTTGTTGTTAGTTTGAGCATTAAACTTTAACTTGTAATTTTACCTAACTCTTTTGTTTTGAACCTGGAACTTTACGGGACAATAGTGATTTTTAGTATTCTCACTTAAAGTGTACATTATCTTTCTCTGTTCCGTAACATAAATTTGGCGACCTCTTATCAGGATATTCAGGATATTATCATAAGGATATTGCTTGATATTTTGTGACTGTGATTTATTCATGATGTCTACTATTACTACGCTTGATGAAGCCAAAGATTTTTTGTCAAATGTGCAAACAGTGTGTGATGTAGAAAACAGAACAAAGAATGAACTTAAGCTTGTTGCTCAACAATTGGGAATTGCAGTTCACTCTCATCATTCTAAAGATCAAATTGTTGACATGAATAATGAAAGCTTGTTTAATGTAACTCCTCCAAATGAGCAAACGCAGATTGAAATAGCTAAGTTACAGCTAGCCCTGCAGGAGGCTCGTGTGAAGGAAGCTGAATTTCAAGCACGTGCTAAGGAGGCTGAGTCTCAGGCTAAGGAGGCAGAGTCTCATGCTAAGGAGGCTGAGTTTCAGTCTCGTGCTAAGGAGGCTGAGGCACAAGTTGAAATTGCTAGAATTCAGGCAGACCATGAGTATCACATGAAACAAGGTGGAACTGGATCATCTAGCTCTGATGATTTTGATGTGGCTAAAAATGTTAAACTTGTCCCTCCTTTTAATGAATCTGATTTAACAAAGTATTTTCAGTTGTTTGAGAGGGTAGCTACAGGTTTTAATTGGCCCAAAGATTATTGGCCAGTACTCCTTCAAACTGTTCTCACCGGTAAAGCTCAAGTACCTTATGCATCTTTGCCTCAGGATGAATCTGATAATTATGATGTAGTTAAGAGCTTGATTCTTAAGGCCTATGAGCTTGTTCCTGAAGCTTATAGAGTAAAATTTAGGACAACTTACAAGCAAGATAAGCAATCCCATGTTGAGTATGCAAAAATCAAAGAAGATCTGTTAGAGCAGTGGTTAAATTCTAAGAATGTGGATTCTGATTTTGGTAAATTTAAGCAGATGATTTTGCTGGAGGACTTCAAAAGGTGTATTAGTAAAGATGTAAGCCTATATCTTGATGAGAAAAGAATAGATAATTTGTCTGATGCTGCAGTTTTAGCTGATGAATATGTTCTCACTCACAAGAGATATTCTAAAGAAAAAGGGAAAGCTGAGAGTAAGTACGTTGCCTCTACTCAGAGTACAGGTAACAGGAAAGAGAATAAAGATGATGTTTCTCAGGAAGTAAATACCAGCTCCACCTCTAGATTTCAGAAAAGTAAATGTACTTATTGTAGTAAGCTTGGTCATAATACGGAGAAATGTTTCAGGGGACAGCGTGATGTGAACAAAAAGGAGTCTTTAAATATTCAGTCAATTGGTCTAGTGTCCACCCTTGAGAGTTCCCAGAATTCTTTAACTGAGTTAACTGAACCTGCTTTGAGGGGTAACTTAAATTCTCATGATGGAGCTCCTATTTTGAGCAGTAACGTGGGTGACACTCTCAAGAGTTCATGTGCTAATTTCCTGTCTGATGGTTTTGTCAGTCCTCTGGACAGTAATGACAGGAAATCAGTTAAAATATATCGGGATACAGGTGCTTGCCAATCCCTTATGCTGACCAGTGTTCTAGGCTCTAATGTTAATTCCTCTGATGAAACTGTAATCTTACAAGGTGTAGGGAATAATTACTTCTCTGTCCCTCTGTGCAGAGTGAATTTAGAGTCTGGTTTTGTTAATGGTTCCGTTATGGTTGGGTTGGTTGAGACACTCCCAATGTCAGGTGTAACTTTCTTACTTGGAAATGATATTGGTGGAAGTCAAGTGTGTCCAGCTCCTCAGTTGTCTAGTGAACCAGTGGTTGCGACCCAGGATTGTGATGTCCCTGATGTGTTCCCTGCATGTGCTGTCACTAGGGCTAAGTCTAAAGTTACTGGTGACTTAGAGGATAATGATGATGATGATGTTATCCTAGCTGACACTTTTCTTGCTAATTTGGACCACTCACCAGATGAGGCAGTACCCCGTGGTGTTGATAATTTGTCTCGTCAAGAGTTGGTTGAGTTGCAGGTTGCTGACCCTGAGTTGAAAGGTCTAGCTAACTCTGCTTGCAGTGAGGAAGAGTCAGCTGGTGCTTCTACTTGTTATTATATAAAGTCAGGAGTACTTATGAGGAAATGGAGACCCCCAACAGCATCAGCCGACTGTGAATGGGAGGTTGTACATCAAATTGTCATCCCTCGTGTTTGTAGGCAGGATATCATTAAAGTGGCTCATGATTCCAGTTTGGCAGGACACCTTGGAGTGAGGAAGACTGTGGCACGCATTTTGAAACACTTCTACTGGCCAGGTATCTTCAGGGATGTTTGCTGGTATTGTAAGTCTTGTCACACCTGTCAAGTTGTGGGGAAGTGTAATCAGACCGAAAAGGTTGCACCTCTAGTTCCCATTCCTCCTTTTGAGGCGCCTTTCACCCGTGTGTTGGTGGATATTGTGGGCCCTCTTCCTAAGACTTCTTCAGGATTTTCATATGTGTTGACCCTAATTGATATGGCTACTCTTTATCCTGAAGCCATTCCACTTAGAAATATCTCAGCAAAGAACGTGGTTAAGGAAATGCTAGGGTTCTTCACAAAGTTTGGTCTGCCCAAGGAGGTACAGTCCGACCGGGAAAGCAGTTTCATGTCAAATGTTTTGAAGCAGTCTCTGAAAGAGTTGGGCATCACCCAGATCACGTCTTCAGCATACCATCCCCAGACTCAAGGAGGGTTGGAGAGATATCATCAAACACTCAAATCGATGCTCAAGAAATACTGTTTGGAACATCAGAAAGACTGGGATAAAGGTCTTCCATTCGTTGTTTGCCGCAAGAGAATCTCCAAATGAATCACTGGGCTTCTCACCCTTTGAACTACTGTTTGGCCATGAAGTAAGAGGACCCCTTAAGCTACTCAAGGAATGCTGGCTGTCGGAGGACGATGACGTCAACCTGCTGGAGTATGTGTTGAAGTTCAAAGAACGGCTGTCCACTGCTTTACAGCTGGCGAGAGAGAATTTAGGAGCTGCTCAGGAGAAGATGAAGACTTGGTATGATAAGAAGTCCAGGTTACGCCACTTTCAGCCAGGAGATCAGGTTTTAATTCTGCTACCAGTGCATGGGCAACCTCTTCAAGCCAAGTTTAGTGGTCCTTATTTCGTGGAGAAGAAACTCAGTGATGTCAACTATGTCATCGCCACACCAGATCGTAGAAAGAACAAGCAACTTTGTCACATCAACATGCTAAAGTTATATCACAGGCGGGACGAAAATAATCCAGTCTGCACTGTAGCTGTTCCACCCGAGTCTGCAAGTGAAGTTCTTCCATGCAGCATGAGCCTGAGTGATAGTCTGGGGAAGAATCCTGATATCATGAATGATCTCCAGACTAAGCTTTCTCATCTACCTCCCGAGGAAAGGCAGGAGTTTTCGACATTACTGCAGGAGTACCCGCAAGTGTTCCGTGCCACTCCAGGAAGAACCACTGTGTTGATGCAGGATGTCGATGTTGGAGACGCAAAACCAATTAAATTGCCTCCTTACCGTGTGAACCCAGTGAAAGTTCCTCTCATCGAGAAGGAGCTTGGCTACCTGTTGGACCACAAGACGATTGAGCCCTGTCAGAGCGAGTGGAGTTCTCCTGTCACCCTAGTCCCTAAGCCAGGTGGGTCACAGCAGCTTTGCATCAACTACAGACGTGTTAATCAGATAACCAAAACAGACACTTACCCTCTCCCTCGCGTGGAAGATTGCATAGACAAGATCGGAAAGGCTAGGTACATAAGTAAGTTTGATTTGTTAAAGGGATACTGGCAAGTACCTATGACTGAACGTGCTAGGGAGATCTCATGTTTTGTAACACTAGGAAAGACTTTTGCATGTTCTGTAATGGCATATGGTATGAAGAATGCACCAGCCACATTTCAGAAGCTCATGAATGTTGTAACAGAGGGTTTGGCCTCCACTCGCTCTGACAGGGCTCAATCATCTTGTGGTCCAACAGGTAGCCAAGCTCCTTCTCGATGAGAGGAACTTTCACTGGGTTCACACGGTAAGGAGGCAATTTAATTGGTTTTGCGTCTCCAACATCGACATCCTGCATCAACACAGTGGTTCTTCCTGGAGTGGCTCAATCGGTAGCGAGGTGGGCTACAGTCCCAAGGGACCCAGGTTCAAATCGCTGCGGCAGGGAACAGTTTAAGGATTTGAATTACATTAAATCAGGCTTTACTGATCTACCACAATCCACGCCGACATGTCGAAAAAATACCCCCGCTAACACCAATGCACCAGTCCTGTATGAGACAGCCCTAGCATGTATTCAATATGGACGGTGGGTGTTAGTGCCGAAGTGGTGACATGTAGAGGTGCATGGTATGTAGGAGGACTGCTGGGCCTTGATAGCAGGCTGTGAAGCCTATGCCCAGAGTCGGACACATTAAAAAAAAAAAAAAAAATATTGATGATGTATTAATCTTCAGTGACAACTGGAAAGATCACCTATGCCATGTCAGTAAATTTCTTGAGCGTTTGGTTCAGGCTAATCTTGTAGCTAATATATCAAAGTGTGAGTTTGGTCAAGCTAAAGTTCAGTACCTTGGGTACGTAATTGGTGATGGACATGTTGCACCACCTGGAACTAAGGTTCAGGTTATAAGTGATCTTCCCAGACCTAAAAGTAGGAAAGAGCTACAGAGATTTTTGGGAATGGTAGGTTATTACAGGAGATTTGTTCTTAACTTTTCAATTCTTGTATCACCACTTACAGACCTACTGAAAAGGGAAGTTAAATTTGTCTGGACCGATAACTGTGAATCCTCTTTCAACAAACTTAAAGCTATCCTATTAAGTCAGCCAGTGCTCGCTACTCCAAATTTTGCTAAGCCTTTTAAGATGGCTGTTGATGCAAGTGATACAAGAGCTGGGGCTGTTTTGCTGCAAGAGGATGATCAGGGTATTGAACACCCTGTATCTTATTACAGTAAGAAGTTCACTCCACCTCAAAAGAACTACTCAACTATTGAGAAAGAGCTTTTGGCCTTGATTTTGGGTTTACAGCATTTTTCATTTTATTTGTGTTCTGGTTTTGACCCCATAGTCGTTTATACCGATCATAACCCACTGAAATTCCTTAGTAAGTTTAAAGATAAAAATCAGAGATTGACAAGATGGAGTCTACTTCTTCAGGAGTATTCATTAGACATACAACATGTCAAGGGGAAAGAAAATGTTATTGCAGATTGCTTATCTAGACTTTAGACAGATTGTTTTAGAGTAATAAGAAATTTCCTTTGTAAATTTCTTTTTTCTTTGTGGGGAGGTGTTACATAGCCTATGATTTCATCATCCTTTGTGTAATTCTAATGTACAGTGTACTGCCTGTTTGATCACGAGCGTGTTCTACCTCACTCCCCCCCTTCTACCGTTATAGTAGAGTAAGTCGTTCTTTCTGTTGTTCAGAGCGGGATTGTCAACTCTTTGTCCCCATGGCTTCATTTGCGCGTCCTTCTTACAAGTTGTATCAAGCTCTGCCGGCCCCTATATAATGAGCTCAGTCTCTACATTAATTGCCACTTAGATCTACTCCTCATTTTGTTCACATCTCTGTCCTCCTCTGTACAGTTGTTATTATTGTGAGTGCTCAGGAAGTCTCCAACCATCTAGCAGCTGTGCGTAATTTGAGTATAACTGTTATTGCATCTTTTTCTTGTACTGTGTAGCGTAAGGTGTTAATTTGTAGGCCTAGTGAGGTTTTTGTAATTCATGTAAGGTTCTTTATGTCAGTCATCATTAATAATATTTTGTATCTGTAATAATTTATCTTGCATTAACTGAGCATTACCCAGTGTATTTTCATTTTATCAGGGCTGACTTAGATAAATTTACTCTTGCTAATTTCGTGTTAATAGAGGCTATTGCAGTTAACAATATATTTAACCTGTTTTTTGCCATTACATTATCCTTATGAGTCCTGAATGATTTGTTGTTAGTTTGAGCATTAAACTTTAACTTGTAATTTTACCTAACTCTTTTGTTTTGAACCTGGAACTTTACGGGACAATAGTGATTTTTAGTATTCTCACTTAAATTGAACATTATCTTTCTCTGTTCCGTAACAATATATATATATATATATATATATATATATATATATATATATATATATATATATATATATACACACACACACACACACACACACAATCATGCCAATGAAAGAACGCGTTGTATTCATCCCTGAACGCGCTCACGGTACAGGGTGAGTTCAGATCAAACGTGCCGACTAACCTGGTATTTAGTACACACTGACATACTGTATACAGGACAACACAGATCTTGTTTTATCTAAAGAGGTTACATGTACTGTACCAGAGACAAACTCTGGCAAGTGTCGTACATTTGCTTGCAACTGTTGCCTTTCCAGTACTAGTTAATTCAGCTGCCTCCAGACGATTTTATTCGGCTTAGAAAAGACGTCCTGTATGAAGGGTTTATGAAGCTGTAGTGAAGGGTTAATGAAGGCTGTATCATACCTCTGAAATTCGAAAAGTGCTCCTAAGTTGAATAATATCATGTGGTGGTAACAAATACTGAATGCAAATCATGTATTCTGATTGGAGCTAATTCATTTTTGACTAAAATTACTACACCTGAGATTTTACATAGTTGTTTCGAAGTGTACTGCCCATCGCTTACAGGCACATTTCCGTGAAGCTCATAGGCACAGATCTGACAGCCGCCTTCATTTTTCAGCTTTTGAAAATGATCCCGGACGTAAATATTCTTTCTGCTGAGCGGTGGAAAGCAGTGACATAGCAGATGTGTTAATATTCTATAGAGAAAACTGTTTAATGGAAATGATGATATTGGTTGTTTTTGTTTTTGTTGTCTTCTCTGGCTCATCTGGGCGTGAACCCGATGGACTGCAGGCTAAAATTGCCTTCTTTCACAACCCACCGTCCTCATTTCTGGAGTTAGGATAGTAGTTGGTGGACATTTTTTATCAGTGAGCTTCCTGGTTATGTCAGTGCCACCTCGTGAAGGCGTCCCTCACCTGAGTCGATGATTAGGATGATACTGATAGCAAGATAATGTTTTTGTTGTTTGTTGTTGGTGGTGGTGTTAATATAAATGATGATGATGATGATAATGATGATGACACGAGATACCAATTAGAAGTTTTTTGTCATTGAAATCAGTAGGGTAGTAGTAGTAGTAGTTGTTGTTGTTGTTGTTGTTGTTTGTCGACTCCTTTGAGGCTGAGTTGATAATTTCGAAAGTTTGGACGATGAACTTTTGGATGTATAAACTATTTCACTGGGCGCTCTGTGGGTATTGGCCATTCACTTTAACTAGACACAGATTTTCATCCTGCTGCAGCTTATATCATGTAGCTCAGTGGCAGAGAAAGACTGTGGCTCCACATTTTCCTGTAACACTTCTTCGTGACCAGCCACATCTTCCAGTGCTAATCTGTTGCTATTACTCATCATTCAAGATGGGGGTGGGGGATGCTAAGTTTAGGCCAAGATAAAGTGAAGAGAGTATTGTTTCCCTACCTTTGTGCTTTGTTACTCTTGTTTCTGGATCTTACTTATCCCATTTATGGTATTGGAAGTAAGATGGTGGTGGTGATGACGATGATGATGTAACGGTGACAGTAATTGATGATGGTGATGGTCCTGAAGATGATGATGATGATGATGGTGATGATGATGATGACAAGAGACCACTAATATCAAGCTCATTTCATCCATACCATCATTGACACTCAGGTTCCTTATGACTCCTTTTAAGGTATATAAAATTGTCTAACAATAACTTGATTAGCATACTACAGGTCAGTCTCTTCTGTATAAAAATCATCTGGTGTTAAACAGAATAAAATACGAGATTCTTCTAACCATGAGAGAGAGAGAGAGAGAGAGAGAGAGAGAGAGAGAGAGAGAGAGAGAGAGGAGATAGAGAGAGAGAGAGAGAGAGAGAGAGAGAGAGAGAGGGAGAAAGAGAGAGAGAGAGAGAGAGAGAGAGTACTAATTTCGTTTTCCTTCCTACAGGTGAGTACTGCTTCATCTTACCTGTCGCTGAGAGAGAGAGAGAGAGAGAGAGAGAGAGAGAGAGTACTAATTCTCGTTTTCTTTCCCACAGGTGAGTTCCGGTTCGCCTTACCTGCCGCTGGTGTCGTCGTCGTATATACCGAAGTAATTTAGTCTCCCTTGCACCTCTTCCTTGGCGATTTATTTTTGGATATACCTGGTTAATAGCCTTTTGTTTGTTATTTTTGCAGAATATGGCGATATTAGATGGATTTATGTAACACAGAGGACGGTAAAAATAAGCAAAATAAATCACTTAAGAAAAAGGTGTTAGGGGTATGCCTGGTTAATATCCTTTAGTATCTAATTTTTGCTTAGAATGATGATATTAGATGGATTTATGTAACAGAGGACAGTAAAAATAAGCAATATAAATTGCTTAAGAAAAAGGTGTTAGGGAGCTTCCTTATACGAGACTACGGGCCCATGAGCATCAAGGTGTGTTCTGGGGTGACTTGGAAAGGACAACTGTGTAAAGTACAACTCTCATGTGTGGGGGAGGTTCCCCACATACAGCTCTTCTCAATAGCGTGGAGTCAAAGGTTTTTCGTCTCAACAACTCTCCTCCTCTTACTGGCTCCCTTCAGCCTCTGTCTCTTCGCCGCACTGTTGCATCTTTATCTCTTTTCTATCGCTATTTCAATGGTCACTGCTCCTCTGAACTGATTGCTTGCATCCTTCCACCTCTGCGACGGGCGCGTAGCACCCGTCTAGCATCGAGCTTTTCTCCTTTTCTGTCCAACTCTCTAATGCAAGAGTTGGCCGTTACTCCCAGTCCTTCGTTTGTGCAGCGGGTCATCTCAGGAACTGTCTCCCTCTGTCTGTAATTTCAGCTTCCTATGATCTCCAGTCTTTCAAATGCAGTGTGTCCAGGCATCTCAAAATGATTAAATCTTGAATTTGGGTCTTTTTTTTTTTTTTTTTTTTTCTTGGAAGGAACAGTTTGCAGGCTCTTGGCCTTTGGTTCCTTCTTCCTTGCATAAAAAAAACAAAACAAGATATATAGTTTCAGACCTCTTCCTAACTGATTTGTTTCTACGAGTATATATGCCACGATGATAGGCGTTTGTGTGGAATTTATTCAGTGTGTTGGTATTTAAAAGGTCTTAGGATTATAAGTGAGAATATTTTTTTAGTAATATTAGATAAAAAAAATAGATAAAAAAGTACAAAGACTCCTAAGCTAGTGAGACACTAGCGGAAGGACAAGTGACTGTATATGATGGAGGGTGGTGTGTCGTGGTAGGAGGGGTCGTTACTGAGGAGGGATAGGCACTATGAAATTGTATGAGCGTCGTTTGGAGAAGAGCAAGAGGTAGACCAAGATTCAGACGGAGGAACTGGGTGATGGGGTGCATAAAGGAGGGTGATTTGTTATGGGAGGAGGGGTAGAAACTCGCAAGGATTCTCTCTCTCTCTCTCTCTCGATGTTGTTACTGTTGTTTCTCCTCCTCCTCCCCCCTTTTCTCCTCTTCCTCCTCCTCCTCCTCATCATCATCATCATCATCCTTTTCCTCGCCACCCTCCCTTCCCATTCCTCATAGTCATATCCCTTCCTTCCTCTACCATATCTCCTTTCTCTGTCACTTTCTCTCCTCCCCCTCCTCTTCCTCCTTCTCCTCCTCCTCCTTCTCCTCATCATCATCATTTTCCTCGCCACCCTCCCTTCCCAGTCCTCATTGTCATATCCCTCTCTTCCTCTACCATATCTCCTTCCGCTCTCACTTTCTCTCCTCTTTTCCTTTCTCTCTTCCTTTCCTTTCCCTCATCCTCTTCATTCTTTCCATGTTTCTTTTTTCAATCTCTCCTTCATGTTTCGTCCTTTGTTTCCTTCCTTCTCTGTCCTTGTTTAATTTTCATCCCTGATTCCCTCGTCCCTTTCTCTCCTCGTACTCTCTTTTTGCTCACTCTCTCCCTGTTCCCTCTGTTTCTCTTTCTTTCTCTTCCTCTTCCTCTCTCTCCTTCTCTCTCCCCTTCTCTCCCTTTCCCCAGTTTCTCCAGACCCCCATCTTCCCCATTCTCCTTCAGTCTCTTTTCCTCACCCTTTCCCTCCAACCTCTGTTTATCTCTCTTCCTCTCCTCCCTTTTCTCACACTCACCCACCCCGGCCACGTCCCCTGCCTCCTCCTCTTCCCTTCCTCTTCCTTTCCTCTTCCTTATCCTCGTCCCTTCCTCTTCCTTTCCTCTTCTTGCTCCTCTTCCTATCTTCTTCCCTTCCTTCTCCTCCTCCTCCTCGCATCCTCTTCCTTTCCTCTTCCTTCTTCTGATCCCATCCCTCTTCCCTTCCTCTTCCTCCTCCTCTTCCCTTCCTCCTCATCCTCCTCACCCCATCCTCATCCCATCCTCTTCCTTCTCCTCTTTCCGTTCCTTTTCTTTTCCTCCTCCTTCTCCTCCTCCTTAACAATGGAGACTGGACCATTGTAGTGCTCTCCCTGTAAAATTTGATTATCTCACTCGCAGATGCTTGGTGTGGAGAGAAAAGCCTGCAGATAGATAGATAGATATAGATAGATAGATAGATTGGTAGAGAGAGAGAGAGAGAGAGAGAGAGAGAGAGAGAGAGAGAATGTATGTATGTATTTATTTATGTATATCTGAGGAAGACACCATCGTTGAACAATTGTCCCATTCCTAGTCCACAAATGAACCCTGTCACTGAGGTTGGTGAAATTTCTTACATTTTCAGGCTAACACAAGACGATTTCGTTCAACTAAGAGAGTCCGGGGACGAGTTTAAATTATTTTTGCTACCTACAGACGATTTTATACAGCTTCAGATCTTTCATGCTGAAGGGGTTGATGAAGGGTACTTGTAACCCCTACGTCTCTAAATATCTCCCTCAAGCTGAGTAAAATCGTCTGAAAGTAGAAGGAATTAATCACTATGTACTTAAATAGACTAGCCTAGTAGGGTTAAAAACAGTCTTGAACAATCTTTTCCTTGCTGGCCATACACTTAAGATTTATATTAAGATTAACCCAAGACAATTTTCTTTAGCTGAGAGAACGCCCCTTGCTCTGTAAAAATTCACAGTCAAGGTACGTTAAATTCATCTATTGATGGAAATAATAAAAATAATAATAATAATAGGAGTTGAAACCATTCTTCTCTTCAGTCTGTGAATTTTTACACTGGCGCCTATGACACATTCAACTTAATTAAATCGTCTGACGCTATCTAGAATTAAATCCTCGAGTTGTCGTGACCGTGAGAGGATTAATGGAGGTCTTTAGCAATCCATGTAATATAGAAAATCTCAAGGCTAAATTAAAGTCTTTTAGTGGTAGCAAAAATAATGATACAAACACAGGTAAACTATAAATGAATGAATACATGAATAAATAAATAAATAAATAAATATGTAAATCAGTAGGTAAATAAGTAGATAGATAAGTACGTGACTAAATAGACAGATAAATAAATAAATATATGAAATCAAATAAAGAATAATTCCTTTAAAAATTACTTACTGAAACCATGGTCCTACTCACAGCATGCAGATTTCATTGTGAGGATTTATTTTTTATTTCTCTCGCTGCTTTCAGACGATTTGCTTTAGCTTTGGAAGTGTGTCCCGTTCTGAGGGGGTTGATGAAGGCATTACCAAAACCCCACCTGTGAGAAAAGTCTCGCATAAAACGAAAAAAAAAAAAAAATGAAGAGGAAGAATTACAAATAACAAAACTGACTCTCGACTATCACTCATTTTACACTAACTTGGGCCAGATTTTTCCCCCACTTTTGCAGCTTACTTTTATGTAGCTCAAGGAGGCAGAAAGACATACTCAGAATCCTTTCCATTACACCTCCTCGTGACTAGCATCGTATTTTACTGTTAATCTGTTGTTTTAACTAAGCATTCAAACATGGAAGGATGGAATATTTTAAGCATCAGGTTAGAGTAAAAGTGCAGTATAGATTAAAAACGCCAAGAGTGGCTGAAGATTTTTTTTTTTTGGGGGGGGGCGGGGCGGAGGCACATAATTTTAA